>NC_086444.1:702134204-702481704 GCF_028390025.1 Pseudophryne corroboree | reverse complement strand
ATTTTTTCCATGTGAGCAATGAACCAGATATAGTTGTGTAGGGCAGGGATCGTAGGAGCATTCAGAGATTTCCAAATTCTGGCTGCAGTGAGAATGTGCGAAAATAGTTTATTTAGGGATGGGTCAACATCTTCAAAAGGGTGCGCCAACAAAAATACCCATGGGTCTAAAGAAAGCGGAAGACCAGAGAGATTTAAAAACTCCAAGTACTGTATTCCAAAAAGGAACAATATGGGGACAGGTCCACCATATGTGGAGGAGAGTTCTCCTCTGACCACAACCCCGCCAACACACAGGAGTAGCAGAAGGAAACATCTTGGATAATTTATCAGGAGTATAATACCATCTATAGTAGAGTTTATAGGAGGATTCTTTAATGTGGGTGGAGATTGAACTTTTAGCAATCCCCTCTCATCTCCGCCCAACAAGAATCATCGGGGTGAGGGCCAAGGTCTCCTTCCCACTCCTGCTCATGGCGAGTCCACCTGACAGAGGTAATATCAGAATAGAATATACTTGAGAGATCATACTGTTGCGCAAAGGGTCCTTAGTACAAAGAAGTTCAAAGGGGCTAAGATCCCTACTAACAGCAGATTGAGGTAATGATAAAAGAAAATGGTGGATTTGGAAGAATTCGAAAAAGGGCGGTGATAAAGAAGGGAACTTTATTTTTAATGTCAGCTAGTGTTGCCCAAGAAGCCTGGGAGTTAAGGTCATACACCAGACGGATCCCGGCTTTATGCCATAAGGTAATCCGCTGGGGGGATTCTCCAGGGGGAAAGGCAGGGTTGTCCCAAAGTGGGGTGAGCTGTGAAGGGGTGGGGGATATCTTAAATTTAGTTAAGGAGTAAGTCCATAGTGAAAGATTAAATTTAAGAGAGGGAAGAGGATTCAAGTGGGAGAGCCTAAAGTGCTTATCTAAACCCCATATAGAGGACAAAGTTCGGCCTCCTAGGGAATAGGTCTCCAAATCTATCCATGATATAGAGCCCAGGGGAGCAAAGGAGGCTACTATTTGGCTCAAATGGCTAGCTAGGTAATATAGTTTAATATCAGGGAATCCTCTCCATAATCCCCCCCACCCCACCAATCTAAGGAGTTTGAGTATATTAAGAGCAATTCTGGGGGGTTTATCATTCCATACAAATTTTGAGAAGGAATCCCGGACATCTTTAAGGACTTTCTCAGGGACTTTCACAGGTAGGGTTTGAAATAAATAAAGAAACTGAGGTACGAGGGTCATTTTAATTGCAATAATTCTTTCCAGCCAAGAAATTATTTGAGATCTCCACCTACCAAGACTACTCTTAATTTTGATTAAAAGGCGAAGAAAAGTCTCCATATAAAAAGTAGAATAATGAGAAGTGATAAACACGCCTAAATATTTTATTTTGAGTGTTTACCAGTGAAAATTATAGGAAGAGTGGAGATAAGCTTTTGATTCCACAGAAATATGCAACAACATGGCTTCAGACTTAGTAAAATAATTTTTCTATCAGGACAATTTTCCATATCCGTCAATAATGTCGTGAAGTGCTGGGAGAGAGGATCATGGTTGGGTAATGGAGAGCAAAATTTTGTTATTTGCAGACGACGTTTTAAAGTCCTGGGTGCCCACTCACCCCCCGGACACTATTTGTATGTCTAATCAGAGCAGCAAGAGGATCAATTACCATTGGGAATACCAGGGGTGAGAGTGGGCATCCCTGCTTCGTGCCATTAGAGAGTGGAAAGGGGGGTGGAGAGGATCCCATTTGTGAGAACTCTAGCTATTGGGCAGGACAATAACGCAGTAATGCCTGTGAGAAATTCCACTGTTATACCAAAGGCTTGCAGGGTATGAAATAAAAATGTCCACGAAATGCGATCAAACACTTATTTGGTGTTGAGTGAGAGGATGGGGTTTGTCATTGATTTAAGATCTGGATGAGATCTATCGCTCTTCGAGTGTTATCCCTGGCCTGACGACCAGGAATAAAACCAACCTGAAAATAATGGATCAGACCAGGGAGAACACTGTTCGGTATTGAAGCCAAAATCTTAGCATAAAATTTAATATCTAAATTTAATAGTGAGATTGGCCTATAGTTAGCACACTCATGGGGATTTTTCCCCTTATGAATGACTTACTCTGGCCTCCAACATAGTCTTGGGAAGCGGAGTACCATGTAAAACCGCATTAAACAGAATTTTCAAATGTGGAAGCAAAATAGGGGCATATTTCTTATAATAAGAGGCTGAAAAGCGGCCTGGGGCCTTAAATGGCTTTTGTCCGTTCAGGGCCACAGATCTCTTCTACTGATATATCTTGATTTAACTCTAAAGAAGCATGTTCGTACAGTCTAGGGAGGTGAGCATGCTGTAGAAATTCAGATATAATTGTGTCTGAAGGAATAGGGTCCAATTTATCAATATTCAAATTATAGTGTGTAGCATATTCCTGGAATTCCTGATTAATAACTTCAGGGGAATACGTCACTATCCCATAGTTAGTGTTGAGTGCGAGAATATTGTTCTGTGCACGTTGGGCCCCGAGTCTAGATGCCAAAATTCTATCAGCCTTTTCTCTAACGTCCCGTAAGGACCATGGGGAATAGACGGGCTCTGCAGGAGACAGGGCACTTTAAGAAAGAATTTGGATACTGGTGTGCTCTGGCTCCTCCCTCTGTCCCTCCTCCAGACCTCTGTTTGAATCTGTGCCCGGACGAGCTGGGTGCTGTTTAGTGAGCTTTCCTGAGCTTGCTATAAGAAAGTATTTTGTTAGGTTTTTTTTATTTTCAGAGAGATCTGCTGGCAACAGACTCTCTGCAGCGTGGGACTGAGGGGAGAGAAGCAGCCCTACTCACTGAAGATAGGTCCTGCTTCTTAGGCTACTGGACACCATTAGCTCCAGAGGGATCGTACACAGGATCTCACCCTTTGTCGTCCGATCCCGGAGCTGTGCCGCCGTCCCCCTCGCAGAGCCGGAAGACAGAAGCCGGGTGAAAGAAGCAAGAAGACTTCGAAATCGGCGGCAGAAGACTCCAGTCTTCAAACTGAGGTAGCGCACAGCACTGCAGCTGTGCGCCACTACACCCACATACTCCGGTCACTATAGGGTGCAGGGCGCGGGGGGGGGGGGGGCGCCCTGGGCAGCAATTAGGACCTCTTGGCAAAAGTGGGCATATATACAGTTGGGCACTGTATATATGCATGAGCCCCCGCCATAATTTTACACAGAAACGCGGGACAGAAGCCCGCCGCTGAGGGGACGGGGCTTCTTCCTCAGCACTCACCAGCGCCATTTTCTCTCCACAGCTCCGCTCCGCTGAGAGGAAGCTCCCCAGGCTCTCCCCTGCAGTACGGTAGAAGAGGGTAAAAAGAGAGGGGGGGCACATAAATTAGGCGCAAAAACATATTATACAGCAGCTACTGGGTTAACACTAAGTTACTGTGTGATTCCTGGGACATATAGCGCTGGGGTGTGTGCTGGCATACTCTCTCTCTGTCTCTCCAAAAGGCCTTGTGGGGGAACGGTCTTCAAAAAGAGCATCCCCTGTGTGTGTGTGTGTGGTGTGTCGGTACGCTTGTGTCGACATGTTTGACGAGGAAGGCTATGTGGAAGCAGAGCGGGAGCAAATGAATGTGGGGTCGCCGCCGATGGCGCTGACACCTGATTGGATGGATATGTGGAAGGTTTTAAATTATGTTAATTCCTTGCATAAAAGGTTGGATAAAGCTGAAACCTTAGGACAGTCGGTGTCTCAGCCCATGCCTGATCCTATGTCGCAGAGGGCGTCAGGGTCTCAGAAGCGCCCACTATCCCAAATTGTTGACACAGATATAGACACGGATTCTGACTCCAGTGTCGATTGCGATGATGCAAAGTTACAGCCTAAATTGGCTAAAGCCATCCGTTATATGATTATAGCAATGAAGGATGTGTTGCACATCACAGAGGAAACCCCAGTCCCTGGCAAGAGGGTTCATATGTATGGGGAAAAAAGGCAGGTGGTGACCTTTCCCCCTTCACATGAGCTAAATGAGTTATGTGAAAAGGCTTTGGAATCTCCAGATAAACTGCAGATTTCCAAACGGATGCATATGGCGTATCCTTTCCCGCCAACGGACAGGTTACGCTGGGAATCCTCCCCTAGGGTGGACAAAGCTCTAACACGTTTATCCAAGAGGGTAGCCCTGCCGTCACAGAATACGGCCACCCTAAAAGATGCTGCTGATAGAAAGTAAGGGGGTACCCTGAAGTCCATTTATACACATTCAGGACCTTACTAAGGCCGGAAATTGCGTCGGCCTGGGTGTGTAGTGCTGTAGCAGCATGGACGGGTACCTTATCTGAGGAACTTGATACCTTGGACAAGGATACTATATTACTGACCCTGGGGCATATAAAAGACGCTGTCCTATATATGAGAGATGCTCAAAGAGACATTAGCCTTCTGGGCTCTAGAATAAATGCAATGTCGATTTCTGCCAGAAGGGTCCTGTGGACTCTGCAATGGACAGGCGATGCCGACTCAAAAAGGCACATGGAGGTTTTACCTTCCAAAAGTGAGGAGTTGTTTGGGGAGGGTCTCTCGAACCTGGTCTCCACAGCTACTGCTGGAAAGTCAAATTTTTTGCCTTATGTTCCCTCACAACCTAGGAAAGCACTGTATTACCAAATGCAGTCCTTTTGATCACAAAAAGGCAAGAAAGTCCGAGGTGCGTCCTTTCTTGGCAGGGGCAGAGGAAAGAAGCTGCACAACACAGCTAGTTCCCAGGTACAGAAGTCCTCCCCGGCTTCCACTAAATCCACCGCATGATGCTGGGGCTCCACAGGCGGAGCTAGGCCCGGTGGGGGCGCGTCTTCGAAATTTCAGCCACAAGTGGGTTCACTCCCAGGTGGATCCCTGGGCAATAGAGATTGTGTTTCAGGGATACAAGCTGGAATTCGAAGAGATGCCCCCTCACAGATACCTCAAATCGGCCCTGCCAGCTTCCCCCTTAGAGAGGGAAATAGTGTTAGCTGCAATTCACAAATTGTATCTTCAGCAGGTGGTGGTCAAGGTTCCCCTCCTTCAACAAGGAAAGGGTTATTATTCGACCATGTTTGTGGTACCGAAACCGGACGGTTCGGTCAGACCCAAATTGAATTTAAAATCCCTGAACATATACCTGAAAAGGTTCAAGTTCAAGATGGAATCGCTCAGAGCGGTCATCGCAAGCCGGAAAGGGGGGGATTTTATGGTGTCTCTGGACATAAAGGATGCATACCTTCATGTCCCCATTTATCCACCTCATCAGGCGTACCTCAGATTTGTGGTACAGGATTGTCATTACCAATTCCAGACGTTGCCGTTTGGTCTCTCCACGGCACCGAGAATATTTACCAAGGTAATGGCGGAAATGATGGTGCTCCTGCGAAAGCAAGGGGTCACAATTATCCCATACTTGGACGATCTCCTCATAAAGGCGAGGTCCAGAGAGCAGTTGCTGATCAGCGTAGCACGCTCTCGGGAGGTGTTACAACAGCACGGCTGGATCCTAAATATTCCAAAGTCGCAGTTGATTCCTACGACTCGTCTGCCCTTCCTGGGCATGATTCTGGACACAGACCAGAAGAGGGTTTATTTCCCAATGGAGAAGGCTGAGGAGCTCATGACACTGGTCAGAGACCTATTAAAACCAAAACAGGTGTCGGTGCATCACTGCACGCGAGTCCTGGGAAAGATGGTGGCATCATACGAGGTCATTCCCTTTGGCAGATTCCATGCGAGGACCTTTCAATGGGTTCTGTTGGACAAGTGGTCCGGATCACATCTACAGATGCGTCGGCTGATCACCCTATCCCCCAGGGCCAGGGTGTCTCTTCTGTGGTGGCTGCAGAGTGCTCACCTTCTCGAGGGCCGCAGATTCGGCATTCAGGACTGGGTCCGGGTGACCACGGATGCAAGCCTCCGAGGGTGGGGGGCAGTCACACAGGGAAGAAATTTCCAAGGTCTGTGGTCAAGTCAGGAGACTTGCCTTCACATCAATATCCTGGAACTAAGGGCCATATACAACGCCCTACGTCAAGCGGAGACCCTGCTTCGCGACCAATCGGTGCTGATTGAGTCAGACAACATCACCGCAGTGGCTCATGTAAACCGCCAAGGCGGCACAAGGAGCAGGGTGGCGATGGCGGAATATAGAGCAAGAAAAGTGGCTGCGCTGTCAGCAGCTATATAAAATAGAGAGCACAACGTATAAAATGTAAAGAATTTATTCTCTTAATCAATATAGTTATAAAACATGTAGGTTAATAATACACCTATATCTGTCTCAGGTGATATAAAGGTTCAGCCGTGTGACAATAATGGCTATCCAATATATTAAATCCTAATTGTGCAATAGGGAGGGAACAGGAGAATTTGTAGATGTAATTCCAGATAAATGTAAACATATACTACCTCTCCGGCAAGGGCTGGTATAAACTTGGCCGGGCGTCCCCGACTAGTGAGTCCTGCGTTGCCCGATGTTCTGCACAGAGGAGAGAAGTATTGCGGTGCCCAGTGCCGAGCACCTCCCAATAGAAAGAGATGTATAATCGTCTCCTGTATTCCTGATCGCCAGCCGGCGATGAAGCAAGCTGCTGAGATGCACAATGTGATTGCACAGTGGAGCGGAAAGGTGGGTAACCCAATGCTGAGTACCTGCCGCCAGTAGGAAATGTGCGGTCGTCTCCTGTTCTCGTGATCGCTGGCCGGCGGTTATAGCAAGCTGGCGATGGCGGAAGCCACCAGAATTCTTCGCTGGGCGGAGAATCAAGTAAGAGCACTGTCAGCAGTGTTCATTCCGGGAGTGGACAACTGGGAAGCAGACTTCCTCAGCAGGCACGACCTCCACCCGGGAGAGTGGGGACTTCATCAAGAAGTCTTCACGCAGATTGCAAATCGGTGGGAACTGCCACAGGTGGACATGATGGCATCCCGCCTCAACAAAAAGCTACAGAAGTATTGCGCCAGGTCAAGAGACCCTCAGGCGATAGCTGTAGACGCACTAGTGACACCGTGGGTGTTCCAGTCGGTTTATGTATTTCCTCCTCTTCCTCTCATACCCAAGGTGCTGAGAATCATAAGAAAAAGAGGAGTGAGAACAATACTCATTGTTCCGGATTGGCCAAGAAGGACTTGGTATCCAAATCTGCAAGAAATGCTCACAGAGGACCCATGGCCTCTGCCTCTCAGACAGGACCTGTTACAACAGGGGTCCTGTCTGTTCCAAGACTTACCGCGGCTGCGTTTGATGGTGGTTGAACGCCGGATCCTAGCAGAAAAAGGCATTCCGGATGAGCATATTCCTACGCTGATAAAGGCTAGGAATGACGTGACGCCTAAACATTATCACCGTATATGGCGAAAATATGTTGCTTGGTGTGAGGCCAGGAATGCCCCTACGGAGGAATTCCAGCTGGGCCGTTTCCTTCACTTCCTACAGTCGGGAGTGACTTTGGGCCTAAAATTGGGTTCCATTAAGGTCCAGATTTCAGCCCTATCCATTTTCATTCAAAAAGAACTGGCTTCTCTACCTGAAGTTCAGACGTTTGTAAAGGGAGTGCTGCATATTTAGCCCCCTTTTTGTGTCTCCAGTGGCACCATGGGATCTTAACGTGGTGTTGAGTTTCCTGAAGTCACACTGGTTTGAGACACTTAAAACCGTGGAGTTAAAATTTCTCACGTGGAAGGTGGTCATGCTATTAGCCTTGGCTTCAGCTAGGCGTGTGTCAGAATTAGCGGCTTTGTCGCATAAAAGCCCCTATCTGGTTTTCCATATGGACAGGGCAGAATTGCGGACCCGTCCACAATTTCTGCCAAAAGTGGTGTCCTCTTTTCATATGAACCAACCTATTGTGGTGCCTGTGGCTGCTCGTGACTTGGAGGATTCCGAGTTACTAGATGTGGTCAGGGCTTTGAAGGTTTATGTAGCCAGAACGGCTAGAGTTAGGAAAACTGAGTCGCTGTTTATCCTGTATGCATCCAACAAGCTGGGTGCTCCTGCTTCAAAGCAAACTATTGCTCGCTGGATCTGTAACACGATTCAGCAGGCTCATTCTGCGGCTGGATTGCCGCTACCAAAATCAGTAAAAGCCCACTCCACAAGGAAGGTGGGCTCTTCTTGGGCGGCTGCCCGAGGGGTCTCGGCATTATAGCTCTGCGAGCAGCTACTTGGTTAGGTTCGAAACACTTTTGCAAAGTTTTACAGGTTTGATACCCTGGCTGAGGAGGACTTTGTGTTTGCTCATTCGGTGCTGCAGAGTCATCCGCACTCTCCCGCCCGTTTGGGAGCTTTGGTATAATCCCCATGGTCCTTACGGAGTCCCAGCATCCTCTAGGACGTTAGAGAAAATAATATTTTACTTACCGGTAAATCTATTTCTCGTAGTCCGTAGTGGATGCTGGGCACCCGTCCCAAGTGCGTACTTCTTCTGCAATACTTATATATAGTTATTGCTTAAATAAGGGTTATGTTATGGTTGCATCAGGGTTGATCTGATGCACCGTTGTTCATACTGTTAACTGGGTAAATTTATCACAAGTTATACGGTGTGATTGGTGTGACTGGTATGAGTCTTGCCCTGGATTTCAAAATCCTTTCCTTGTACTGTCAGCTCTTCCGGGCACAGTTTCTCTAACTGAGGTCTGGAGGAGGGACATAGAGGGAGGAGCCAGAGCACACCAGTATCCAAATTCTTTCTTAAAGTGCCCTGTCTCCTGCGGAGCCCGTCTATTCCCCATGGTCCTTACGGAGTCCCCAGCATCCACTACGGACTACGAGAAATAGATTTACCGGTAAGTAAAATCTTATTACCCTTTTCATAGAAAGTCTGTTTAAGTTTCTGTAGAGTTTTCGCTGTGCATTCTGATAGGGAAAGTGAAATCTCAGATTTAACTCTAAGTTAAAGCTCAAGATTCGCTGGTGAGGGGTCAAGTTTGTGTTGCCTTTCAAGCAATTTGAGTCTAGTTGTTAAGGAGAGAAAGTGAGATTCTCTATTTTATTTTTTTTAACCTAGAGGCTTGCCAAGATGGCCTCGTAAGACGGCCTTATGGGCCTCCAACAATGTGATAGGAGAAGTTTCCGGTAAATAATTTAGAAGGAAATATTCATTTAAGCATACCTCCCAACATGACCCTCTTCAGGAGGGACACAATGCTCTGCTCCTGGACGTCTCTTAATTTAGGATTGCCATCACCTGTGCTGAACAGGTTACTGGATAACAAAGGTGTTCAACACAGGTGATGGCAATCCTAAATTAAGAGAGAAGTCCAGGAGCAGAGCATTCTGTCCCTCCTGGAGAGGGTCATGTTGGGAGGTATGAGTTAAGTAGTTCTTGAATTGGTCAGTGATTTCTGGGTTATGGAGGAGGGAGTCATTTATCCTCCAAGAAGTAGGAGGGGGGACGTGGAACTATAGATGTAAGGTCCACTGATATCGGGCAGTGGTCCGACTAGAACATAGGGTGGATATAAGCTGATTTAAGTTTAAGAGAGGTCCCGGCTAAGAAGAATCCTGTCAATTCTAGAGTAAGAGCTGTGGACAGAAGAGTAAAACGTATAATCTCTAGTTGTAGGTTCCATAAGTCTATATGACTCGTACAGCAAGTGGTGTTTTAAGAGCGAGTAAAGTCAGCGATGCAGAAGAGGGAGGTGAAGATCTATCCATCGAGTTATCAAGGACTTCATTAAAATTGCCTGCTATAATAATTTCCCCCTTATGAATCCTGGTTAAATGGGCATCAAGTCTTTTAAAAAAGGCAGTTTGATTTTGATTCGGGGCATAAATATTGACTAAGGTACATAGTGTGTTATTAATTTTCCCAACAAGAATAAGCTTTCTACCACCTTTGTCTGCTGCGTAGCTAGTTGTTCAAAAGTTAGATGAGAAGCCATCATAATGGAGACTTCCCTCTTTTTCTGTTGAGAATCACAATGGAAGGTGAGGGGGGAAAGATTTAGACTTCATTTCTGGATGACAGGGCTTTTTAAAATGAGTTTCTTGTAAGCAAACCATATTACTTTAGATTGTTTGAGTGAAATAAAAAGTTTAGTACGTTTGGAGGGGCTATTCAGACCTTTGACGTTTTTAGAGTAAATTCTAAGAGCCATGGTATTCAACTTTTTGTATCACCCCGAGTCCTCCCACCGGTGTCCAGATAGCTGTAAGAAAGCACAACCGAAATATTAAAAGATGCATTGAGAACCGTTTCACATCATAGAACAAGTGACCAGAAAGGGAAAGAGGAAAAAAAAAAAAAGCAAGACCGAAAGAGCTTGGGGAGGTTGGGAGAAGGGGGAGGACTGGAAACCAGAAGGTAGTACATCTGGTCTAATTTGCCGGTCAGGGAAGAATAGAAAGAAATCACGAAGTGACAGGGACTGGGCATAAAACCCAATAGGGGGAACATGGCCTAAGCGGCCCAGGGGCATCAATTAAGCTAAATTCCCAGGAATAAGTAACCAGAGTCTAGGGCCAAATTCAATTAAAGAGAAACATTTTGAAAAAGGGGATCAAGAAATCTAGGGATCTAATAACTAATTCCCTACTATAAATTGTTTTGTCAGAATAATATGCAGAATGTTCACATCTGAAACCAAAATGATAGGGAACTGAGAGTTATAAAAACAATGGGGAGCAGACAGGTCCCTAAAGATATAGGTTAAACCTCCTACAGAAGGAAATGCACCCGTAATATAACCTAACAAATATAGAACCGTGAATAAAAAATTTGCACTTATAATAACATTAAAAGGTGATAAGGAGAATCTCAAGAAAAAGGATAGAATAAAAACACATTGTACCACACAAGACAATTGCAAAAAAAAAAAAAAGCAGGGTCGAACATTGAAAAGTTTAAATACAATCGAGTCGGGGGGCCAGCTGAAGCAGATTTCCTTGTAGAAGGCACATTCAGGGATCTGTGTGGGGTGGTAACTAGCTCAGCGGGGGGGGGTGAGTTGTGTTTCTTAGGGGCCCTATACACTAGCCGATCCGCCGCCGAGCTGGGGGGGCAGTGACGGGGGGGAGTGAAGTTTCTTCACTCCCCCTGTCACGCGGCTGCATTGAAGTGCAGGCAAATATGGACGAGATCGTCCATATTGGCCTGCATGCACAGCCGACGGGGGACCAGCGATGAACGAGTGCGGGGCCGCGCATCGTTCATCGCTGGAGCCTCCACACTGAAAGATATGAACGAGTTCTCGTTCATTTATGAACGAGATCGTTCATATCTTTCAAAAAATCGGCCAGTGTGTAGGGCCTATTAGACATTGGATCACTGGTGGTGGATGGAAGCGATAGGCCCAAGGTGATGCCATACCAGGTTGCGGAAGGGGAAACCCCATCTGTAGCGGATATTATCCCGAAGCATCGAAGTGATAGGTTTAAAGTCATTCCTCATAAGTAGAGTAGCCGGGGTAATGTCCTGGTAAAGTTAAAGTAAGTGACCTTGGAATGAAATAGAAGAAAGCTTCCTAGCTTCACTGAGGACATCCTCTTTAGCTGTGAAATGATGACAATGAAGAATGACATCTCTGGGTTGAGAGGAGTACTGTGATCTGGGACGAAGAGCTCTATGTGCTCTATCAAGCAAGACGTGGTCTTCCGGCTTCGCAGGTGAAAGGTGCAAGAAGAGGTTTTTTTAATAGTCATCGAGTGACAACATCTCAACGTCTTCCGGAATCCCTCTAATATGGAGGTTATTAAGTATTGCAGTATTGTCCTGGTCCTCTTGATGTTTCAATAGAAGGTGAAATTCCTGCTTTAGATTATGGAGTTCATCACCCAAGTCTTGTTGGGAAGAGACTACTTCATCAACTTTAGTCTCCAGGTGGTCCGTTCGATCACCCAGATCATTAATTTCGGCTTTAAGGGAGCTATCTGTCTGATGGACTTAGGCTTGCATTGCTTGTATAGATCTCCTAGACTCTTGGATCTCACGGAAAAGCGATTGCAAGTCTTTCCGGGTTAACAGCGAGTGATCGGAGTCCTTGGAATCCGAATTGTCCGGTTAAGCAGGATTAGAGCCTCTTGGTGTTTTATCCGTGGAGAAAATAAACTTTTTGAGCCTTTGAGTCCGGTCCGCCCTGGGTTGTTTACGATTGTTCTTAGGCATGGTGAAGAAATGTTGGGTAGAAATGTAGAATATCTGTACAGTAAATAGGACAGTCACTGTAGTATGGAGGATACACAATAATTCGTTTCTCATAGATGCTGAAGAAGTAGGGTCCCAAGACTCAGAAGATCTCTGCTAAATCACATCTCGGGGGGAAATTACTGTGTTAGCAGATAAAAAATAAATAAAATAATAATTCTGACAAAGCACCACCAGGGGGAGCTCCAAACTCAGCTTTCCCACTTTAAACATATATCCTGGAGCTTGTAATAGGATTTGAAAGCGCAATACAGGTCTGTGGAAGCCTATAGAAGGATGCAGGGGGAACTTCCAAAATAATTGGATATGGGGTAGCTCCAGCAAAATATTATAAGGGTGAGTCAAGTAGCAGTCCAGCTAAATAGAAGCTGTTCCCACAGTGTAGCAGGGAAAGGACTCGCCCTCCTCCAGGCACAGCATGGACCCCCCAGAGAGCCCTCTCACACAAACAGGCAGGTGCAGGGTAGAAGCCACAGACCAGCCTGTGGGTAAATATCCCCAAAGTGATTCTTATAGTGTGCAGGGCACTTCTGGGAACCGGAGGGAGCCACGTCCAATATGGCCACCGGGAGCAGGGGATAAGGGTTGGCAGCGTTTTGTACCCCCTCTACGGCCGTGGTCCGAGATGGTCCAGGACGGGTGGAGATAAGCTGGGGCAACGAGATGTGACTCCAGTGTATAAGGTAAGAGACCACTCAGTACCGCATCCACCCTAGACCAATAGTGATATATTTATGAAAGGGAAATACATTTAGTATTGCTCATGGGCAGGGTTGGCTGGTTTAAACCAAATGTTTGTGTTTAATAAAACAAAACAAGCTTTTTTTTTTAATTATTATGCAGTGACTACTGACAGTGTTGTAACTTCTTAAAAAAAGATGAAAATAAATAAGCCAGTTATACTAAACAAGTAGTGATTTTATTAAAAATCTTTAATGCCAGTGGCATGCCCGATGCAAATGCTAACTACTTTCTGTGTTTTACATCTGAACATACGTAGACAGACTAAAATATCAATACATAGTTGCTTGTGACTGATTTTTATAATAAAGAGTAAGAGAAGCGTCAAACTGTGTATGACAGTGTAGTAATCATACCGGAAAGGAAAGGTCAAACCTACAGATATTTAGAGAAAAAAACAACCTCTTCCAGTAAGTGTGAATGTGAGAATCTCTTATATTATGCCATACCCTACCTGTGGTGAAGTGTTGCCAAAAAACAAGGTAATGGTAAGCATCAAGTTCCTACTTATTCCTTATTAAAATTAAATAAATCGAAACTGTAACCCAAAATGCAGAAAAACTCACAAAATATTTATATCTATCAAGCACAATGTGGGTCTGGCACTCAAATAACTTGGATCACAAATATATGCTCCGGTACCATACTGACGGGCCTGAGTAGCCTGTACATACAAAGATACAAAGGAATCCACAGAAGGTGGCACTCAGACTATGGAATTGGTGAAGAAAGTTGTGCTATTTATTATCAACGCTTCGAGGCACTGTGGCCCCATATTCAGGACACACACAAGTGAAAGGTGATAGAACACAACAATATATACCTCCAGCCGTCCCTGTCACGCCGCAGCCTGGTTTCCAAACTCTGCACTTCCGTTTCGGCTACTAATCACCTGACCAAACGCATCGTAATCAGGAGCCGTCCAACTGGGCACCGGAACTGTCACCAAGGAAACCGCTGTAAACGATCAAAGTGACAGTGTAAACACATACAGTGAAATCAAGCATCATACACAAAGGACATGTTGTGAACATAAGTGCTGAAATAACACAGGTGGACTGATTAATAAGATGCACATCCTATTATCAAAAGACAATCCGGGTATGGTGCAATGAAAACATTTTAAAGTGCATATAGTGTTGAAATATTGTGAAAAATGTATTAAAAAAAATGTAACCGTATAGAACCAAGCAATGTCCAATTAATGCATGTTTCCTCGAGCTGAAAAATATACGTTATGGTAAGAACTTACCGTTGATAACTGTATTTCTCCTAAATCCACAAGATAACAATGGGATATGATGGAGCGACAGCGGATTGGCACCAAGCGATCACAAGCTTTCAGTCCTCCCATGATGCAACAGGCCCGTCCATATATCTCCGCCCACTGGCTCAGGCAAATCAGTTGTATTACAAAGCATTTATGCATGAGCATCATATAGAGCCCTAATCAGGCGAGAAGAACACACATGCACACCCTTCTGTACAAGAAGGAAGAGGTTTAGTGAGTAGAAAGAGCCTCAAATTAGGTGCGTCAGGGTGGGATCCCTGTGGAACCTGTGGACTTCGGAGAAATACCGTTATTAACGGTAAGTTCTTGCCATAACGTATATTTCTCCGGCAGGGTCCACATGTTATCCACAGGATAACAATGGGATTTCCCAAAGCAATTTAGTGGTGGGGACGCTCCTGATTGGACAGGAGAACCTTTCACCCGAATTCAGCGTCATGAGGCAAAGGTATCCATGGTATTACGTCTAATGAATGTGTTAATGGAAGACCATGTGGCTGCCTTACATATCTGTTCTGCTGAAGCACCATTTTGTGCTGCCGATGAAGGACCTACCTTACGAGTAGAGTGAGCAGAGACATTATACGGGACAGGGAGATCAGTTCGAGAATATGCTTCTGAAATCGTCATTCGAAGCCATCTTGCCAGCGTCTGTTTAGTAGCAGGCCATCCTCTCTTGTGAAATCCGTAGAGAATGAAGAGTGAATCTGTCTCTTATGGTGCTGGTACGATCTACGTAGATCCTTAATGGACGGACTATGTCAAGCGACGCATCTCCCGCAGACAATCCCGATCCCTGAAAAGCCGGGACTACGATTTCTTCATTAAGGTGGAATTTAGACACCACCTATGGAAGATATCCAGACCTAGTTCTGAGAACTGCTTTATCTGGAAAAAAGTCAGAAAAGGAGAACCAGACAGCGCTCCTAAATTTGATACTCTTCTAGCTGATGCCATAGTCAGTAGAAAGAGAACTTTAGCTGTCAACCATTTAAGATCCACTTTGAGTGGTTCAAATGGAGCAACTTGAAGTGCTTTCTGGACTAAATTTAAGTCCCAAGGCACTGTAGTAGGAACAAAGGGAGGTTGAATGAGCAGCGTTCCCTGGAAGAAAGTATGCACATCCTGTAAATTAGCAATTTTCTTTTGGAACCATACAGTCAATGCTGATACTTGTACTCTCAAGGAAGCCACCTTCAAACCTTTATCCACTCCCGCCTGAAGCAAATCTAAGACCCTAGAAATTTGGATAGATTTCAGGTCTATATTTCTTTCACTGCACCAATGAATATAGGCCTGCCATATTCGGTGATAAATGTGAGCTGAGGAGGGTTTCCTTGCTCTGAGCATTGTTTGAACTACCTGTTGTGAGAATCCTCTTGACTTCAGGATAGAGGTTTCAAGAGCCACGCCGTCAACGATAGTCGATCCAGGTGCCTGAGGTCACAAGGACCCTGCATTAGTAGATCTGGACGTTGAGAGAGCAGAAGTGGAGCATCCATCGACATTCTCTGCAGATCTGTGTACCAATGCCTTCTGGGCCAAGCCGGAGCTATTAGAATCACTGCACCCTTTGCTGCTTTTATTTTCCTCACCACCCTGGGAAGCAGGATGATCGGAGGAAACATACGCCAGATTAAATTCCCATTTCACTGAAAGGGCATCCACAAAGATTGCTCCGGGATCCTTTATTCTTGACCCGTATACGGGTACTTTGTTCAGACGGGACGCCATGAGTTCTATCTGGCATACCCCACTTGTCTACTAGAGTCTGAAAGACTTCCGGGTGTAGAGCCCATTCGCTTGCCTGATTGGCGTGTCGACTGAGAGAATCCGCTTCCCAGTTTAGGACTCCCGGAACGAATACGGCAGACAATGCTGGAAGATGGAGTTCTGCCCATTTTAGTATGTGACTTACCTCCTTCATTGCTGTTTGACTGCGCGTTCCTCCCTGATGGTTGAGGTCCGGTACCGCTGTTACATTGTCCGAGCGGATCTGGACTGGTCTTCCTTGAAGAGTGTCCTTTGCCTGAATCCGTGCCATGTATATGGCCCATAGTTCTAACAGATTTATTGGCAGGTGGCTTTCTTCTGTGGTCTATTGTCCCTGAAACCATAGTCTCCCGGACACTGCTCCCCAGCCCTGAAGATTGGCATCTGTTGTCCGTATCTCCCAATCTGATATCCAAAAGGGTCTCCCCTTGTCTAGATGGGATGTTTGTAGCCACCAGGCTAATGACTTTCTTACCTTGTGTGAAAGTACCTTAGTCTGTTTCTTTATTGTCTGATGTATTCCATTCCATCTGACCAGAATCAGACGCTGCAGAGGTCTTGAGTGGAATTGTGCATACTCCACCCTGTCGAATGTTGACACCATCAAACCCATCAGTCGCATTGCTGCGTTGATTGATATTGTTTGACTGTGTAACAACTCCTGAGTTCTTGACTGTACCTTGGCTATCTTCTCCTGAGGTAAAAATATTTTCTGCAGACTTGAATCCAGTACAGCCCCCAAGTGAGTCATCCGTTGTGAAGGAACTAGAGACGATTTTGCCCAATTTATGAGCGATCTGTGCCTCTGCAGACATTTTGTCTGTTGGAGACTGTCCAGGAGCAATTCCTGTGATTGTGCTAGAATTAACAGGTCTTATCCCCTGCTTGCGAAGATAAGCTGCCATAAGCACCATAATTTTGGTAAATACTCTGGGTGCCATGGCTAACCCAAAAGGTAATGCCTGGAACTGAAAATGCTGCTGGAGGATAGCGAACCTGAGATAACACTGATGGGACAGTGCTACAGGAACATGTAGTTAAGCATCCTGAATATCCAGGGATACTATATAATCCCCTGGTTCCATGGCCAAAACTATGGAGCGTAACGTCTCCATGTGAAACAGAGGTACCCAAATGTTTTTGTTCAACACTTTGAGATTGAGAATTGGCCAGAATGACCCATTTGGCTTCTGAACCAAAAAAAGGTTGGAGTAAAACCCCTGTTCCCGTTGTGCAGGGGGTATTGGAATAATTACTCCTGACTGAAGCAATTTCCGAACTGCTTCATGCAAAGCCCTGGCTTTCGTTTCTACCGGAAATGGGCTGGTGCAGAAGAACCTTCGAGGAGGATGCTTCTTGAAGGGAAAAACATACCCCAGAGATACTACTTCTTGCACCCAGGCATCTGTTGTAGACTGTTGCCAGATCTGTGCAAACTGAAGTCGGCCCCCTGCTTTGGAGTCCCCAAGGAGGAGGCCCGCAACATCAAACTGATGGCTTATTCTCTGGTTTTGAGGCTGGCGTTCTGGTAGCCCATTGCTTTATCGCCTTACCAAATTTATTGTATTGGGGCTGCTTATGATCACTTTTTCCTTTTGCTTTTTCTTGTGACCCAAAGGGCCGAAAAGTAGGACCCCTACGTTTGGGGTTATATGTGGAAGGGAATTTTACCTTTTTGGAGTCTGCTTCTGACTCCAGAATATCTGTCAATTCCTTACCAAACAGAATGCTTCCAGTAAAAGGCAAAGATTCCAGAACCACCTTAGATTCTGAATCCGCTTTCCATGTACGTAACCAAAGTGGTCTGCGAGCAGCTATTGTTGAAGCCGATGCCCTGGAGGCAATAGTACCCATATCTATTGCTGCTTCTTCCAAGAATATTGTAGCCTATTTAATGTGAGCTATATAGGATTCTTGCTCCCTTGAAGGTGCTGAGAGACCGTCTTCCAGTACCTCTATCCAGGCAGCAACTGCTTTTGCCATCCAAGCTGAAGCCTTGGCTGGCCTTATAACTGCCCCCGACAGAGAAAATATGGTTTTCAGAAAACCATCCACTCTCCTCTCCGTGACATCAACCAAAGACGACGATGGCAAAGGCAATATAGATTTTTGCACTAATTGAATGACATGCGCATCTACTTTGGGAGCCATTTCCCATTTTAAGCAGTCCCCACCCGGAAAAGGATAATTGAAATCCCATTTTTTGGGAATTCTATATTTTTTTTTTTACTGGGTGTAGCCCAAGCCTCTTCCATGATTTCAGTTAGCTGGTCTGGCCCTGGAAACTCAGTCTTACTTGCTTTGGGCTGTTTAAATGCAGGTGCCTTGGTTTTAAACGCAGACTCTGCTGAATCCTCTAAGGATAGAATGGCCTTTATTGCTCTAACTCTGCTATATCCACTGAGCTAAGACATTCTACTTGTTCCTCCTATGCCGAAGTAGAGTATATAGAGCTTTCATCGTCTGATGAATCATCCTGTGTAGCCTGTGAAGTTGACTGTTTACTTACGCTAGGTTTATCAGCTTGTCTCTTTGGAGAAGCTGGTGAGGGAAAAGATATACCGTAAGTAGGGAGCTGCATGTATGGGTTATTAGTGTACCCCATTCCTGGTAGTGAAGCTATAGGAATTACCCGTTCAGCTATACTGGACAAGGTCTGTGCAAACATTGCCCAAGGCGGATCTATCTGTACTTGACGTTGAGCAGGGATCTGCCTTGTAATCTGCTGGAGTGCAAAACAAATTGCACATAAACCATCCTGTACCTGATCCTGAGAGGATAATACAGTTTTGCAAGACAAACATGATATGAGTGTTGGTGTTGCTGGGAGTGTACCCTCGTCACCTTTGCAGCTTTTAGACATGATAAATAATCAGCACTTTCACAGTGTTCTACACAATTTCTGACTGTAATCACATTAACTTTCTAAAGTGATATCAATCTGACCCTACCCATGCACCAGCATTGAGGACCAGAAGAAACAACTGACACACATATATTAGTCAGCAATCACACTAGCAGTCAGTCACATGTTATATTTCTCTGACGTCCTAGTGGATGCTGGGAACTCCGTAAGGACCATGGGGAATAGCGGCTCCGCAGGAGACTGGGCACAAAAGTAAAGCTTTAGGACTACCTGGTGTGCACTGGCTCCTCCCCCTATGACCCTCCTCCAAGCCTCAGTTAGATTTTTGTGCCCGGCCGAGAAGGGTGCACACTAGGGGCTCTCCTGAGCTTCTTAGTGAAAGTTTAGTTTTAGGTTTTTTATTTTCAGTGAGACCTGCTGGCAACAGGCTCACTGCATCGAGGGACTAAGGGGAGAAGAAGCGAACTCACCTGCTTGCAGAGTGGATTGGGCTTCTTAGGCTACTGGACACCATTAGCTCCAGAGGGACCGAACACAGGCCCAGCCTCGGAGTCCGGTCCCAGAGCCGCGCCGCCGGCCCCCTTACAGAGCCAGAAGCAAGAAGAGGTCCGGAAAATAGGCGGCAGAAGACATCCTGTCTTCACCAAGGTAGCGCACAGCACTGCAGCTGTGCGCCATTGCTCCTCAGCACACTTCACACTTCGGTCACTGAGGGTGCAGGGCGCTAGGGGGGGGCGCCCTGAGCAGCAATAAAAACACCTTGGCTGGCGAAAATACATCACATATAGCCCCCAGGGCTATATGGATGAATTTTAACCCCTGCCAGATTTCACAGAAAAATGGGAGAAAAGGCAGCCGAGAAGGGGGCGGAGCCTATCTCCTCAGCACACTGGCGCCATTTTCTCTCACAGCTCCGTTGGAGGGAAGCTCCCTGGCTCTCCCCTGCAATTACTACACTACAGAAAGGGGTTAAAAAAGAGAGGGGGGCACTAATTAGGCGCAGTATAACAATACAGCAGCTATAAGGGGAAAAACACTTATATAAGGTTATCCCTGTATATATATAGCGCTCTGGTGTGTGCTGGCATACTCTCCCTCTGTCTCCCCAAAGGGCTAGTGGGGTCCTGTCCTCTATCAGAGCATTCCCTGTGTGTGTGCTGTGTGTCGGTACGTTGTGTCGACATGTATGAGGAGGAAAATGATGTGGAGGCGGAGCAATGGCCTGTAACAGAGATGTCACCCCCTAGGGAGTCGACACCTGAGTGAATGAGCTTATGGAAGGAATTACGTGACAGTGTCAGCTCTTTACAAAAGATTGATGACATGAGACAGCCGGCGACTCAGCCTGAGCCTGTCCAGGTGTCTCAAAAGCCATCAGGGGCTCTAAAACGCCCGTTACCGCAGATGGCAGATACAGACGCCGACACGGATACTGACTCCAGTGTCGACGATTAAGAGACGAATGTGACTTCCAGTAGGGCCACACGTTACATGATTGAGGCTATGGAAAATGTTTTTACACATTTCTGATAATACCACTAAAAAGGGTATTAGGTTGGGTGAGAAAAAACTGCCTGTAGTTTTTCCTGCATCTGAGGAATTAAATGGTGTGTGATGATGCGTGGGTTTCCCCCGATAAAAACTGTTAATTCCTAAAAAGTTATTAGCATCATACCCCTTCCCGCCAGAGGATAGGGCACGTTGGGAAACACCCCCTAGGGTGAATAAAGCGCTCACACGCTTGTCTAAACAGGTGGCACTACCGTCCCCCGATACGGCCGCCCTTAAGGAACCTGCTGACAGAAAGCAGGAAAATATCCTAAAATGTATATACACTCACACGGGTGTGATACTGCGACCAGCAATCGCCTCAGCCTGGATGTGCAGTGCTGGGGTGGCTTGGTCGGATTCCCTGACTGACAATATTGATACCCTAGATAGGGACAGTATATTACTGACTATAGAGCATTTAAAAGATGCATTTCTATATATGCGTGATGCACAGAGGGATATTTGCCGACTGGCATCAAGAGTAAGTGCGCTGTCCATTTCTGCCAAAAGACAGGGCGGCACAAGAAGCAGAAGGGCAATGGAAGAAGTCTTCCACATGATTGTAAACCGTTGGGAAAAACCAAAGGTGGACATGATGGCGTCCCGCCTAAACAAAAAATTGGACAGGTATTGCGCCAGGTCAAGGGACCCTCAGGCAATAGCTGTGGACGCTCTGGTAACACCGTGGGTGTACCGTCAGTGTATGTGTTCCCTCCTCTTCCTCTCTTACCAAAAGTACTGAGAATTATAAGACGGAGGGGAGTAAGAACTATACTCGTGGCTCCGGATTGGCCAAGAAGGACTTGGTACCCGGAACTTCAAGAGATGCTCACGGAGGACCCGTGGCCTCTACCTCTAAGAAGGGACCTGCTCCATCAAGGACCCTATCTATTCCAAGACTTACCGCGGCTGCGTTTGACGGCAGGGCGGTTGAACGCCGGATCCTGAAGGAAAAAGGCATTCCGGATGAAGTCATCCCTACCCTGATCAAAGCCAGGAAGGATGTAACCGCAAAGCATTATCACCGCATTAGGCGAAAATATGTTGCGTGGTGCGAGGCCAGTAAGGCCCCGATGGATGAATTTCAACTAGGTCGATTCCTGCATTTCCTGCAAACAGGAGTGTCTATGGGCCTAAAATTGGGGTCCATTAAGGTTCAAATTTCGGCCCTGTCAATTTTCTTCCAGAAAGAACTAGCTTCAGTTCCTGAAGTTCAGACGTTTGTAAAAGGGGTACTGCATATACAGCCTCCTTTTGTGCCTCCAGTGGCACCTTGGGATCTCAGTGTAGTTTTGGGGTTCCTAAAGTCACAATGGTTTGAACCACTTGAATCTGTGGAGTTAAAATATCTCACATGGAAAGTGGTCATGCTGTTGGCCCTGGCTTCGGCCAGGCGCGTGTCAGAATTGGCGGTTTTATCCTGTAAAAGCCCCTATCTGATCTTCCATTCAGACAGGGCGGAATTGAGGACTCGTCCTCATTTTCTCCCTAAGGTGGTTTCAGCGTTTCATCTGAACCAACCTATTGTGGTACCTGCGGCTACTAGTGACTTGGAGGACTCCAAGTTGTTGGACATAGTCAGGGCCCTGAAAATATATGTTTCCAGGACGGCTGGAGTCAGAAAATCTGACTCGCTGTTTATCCTGTATGCACCCAACAAGCTGGGTGCTCCTGCTTCTAAGCAGACTATTGCTCGTTGGATTTGTAATACAAATCAGCTTGCACATTCTGTGGCAGGCCTGCCACAGCTAAAATCTGTAAAAGCCCATTCCACAAGGAAGGTGGGTTCATCTTGGGCGGCTGCCCGAGGGGTCTCGGCTTTACAACTTTGCCGAGCAGCTATTTGGTCAGGGGCAAACACGTTTGCTAAATTCTACAAATTTGATACCCTGGCTGAGGAGGACCTGGAGTTCTCTCATTCGGTGCTGCAGAGTCATCCGCACTCTCCCGCCCGTTTGGGAGCTTTGGTATATTCCCCATGGTCCTTACGGAGTTCCCAGCATCCACTAGGACGTTAGAGAAATGCTCATATGACTAATAATAAGAATTTACTTACCGATAATTCTATTTCTCGTAGTCCGTAGTGGATGCTGGGCGCCCATCCCAAGTGCGGATTGTCTGCAATACTTGTACATAGTTATTGTTAACTAAATCGGGTTATTGTTGTTGTGAGCCATCTATCCAGAGGCTCCTCTGTTATCATGCTGTTAACTGGGTTCAGATCACAGGTTGTACGGTGTGATTGGTGTGGCTGGTATGAGTCTTACCCGGGATTCATAAATCCTTCCTTATTGTGTACGCTCGTCCGGGCACAGTATCCTAACTGAGGCTTGGAGGAGGGTCATAGGGGGAGGAGCCAGTGCACACCAGGTAGTCCTAAAGCTTTACTTTTGTGCCCAGTCTCCTGCGGAGCCGCTATTCCCCATGGTCCTTACGGAGTTCCCAGCATCCACTACGGACTACGAGAAATAGAATTATCGGTAAGTAAATTCTTATTATTAGTCATATGAGCATTTCTCTAACGTCCTAGAGGATGCTGGGGACTCCGTAAGGACCATGGGGGATAAGATGGGCTCAGCAGGAGATAGGGCACTTTAAGAAAGCTTTGGATTCTGGGTGTGCACAGGCTCCTCCCTCTGTCCCTCCTCCAGACCTCAGTTTTACACTGTGCCCAGAGGATGAAGGGCGCACTGCAGGGAGCTCTCGAGTTCTTTGCTACAGAAAGCATTTTTGTTTTGGATTTTTACTTTTTCACAGGGAGCACTGCTGGCAACAGGCTCCCTGCATCGAGGGACTGAGGAGAGAGGGGCAGACCTACTTAACTGATAGGATCTGCTGCCTCGGCTACTGAACACCATTAGCTTCAGTGGTGGTGAACACAGGTTCGTCCTGGGCGTCCACCCCCGGAGCCGCGCCGCCGTTCTCCTCACAGATCCAGAAGAGAAGAAGCAAGAAGACGTCTCAGGCGGCAGAAGCCTTCAGCTTCACAGAGGTAACGCACAGCACTGCAGCTGTGTCTCATTGCTCCACATCACCTCACACACTCCGGTCACTGTATGGGTGCAGGGCGCGGGGGGGGCCCTGGGCAGCAATAGTAACACCTCTTGGATGGCAAATAGGTATATACATGTACAGCTGGGCACTGTACATGTATATAATTGAGCCCCCGCCATTTTTTCATGATTTTGAGCGGGATAGAAGCCCGCCGCCGAAGGGGCGGGGCTTCTCACTCAGCACTCACCAGCGCCATTTTTCCTCTCCACAGAACGCTGAGAGGAAGCTCCCCGGACTCTCCCCCTGCTTACACATGGTGAAGGGGGTTTAAAAAGAGAGGGGGATGGGGCACATAATTGGCGGATACAATATAATACAGCACTGCTTGGGAAAAACATTCTGTGTTGGTCTCCAGGTTGTTGCGCTTGGGTGTGTGCTGGCATACTCTCTCTGTCTCTCCTAAGGGCCTCTCAGGGGATACGGTCTTCAGAAAAGTTTCCCTGGGTGTGTGCGGTGTCGGTACGTGTGTCGACATGTTTGATGAGGAAGGCTCGCTTAATGTGGAGGGGGAGTGTTTGAATGTTGGGTCGCCGTCGGCAACGCAGACACCGGACTGGGTGGATATGCTAAATGTCTTGAATCCAAATGTAAATCTTCTGCATAAAAGATTAGACAAGGCGGAAGCTAGGGATCAGTCAGGTAGCCAGCCTGTGCCTGTCCCTGTGGAGCCAGGACTTTCAGGGTCTCAAAAGCGCCCCATATCCCAGGTCGCTGACACAGATACTGACTCTAGTGTCGACTATGAGGATGCAAAATTACAGCCGAAGGTGGCAAAAGGTATTAGGTACATGATTATTGGCATAAGAGGTTTTGCATATCACGGAGGAATCCCCTGTCCCTGACACGAGGGGTTCACATGTATAAAGGGAAAAAGCCTGAGGTCACGTTTCCATCCTCATTTGAGCTAAGCGAATTATGCGAAAAGGCTTGGGAATCTCCGGATCGGAGACTACAGGTTCCCAAAAGGATTCTCATGGCGTATCCTTTTCCTCAGAAGGATCGGATACGATGGGAATCTGCGCCTAAAGTAGACGGCGCTGACACGCTTATCCAAGAAGGTGGCACTGCCTTCTCCGGATACTGCTTCCCTCAAGGATGCTGCTGATCGCAAGCAGGAAATTACCATGAAGCACATTTACACACATTCAGGAACTATAGTTAGGCCGGCCATGGCGTCGGCCTGGGTTTGTAGAGGCATGGGCAGACTCCTTATCTACGGAGATTGACACTTTAGATAGGGATACCATCCTAATGACCATGGAGCATATCAGAGATGCTGCCTTGTATATGAGGGATGCTCAGAGAGACATTTGTTTACTAAGCTCTAGAATAAACACTGTCTATTTCTGCTAGGCGGCTCTTCTGGACCTGACAGTGGACGGGAGACGCCGACTCGAAGCGGCATATGGAGTCATTGCCGTACAAGGGGGAGGAGTTGTTTGGAGAAGGCCTCTCGGACTTAGTCTCTACTGCTACGGCCGGTCAATCGAATTTTTTACCTTATGTTCCCCCGCAGCATTCTAAGAAGGTACCACATTATCAAATGCAGTCCTTTCGTTCCAATAAAAACAAGAAGGTACGAGGATCGTCCTTCGTTGCCAGAGGTAAGGGCAAGGGAAAAAGGCTGCACTCAGCTAGTTCCCAGGAGCAGAAGTCCTCCCCTACTTCCGCAAAGTCCACAGCATGACGCTGGGGCTTTCCGGGGGGGGGGGGTCAGATCAAGTGGGGGCACGTCTTCGTCTTTTCAGCCACGTCTGGGTTCAATCAAAGGTGGATCCCTGGGCAATAGAGATTGTTTCCCAGGGATTCAGACTGGAATTCAAAGACATGCCCCCTCGCCGGTTTTTCAAATCAGCTCTGCCAGCTTCCCCGTCAGAGAGGGAGCTAGTGTTAGCGGCAATTCACAAATTGTACATTCAACAGGTGATAATCAAGGTTCCTCATCTCCACCAAGGAGAGGGTTATTATTCATCCCTGTTTGTGGTACCGAAACCGGATGGTTCGGTCAGACCCATTCTAAATCTAAAATCCCTGAACCTGTACTTGAAGAGGTTCAAGTTCAAGATGGAATCGCTCAGAATGGTCATCGCCAGCCTGGAGGGAGGGGATTGGATGGTGTCCCTGGACATAAAGGATGCGTACCTTCATGTTCCGATTTCCCCCCCTCACCAGGCGTTTCTGAGATTTGCAGTACAGGATTGTCACTACCAATTTCAGACGTTGCCGTTTGGGTTTTCCACGGCCCCGAGAATTTTCACCAAGGTAATGGCGGAAATGATGGTGCTCCTGCGCAAGCAGGGAGTCACAATTATCCCGTACTTGGACGATCTCCTTATAAAGGCGAGATCTCGGGTGAAGTTGCTGGACGGCGTGTCTCTGTCCGTGAAGACGTTGCAGAGGCACGGTTGGATTCTCAATTTACCGAAATCCCAGCTAGTACCTGCAACGTGTCTGACCTTTTTGGGCCTGATTCTAGACACAGACCAAAAAAGAGTTTTTCTTCCGGTGGAGAAGGCTCAGGAGCTCATAGCCCTGGTCAGGAACCTTTTAAAACCAAAAAAAGTTCCTGTGCATCATTGCACAAAAGTTCTGGGGAAGATGGTGGCTTCATACGAGGCCATCCCCTTCGGCAGGTTCCATGCGAGGACCTTCCAATGGGACCTATTGGACAAATGGTCCGGGTCCCATCTACATTTGCAGAAACGGATCACCCTGTCTCCCAGGGCCAGGGTATCTCTCCTGTGGTGGCTGCACAGTGCTCACCTCCTAGAGGGTCGCAGGTTCGGCATTCAGGACTGGATCCTGGTGACCACGGACGCAAGCCTCCGAGGTTGGGGAGCTGTCGCACTGGGATGAAATTTCCAACGTCTCTGGTCAAGTCTAGAGACTCGTCTCCACATCAATGTCCTGGAGTTAAGGGCCATTTACAACGCCCTACGCCAGGCGGAGGAATGGCTTCAGAACAAACCAGTTCTGCTTCAGTCGGACAATGTCACGGCAGTGGCTCATGTAAACCGCCAAGGCGGCACAAGGAGCAGTGTGGCCATGGCAGAGGCGTCCAGGATTCTGCGCTGGGCGGAAGGCCATGTAAGCGCGCTATCTGCAGTGTTCATCCCGGGGGTGGACAACTGGGAGGCGGACTTCCTCAGCAGGCACGACCTTAAATCGCGGAGAGTGGGGACTTCATCAAGAAGTCTTCACACAGATCGTGGATCGGTGGGGACTGCCTCAAATAGACATGATGGCGTCCAGTCTCAACAAAAAGCTAAAGAGGTATTGCGCCAGGTCAAGAGACCCTCAGGCGGTAGCGGTAGACGCTCTGGTGACACCATGGGTGTTCAGATCGGTCTGTTTCCTCCTCTGCCTCTCATACCCAAGGTGTTGAGATTAATAAGACTAAGAAGGGTCAGAACAATTCTCATTGTTCCAGATTGGCCAAGAAGGACCTGGTATCCGGATCTGCAAGAGTTGCTCACAGAAGATCCGTGGCCTCTTCCTCTAAGGCAGGACCTGCTGCAGCAGGGGCCCTGTCTCTTCAAAGACTTACCGCGGCTGCGTTTGACAGCATGGCGGTTGAACGCCGGATCCTAGCGAAAAAAGGGATTCCGGAGGAGGTCATTCCTACCCTGATCAAGGCTAGGAAGGATGTGACATCGAAACTTTATCACCGTATATGGCAGAAATATGTTTCTTGGTGTGAGGTCAGAGCTGCTCCTACGGAGGAGTTCCATTTGGAGCGTCTGCTTCACTTCCTTCAAACGGGAGTAAATTTGGGTCTGAAATTAGGGTCCATAAAGGTCCAAATTTCGGCCTTATCCATTTTCTTTCAAAGAGAATTGGCTTCTCTTCCTGAAGATTTATGTGACCAGAACAGCTAGGATCAGGAAGACGGAAGCCCTGTTTGTTCTGTATGCGGCCAACAAGGTTGGCGCTTCTGCTTCAAAGCAGACAATTGCTCGCTGGATCTGTAACACGATTCAGCAGGCGCATTCTACGGCAGGATTGCCTAAATCGATTAAGGCCCATTCCACTAGGAAGGTGGGCTCTTCTTGGGCAGCTGCCCGAGTGGTCTCGGCACTACAACAGAGCAGAGCTGCTACTTGGTCGGGGTCAAACACCTTTGCAAAGTTCTATCAGTTTGATACCCTGGCTGAGGAGGGCCTCCTGTTTGCTCAATCGGTGCTGCAGAGTCATCTGCACACTCCCGCCCGTTTGGGAGCTTTGGTATAATCCCCATGGTCCTTACGGAGTCCCCAGCATCCACTAGGACGTTAGAGATAATAAGATTTTACTTACCGGTAAATCTATTTCTCGTAGTCCGTAGAGGATGCTGGGCGCCCGTCCCAAGTGCGGACTTCTTCTGCAAGACTTGTATATAGTTATTGCTTACATAAGGGTTCTGTTATAGTTGGTCGGTCTTGAACCGAGGCTATGTTAATTGTTCATATTGTTAACTGGGTAGTTTATCACAAGTTATACGGTGTGATTGGTGTGGCTGGTATGAATCTCGCCCTTAGATTACAAAAATCCTTTCCTTGTACTGTTCATATCCTCTGGGCACAGTTTCTCTAACTGAGGTCTGGAGGAGGGACATAGAGGGAGGAGCCAGTGCACACCCAGAATCCAATGCTTTCTTAAAGTGCCCTATCTCCTGCGGAGCCCGTCTATTCCCCATGGTCCTTACGGAGTCCCCAGCATCCTCTACGGACTACGAGAAATAGATTTACCGGTAAGTAAAATCTTATCAACTACAAACACATTTGAAAGTATGTAGGAGTACATATTACTGAATTCTGTTGTATACAGATCTTAAAGTATTCAGACACATTGTGAATAAAACTACAGTAATGTACACAGACTAAAACTTAACAATTCATACTGGCAAAAGTAGAATGAAATTTAGTGCTATATAACCCGTATTCAGTAGAGTGGGATACAGGGAGACTCGCCTCACTTCCAAGATCGATCAATACGTTAGCGAATGCTGAGTGGATCCAGACGCTACTAGTGTACACTGCCGCTCCGGGAACTCTAGGTGGACACAGACGCACCGGTCATACAGACGCCTATACTGCGACCGGGTCTCCTTGCGGTAGCGCTTAGTGAACACAGACGTAGCGACCTATGCTGCGACAGAGACCCCTCGTGGTAGTGTCTGAGATGGAAGTGAGGCAACCGTTCATGGCAGGAGACTCGCGGAAACTGGTCATGAACTAGGTGGAGGGGCGACCAGGAGAGCGTCTAACTCCCCACCGCTGACATCAACCCTAGGGATCGCAGCCTCATACTAATCCTGGTGCCTTATGATCCCTAAGGCCTAGCACTGGAGCACCTGTGGTGGTGGCGGCGCGTCGGCTACTATTTGGTAGTTTCCTCCCAATACAGTGCGGCTGTGTCCGAATTCCCCGACTACGTAGAACCGATGCCTTACCTTCTCCCCGTGCTCCGGCCACAGCCTGGTAACGTCTGCTGGACCTGCTAGTATATCCGACACAGATGCCCGTCGAGACAGCACTGTACACATGGGTAAGCGTTGTTGCGACCCGACGGAGAGTTGTTGGAGCGACTCTTTCCAATATGCGTACAAGAAGTTGTTAGGAAAAGTCGCTCAAACATAGCAAGACTATAAAAATAAAATAAAGCTTAGGGCTGCCAAGAACAACAGCTCTCTGACCATGATCCGGCTCCTGCCGCACCAAACAAAAAACTGATTTGCCTGAGCCAGTGGGCGGGGATATATGGACGGGCCCGTTGCATCCTGGGAGGACTGAAAGCTTGTGATCGTTTTGTACCAATCCGCTGTCGCTCCATCATATCCCATTGTTATCCTGTGGATAACCTGCGGACTCTGCTGGAGAGACTGAAAACATATGTATAAAAAAAAAAAACAAATGTATGTAAAAAAAACAAATTAACCACTACCGTAAAGCGTGTATTCAAATATATATGCTATCTGACTGTAATGCTTTTTGAACATTCAGACAGTTGCAGAATGCATATCCTCTAACAAGCTTATCAAAAAATGCTGCCCGTAGGTTATCTGCTGTGTACAACATGAATGATGACCCTGGTCCCCATATTTCATATAAAATTGTTTAACCCTAGGATCTCATGAAGCCTTTGGGCTGAGTATTCAGGGACAATATCCAGCGGGTCTCTAATTGAAGCAACTTTTTGGCCCCATCTCCTCCTCCTAAGAGTATGAGGGACCTGGTCAATGATCCAATATCTTAGCGAGGTCAAGCTGTGTCTGTCTGTGGCAAAATGCCGTTCCACAGGTTGCTCGCTGGTGCCTGTGGTGATCGCCGCCTGTATTGCAGAACGATGTTGGGTCATGCAAACTTTAAAACTGCACTCCGTTTTTCCCACATAATGTTGTCCACATGGGCACGAAAGTAAATAACCCACATATTTCGAGTTACAGGTTACTGCTACTTTGGCTGTTTTCTTCCCTGAATAGGGATGTTTGAAGGAATCCCCAGCGATCAAAAAGTTACATGTGGTGCACCCACGCTTATAACAACCCTTTCTGTTTTAAGAAATGAGGCTTCAGTTGTCTTTTTGGAAACGTCCGTTTTAACAAGATTCCTGATATTAGCACTTCTAGTGTAATATGGCATAAGCCTGGTATCCTTGAACATCCCGAGATCTGGATCGGATTGTATAATGGGCCATAAATTCTTTGCCCGTTTGCTAGTGTACGTGCTAGTTGTATTAAACGGATTTACCCATGGTAGTGTTTTAGCAGTGGTCGTCTTATCTTTGGGTAATACAGGTTGAGTATCCCTTATCCAAAATGCTTGGGACCAGAGGTATTTTGGATATCGGATTTTTCCGTATTTTGGAATAATTGCATACCATAATGAGATCATGGTGATGGGACCTAAATATTAGCACAGAATGCATTTATGTCTCATATACACCTTATACACACAGCCTGAAGGTAATTTTAGACAATATTTTTTATAACTTTGTGCATTAAACAAAATGTGTGTACCTTCACACAATTCATTTATGTTTCATATACACCTTATACACACAGCCTAAAGGTCATTTATGCAATATTTTTAATAACTTTGTGTATTAAACAAAGTTTGTGTACATTGAACCATCAAAAACAAAGGTTTCACTATTTCACTTTCACCCAAAAAAAGTCTGTATTTCGGAATATTCCGTATTTCGGAATATTTGGATATGGGATACTCAACCTGTATATATGTGTGTTTAGGTACACTGATAGCCGTTGTCACGTGATTGTTGTAGCAATGTTAAGAGAGAGCCTCTGTCTGTAAATTCATATCTCATTCAGTTGTTGATCACGAATGTTGGAATTGCTATTCTGCAAACACGCAACATTTGAAAATACGTCAATATGGTGGCCCTAGGGTGGAAACTGTCGTATCTAAGTATGGTGTTCTGATCTGTGCTTTTAGTATAGAGGGATGTACAGATCTGTCCCTCTTCTATTACGATATGCATGTCTAAGAAATTCACCTCATGATCATTTATCTCCATGGCCAACTTAACTGGACTATTGGATCTATTATGTGCTTCTATGATGTCCACTAGCATTTGTCTGGGTACAGACCAAAACATAAGAAGGTCGTCTCTATACCTTAGATACTAAAACACATGTACCAAATTGGGGACTAAGGAAGAGGTCCTTTTCTACTTCCCACATGAAAGTGTTCGCAAACGACGGGCCAAACAGGACCCCATCGCACACTCTTGTCAACTGCTTATTAAAACAATTGTCATGTACAGTTCCATTTTTCAGAACTTTATGTATTTTTCAAAACATTTTTAGATGCCACAGTTTGCTCAGTATGATTAACCTCTGATGCTCATGTTATATTTCAACACTATATGCACTTTAAAATGTTTTCATTGCGGCGGTGTGATGGGGACGGCTGGAGGCGCGCTGTTACAGGTATATATTGTTGTTTTATCACCTTTAACTTGTGTGTGTGTCCTGAAGACTGTGCCGCTATGGCCCAAAACGTTGATTATAGCACCGCTTTCTTCACCGATTCCAGAATCTTCTGAGTGCTGCCTTCTGTGGATTCCTTAGCATGTAAAGGCTACTCGGGCCCGTCAGGATGGCACCGGAGCATATATTTGTGATGCAATTTGTTTAGGAGTGCCCAGTGTGAGTTCTTCTGCATTTTGTGTTACCGCTTCGATTTATTTAATTGTAATAAGTAGGAACTTGATGCTTAACATTACCTTGTTTTTTGGGACCACTTCACCACAGGTAGGGTATGGCATAATATTAGAGATTCTCACATTCACACTTACTTGGGGGTAGATGTATGATATTATGCGATAGATAATTCAAGAGGTTTTTTTTTCTCTAAATATCTGTAGGTTTGGCCTTTCCGGTATGATTGCTATGCTGTCATACACTGTTTGACGCTTCTCTTAATCTTTTTATTATAAAAATCAGTCACAATCGACTATGTATTAATGTTTAGTCTGTCTACTTATGTTCAGATGTAACAGGAATAATAAACAATTTTTAATGTTTAAAGGAAATAAAACATGGTTGTTCAAGGTTTTTTTCTTCATTAAAACATGAACAAACCCCCTCCCCCCGACCCTGCTTATGGGTTAATGGTCCCATTCATCAGGTTGGGCGCTCTGCTAATCGACTGCCATCGATCTGTGATCAATCATGCAAATTCTACTTGTTAAAATTCTTTGATTTGCTGCTACCAATCTTTGGTCAGAATTGGCAAATTAGGAAAATTCAACATGTGGAATATTTCTGATTTCCTTACTAATGCATTTGTTTTTTGGGAAATTGCAACAATCTGTCACAGATGTATGGAGGCATTAATACTAGAGATGAGCGGGTTCGGTTCCTCAGAATCCGAACCCCCCCGAACTTCAGCCTTTTTACACGGGTCCGAGGCAGGTTCGGACCTTCCCGCCTTGCTCGGCTAACCCGAGCGCGCCCGAACGTCGTCATCCCGCTGTCGGATTCTCGCGAGGCTCGAATTCTATCACGAGACTCGGATTCTATATAAGGAGCCGCGCGTCGCCGCCATTTTCACACGTGCATTGAGATTGATAGGGAGAAGGACGTGGCTGGCGTCCTCTCCGTTTATAGTTACTGTTAGTAGTTAGTTGATCTGATTGCTGCTTAGCTTATTGTGGGGAGGATTGGGGAGAGCTGTTAGGAGGAGTACAGTCAGTTTTGCTAGTTTTTTTTTATCCGTTCTCTGCCTGAAAAAAAACGCTCCATACCATATCTGTGCTCAGCCTCAGTGTGCTGCATGATATATCTATGTATATCTGACTGTGCTGAGTGCTCACTGCTCACACAGCTGAATTGTGGGGGAGACTGGGGTGCAGTTATAGCAGGAGTACAGTGCACACTTTTGCTGCCAGTGTGACTGACCAGTGACCACCAGTATATTGTCTTCCTGAAAAAGTTAAACACTCCTGTGGTGTTTTTTTTTTTTTTATTCTATAAACGCATTCTGCTGACAGTGTCCAGCAGGTCCGTCATTCATTATATTATATAAATATTTACCTGCAGTAGTGTTATATTTTTTTTGTTCATCTCTATCATCTTTATCATCTTTATATTAGCAGACGCAGTACGGTAGTCCACGGCTGTGGCTACCTCTGTGTCGTCAGTGCTCGTCCATAATTGTATACCTACCTGTGGTGGTTTTTTTTTTCTATCTTCTTCATACTAGTAGTTTAGGAGTCTGCTGACAGTGTCCAGCAGGTCCGTCATTATATTATATATACCTGCAGTAGTGATATATATATATATTTTTTATATCATTATCTCTATACTAGCAGACGCAGTACGGTAGTCCACGGCTGTAGCTACCTCTGTGTCGTCAGTCACTCGTCATCCATAAGTATACTAGTATCCATCCATCTCCATTGTTTACCTGAGGTGCCTTTTAGTTGTGCCTATTAAAATATGGAGAACAAAAATGTTGAGGTTCCAAAAATAGGGAAAGATCAAGATCCACTTCCACCTCGTGCTGAAGCTGCTGCCACTAGTCATGGCCGAGACGATGAAATTCCATCAACGTCGTCTGCCAAGGCCGATGCCCAATGTCATAGTACAGAGCATGTAAAATCCAAAACACAAAATATCAGTAAAAAAAGGACTCAAAAATCTAAAATAAAATCGTCGGGAGGAGAAGCGTAAACTTGCCAATATGCCATTTACCACACGGAGTGGCAAGGAACGGCTGAGGCCCTGGCCTATGTTCATGGCTAGTGGTTCAGCTTCACATGAGGATGGAAGCACTCAGCCTCTCGCTAGAAAAATGAAAAGACTTAAGCTGGCAAAAGCACAGCAAAGAACTGTGCGTTCTTCGAAATCACAAATCCACAAGGAGAGTCCAATTGTGTCGGTTGCGATGCCTGACCTTCCCAACACTGGACGTGAAGAGCATGCGCCTTCCACCATTTGCACGCCCCCTGCAAGTGCTGGAAGGAGCACCCGCAGTCCAGTTCCTGATAGTCAGATTGAAGATGTCAGTGTTGAAGTACACCAGGATGAGGAGGATATGGGTGTTGCTGGCGCTGGGGAGGAAATTGACAAGGAGGATTCTGATGGTGAGGTGGTTTGTTTAAGTCAGGCACCCGGGGAGACACCTGTTGTCCGTGGGAGGAATATGGCCATTGACATGCCTGGTGAAAATACCAAAAAAAATCAGCTCTTCGGTGTGGAAGTATTTCAACAGAAATGCGGACAACATTTGTCAAGCCGTGTGTTGCCTTTGTCAAGCTGTAATAAGTAGGGGTAAGGACGTTAACCACCTCGGAACATCCTCCCTTATACGTCACCTGCAGCGCATTCATCATAAGTCAGTGACAAGTTCAAAAACTTTGGGCGACAGCGGAAGCAGTCCACTGACCAGTAAATCCCTTCCTCTTGTAACCAAGCTCACGCAAACCACCCCACCAACTCCCTCAGTGTCAATTTCCTCCTTCCCCAGGAATGCCAATAGTCCTGCAGGCCATGTCACTGTCAAGTCTGACGAGTCCTCTCCTGCCTGGGATTCCTCCGATGCATCCTTGCGTGTAACGCATACTGCTGCTGGCGCTGCTGCTGTTGCTGCTGGGAGTCGATGGTCATCCCAGAGGGGAAGTCGTAAGACCACTTTTACTACTTCCACCAAGCAATTGACTGTCCAACAGTCCTTTGCGAGGAAGATGAAATATCACAGCAGTCATCCTGCTGCAAAGCGGATAACTGAGGCCTTGGCATCCTGGGCGGTGAGAAATGTGGTTCCGGTATCCATCATTACTGCAGAGCCAACTATAGACTTGTTTGAGGTACTGTGTCCCCGGTACCAAATACCATCTAGGTTCCATTTCTCTAGGCAGGCGATACCGAAAATGTACACAGACCTCAGAAAAAGACTCACCAGTGTCCTAAAAAATGCAGTTGTACCCAATGTCCACTTAACCACGGACATGTGGACAAGTGGAGCAGGGCAGACTCAGGACTATATGACTGTGACAGCCCACTGGGTAGATGTATTGACTCCCGCCGCAAGAACAGCAGCGGCGGCACCAGTAGCAGCATCTCGCAGACGCCAACTCTTTCCTAGGCAGGCTACGCTTTGTATCACCGCTTTCCAGAATACGCACACAGCTAAAAACCTCTTACGGCAACTGAGGAAGATCATCGCAGAATGGCTTACCCCAATTGGACTCTCCTGTGGATTTGTGGCATCGGACAACGCCAGCAATATTGTGTGTGCATTAAATATGGGCAAATTCCTGCACGTCCCATGTTTTGCACATAACTTGAATTTGGTGGTGCAGAATTATTTAACAAACGAGAGGGGCGTGCAAGAGATGCTGTCGGTGGCCAGAAGAATTGCGGGACACTTTCGGCGTACAGGCACCACGTACAGAAGACTGGAGCAACACCAAAAACGCCTGAACCTGCCCTGCCATCATCTGAAGCAAGAAGTGGTAACGAGGTGGAATTCAACCCTCTATATGCTTCAGAGGTTGGAGGAGCAGCAAAAGGCCATTCAAGCCTATACAACTGACCACGATATAGGAGGTGGAATCGACCTGTCTCAAGCGCCGTGGAGAATGATTTCAACGTTGTGCAAGGTTCTGCAACCTTTTGAACTTGCCACACGTGAAGTCAGTTCAGACACTGCCAGCCTGAGTCAGGTCATTCCCCTCATCAGGCTTTTGCAGAAGAAGCTGGAGACATTGAAGGAGGAGCTAACACTGAGCGATTCCGCTAGGCATGTGGAACTTGTGGATGGAGCCCTTAATTCGCTTAAAAAGGATTCACGGGTGGTCAATCTGTTGAAATCAGAGCACTACATTTTGGCCACCGTGCTCGATCCTAGATTTAAAACCTACGTTGTATCTCTCTTTCCGGCAGACACAAGTCTGCAGGGGTTCAAAGAACTGCTGGTGAGAAAATTGTCAAGTCAAGCGGAACGCGACCTGTCAACATCTCCTCCTTCACATTCTCCCGCAACTGGGGGTGCGAGGAAAAGGCTCAGAATTCCGAGACCACCCGCTGGCGGTGATGCAGGGCAGTCTGGAGCGACTGCTGATGCTGACATCTGGTCCGGACTGAAGGACCTGACAACGATTACGGACATGTCGTCTACTGTCACTGCATATGATTCTCTCACCATTGAAAGAATGGTGGAGGATTATATGAGTGACCGCATCCAAGTAGGCACGTCAGACAGTCCGTACGTATACTGGCAGGAAAAAGAGGCAATTTGGAGGCCCTTGCACAAACTGGCTTTATTCTACCTAAGTTGCCCTCCCACAAGTGTGTACTCCGAAAGAGTGTTTAGTGCCGCCGCTCACCTTGTCAGCAATCGGCGTACGAGGTTACTTCCAGAAAATGTGGAGAAGACGATGTTCATTAAAATGAATTATAATCAATTCCTCCATGGAGACATTCACCAGCAGCAATTGCCTCCACAAAGTACACAGGGAGCTGTGATGGTGGATTCCAGTGGGGACGAATTGATAATCTGTGAGGAGGGGGATGTACACGGTGATGAATCGGAGGATGATGATGAGGTGGACATCTTGCCTCTGTAGAGCCAGTTTGTGCAAGGAGAGATTAATTGCTTCTTTTTTGGTGGGGGTCCAAACCAACCCGTCATTTCAGTCACAGTCGTGTGGCAGACCCTGTCACTGAAATGATGGGTTGGTTAAAGTGTGCATGTCCTGTTTATACAACATAAGGGTGGGTGGGAGGGCCCAAGGACAATTCCATCTTGCACCTCTTTTTTCTTTCATTTTTCTTTGCGTCATGTGCTGTTTGGGGAGTGTTTTTTGGAAGGGCCATCCTGCGTGACACTGCAGTGCCACTCCTAGATGGGCCAGGTGTTTGTGTCGGCCACTAGGGTCGCTGAGCTTAGTCACACAGCTACCTCATTGCGCCTCTTTTTTTCTTTGCGACATGTGCTGTTTGGGGAGTGTTTTTTGGAAGGGCCATACTGCGTGACACTGCAGTGCCACTCCTAGATGGGCCAGGTGTTTGTGTCGGCCACTTGGGTCGCTGAGCTTAGTCATCCAGCGACCTTGGTGCAAATTTTAGGACTAAAAATAATATTGTGAGGTGTTCAGAATAGACTGAAAATGAGTGGAAATTATGGTTATTGAGGTTAATAATACTTTGGGATCAAAATGACCCCCAAATTCTATGATTTAAGCTGTTTTTTTAGGGTTTTTTGAAAAAAACACCGGAATCCAAAACACACCGGAATCCGACAAAAAAAATTCGGTGAGGTTTTGCCAAAACGCGTTCGAACCCAAAACACGGCCACGGAACCGAACCCAAAACCAAAACACAAAACCCGAAAAATTTCCGGTGCACATCTCTAATTACTTGGTGACACTTATAAAAGCTTTGAGGTGTAGCATATCTGACAAATGGTTTTCTACACTGAAGACACAGAAACAGGATATAAGGGTAGTGTTGCATATAAATTCCCGGCTACGGATGCTTATTCTAAGAAAATTGAGTCCCATTCGTGAATCAGGAGATTTGAGATCAGTGTGGCAGGGAATTGGCCATAGAACTGATTTCTAAAGCTTCTAATTCTTATGCTTGTAAGGGCAAACAGAGCAAGACACTGTGCCTGAAGCGTGGTGATCGCACACGTGTCAACAAATGGTGGCCACAGATTAGAACAGAATTACAATGTACCCCATAAAACAAAAAAGGGCGTTGACCATTTGTATCCGTATCCTGTCGACTTTTTTCCATTGTCTACCTTTTTACATGTTTAACTTATGTTACTTTTGACCATGTGAATGATTACCAGCTGGTGTCGACCCTTTTTCTTTGGATCTATTGACCCATACCCCTTATAAGGTAGGTGGACCTGTAGCAGATGAGTTCATTAAATATAATGCAAGATTTGAGGCTAACTCGATCTCTGTAGTGTAAATTATGTAAACCCCCATAAGATAGTTTTTTGACTCTACTTGAGTCTGATGTTTATGTAAAAGAAAGGCGTCAGGTCTGATTTATATTCTGGGTAGGGTTTTGCACAAGGACGCTGACTAGTTCTCTATCATCTAGAGCGCAGGTTCTCAAACTCGGTCCTCAGGACCCCACACAGTGCATGTTTTCCAGGTCTCCTCACAGAATCGTAAGTGAAATAATTAGCTCCACCTGTGGACCTTTTAAAATGTCAGTGAGTAATACACCTGTGCACCTGCTGGGTTACCTGCAAAACATGCACTGCGTTGGGGTCCTGAGGACAGAGTTTGAGAACCTGTTATCTAGAGAATAGGGGCTCGTATTTGTGGTTTATAGTTCTGCTTTGAATACTGTTGTATGGGTTGTGTGAATTGGTTAGCTTCAAAAGATTGGTTTTGATATGCCCATGTGCAATTGGTGGTTAGATTTTTTGACTGAATTTTAGAATCATTTTTATATATTAAAATCATATTGCGTTTCAAGTACAGATTATGGACAATACTACACGAGTGGGCTTGATTACTGTAGGACACAAAGATATAGGGTAGAGTTGGAGCAACTTATAAAGGGTGGGGAAGGATAATTATATGCGTCTAAATGGCAAGGAAACTAAAGGAGGTAGTAATAGATTTTAGAAGAGCTGGGAAAACTGCCCCACAGCCAATATTTTTGAATGGTTCGGAGGTAGCGTGGATCAGTGGATTTAAGTTGTTGGGCATTGAATTTTATTCAGGAATACAAATTCAGACAAGTTTATTTGTATTTAGTATTCTCTAGGGGACATAGATCAGGCAGTTATGTAGGTACATCTGGGTCCATAAATGCTCCTGTATCTAAATAGAATTCAACAACCCACTAATAAGATCCATGACCTGCTTTTAATGGTTATTAGGCAAATTTGTTACCCTACTGATGTGTTGTAGTGATATCAATATTATTAAACCTTTGTTTGAATGTTGTGTATTTGGACACCAGATAAGTATGCTTGATGGTGGGAGCTGTTGTCATGTGAGTCCCAGCACACGTGTGGGTTTTATGTTCCATGGTTTAGGAAAAAGGCTTCTGACAAAAGAATAGGCCGCTCAACCACTCCTGTTCCCATGTTGATCAGTTTATTTTTTCAGTTCCTTTTTTTGGGGTGTTACTATTGTAATTTTATTTGACATCAGTTAATTGTGAAGAGGGGGTTAGATTACTGTGCAAATACTGATGACCAGCTTCCCCCCTCCCCCCAAATTGGAATGATCATTCTACTGCCATCCTGGGATGGCTGAATAACGCAAGGTTGATAATTTCAATTTGGGGGACAGCTGGTACACCTCATTTGCCAAAAGAGCTTACAGGCCGTCATATATAAAGATCAAAGTGCATGCTGTCACATGTGATTCTCCAAATGCTAGCAATGTCTGTGCTGGCTACCCCATTTACCATTATTTATTTTAAAAATCCTCCCTTCCCCACCACATTATCATTGATAAATCCCCCTTCCCCCCCACAGCCAAATTTTTTTATTTATTTTTTAGCAGTCACAGATTGGAGGTCTGCTGAAAAATTGGACAAGTGTGTAGCCATGGATTGGATATAGAATCTGCAAGCAGGTTTGCAGTAGGATTGTATAAAAAGTCTTATCTGCTGTTGATTGGACAAGTGTGTTCCCAGCTTAAGACATGCAAAGCATACACTTCAGAGCAAAGAATAGCTTGTTTTTGTCGGTCGATATGTCTATAAATATTTAGTGTGTTAATATTCTGATATATACTGCACGCGTTGGTGGTATTATCCTTGTTACCCTCACTCTTGCAACCAGAATTAAGCAGCTGTACACCTCATCCATTTATTTAGGATCTGTAGGGTATATTTACTAAAGTGAGGGTTTATAGAAGTGGAAATCAGATTCTATTTATGTAACACCATCTAGAAGATATAGCTTGGGATCTGGTTACTATTGGCAACAACTCATATTTCTATATACCCGCAAATTAGTAAATATACCCCTGTATACCTAGGACTCAGAATTCTCGTTGCTTGGATGGCGGGTTTGCCTTTTTGGATTGTTCTATCAACTGATTGTTTATTTCTCATAGCATCTGACCATAGAGGTATTGTCAGTGGACCAGGTTTTTATAGAAGTCCAGCTTTAGTTTCTTGAACAAACCTGCACATGTAAAGTTTGCAAATTTGTTAAATATAAATTAGCTAAATTGAGTTAAATATAAAATGCTAGCTGTAGACCAGAGTTGTATGTCATATGGACTTTAATTTCTTACTACTAATTTCTGCAGCGGGGTAAACTGGGCTCCACAAGGATTGGACAATGGGGTGTAGAGTAGGATCTTGATCCGAGGCACCAACAGGCTCAAAGCTTTGACTGTTCCCAGAATGCACAGCGCCGCCTCCTCTATAACCCTGCCTCCCTGCACAGGAGCTCAGTTTTGTAAGTTGGTGCTGCAGTAAGCAGGCACTGAACAGAGGGGCTGCTCCAGGCAGCCCTAAGAAAAGCTTTTAATGAGGTAAAAAGTGAAGACTTCAAGGGCAGCAGCGGTGGTAAATGTCTTGTGACATTCACTGCTGCAGCTCCACTTCTCCCCAGCGGTGCTGTACACTCCCGAGCCCTGGTTGCTGTGTACCTACAGCGGAGGCTCCGGTTTTCTTCACGTTAGACACACACACAGCTGGGGCTCTCCAGGATCGTGTGGCGGCGCTTCGGGAAGTGGTAAGTTGGTCCCACTTGCGGGACATGGTCTTTATCGCGATCCGGCGTGGTCGGTGGGAGGCGGTCCGCGCGCGCTGGCAGTGGACACTGTGGATACAGGCGATCCCACTAGATCACCAGGGCATGGGCGCAGGTCAGGTTTTCTCTCTAAACCAATTCTTATATCGCCCACAGTACCCGGTGGTTTTGCCAGCAGAGGGGATAAGGCTTAGACCTGAAGCCCCTCCCCAAGCCCCAGGGTGCCATTTCTAGCAAGTGTTCCCGCCATGGAGCTGCATATCTGTCTTTTCCTCACTCCCCGTCAGTGTCTACGGCGCCATTATCCCTCAGCTCACTGTTTCTGGGACTGCTTGGGCAAATTCTCCTATGTAAAGCCGCCTGGTTGTCAGTGCTGTGACTTTACAAGACACTTAAGTATTCTACCTGCCTTTTTTAGTCATTGTTAGTAAGAAAGAGTGCAACTAGTCAGGGTTTTCTAGTACAATTACCCTGTGATATACATCCAGTTCTTACTGTGTACTGTTATGTCATTTGTTATATAGCTGTGTAAGCTAGTCCAGTGCAGTATTATTGTCAGTAATAACTAGTGATGAGCGGGTTCGGTTTCTCGGAAACCGACCCCCCCCGAACTTCACCCTTTTTACACGGGTCCGAGCCATACTCGGATTCTCCTGTATGGCTCGGGTAACCCGAGCGTGCCCGAACGTCATCATCCCGCTGTCGGATTCTCGCGAGATTCGGATTCTATATAAGCAGCCGAGCGTCGCCGCCATTTTCACTCGTGCATTGCAAATGTTAGGGAGAGGACGTGGCTGGCGTCCTCTCCGTTATTGTTGAATTTGATTGTGCATTATTGCTTAATTCATTGTTGGGAGGACTGGGGAGCAGCTGTATAATATAGGAGGAGTACAGTGCAGAGTTTTGCTGATCAGTGACCACCAGTTATCCGTTCTCTGCCTGAAAAAAACACTCCCTACCTGTGCTCAGTGTGCTGCATATATATCTGTGCTCACACTGCTTAATTGTGGGGACTGGGGAGCAGCTGTATTATATAGCAGGAGTACAGTGCAGAGTTTTGCTGACTGTGACCACCAGTATACGTTGTCTGCCTGAAAAACACTCCATATCTGTGCTCATTGTGCTGCTTTATTGTGGGGACTGGGGAGTCGGGACCACCAGTATAATATTATATAGGAGGAGTACAGTGCAGAGTTTTGCTGGCACAGTGACCACCAGTATACTATATATAGCAGTACGGTACGGAAGGCCACTGCTGTACCTACCTCTGTGTCGTCATTAAGTATACTATCCATCTACATTCTATACCTGTGGTGCATTTTAGTTGTGCGCAGTATATATAGTAGTAGGCCTTTGCTATTGATACTGGCATATAATTCTACACATTAAAATATGTAGAACAAAAATGTGGAGGTTAAAATAGGGAAAGATCAAGATCCACTTCCACCTCGTGCTGAAGCTGCTGCCACTAGTCATGGCCGAGATGATGAAATGCCATCAACGTCGTCTGCCAAGGCCGATGCCGAATGTAATAGTAGAGAGCATGTAAAATCCAAAAAACAAAAGTTTAGTAAAATGACCCAAAAATCAAAATTAAAAGCGTCTGAGGAGAAATGTAAACTTGCCAATATGCCATTTACGACACGGAGTGGCAAGGAATGGCTGAGGCCCTGGCCTATGTTCATGGCTAGTGGTTCAGCTTCACATGAGGATGGAAGCACTCATCCTCTCGCTAGAAAAATGAAAAGACTTAAGCTGGCAAAAGCACAGCAAAGAACTGTGCGTTCTTCTAAATCACAAATACCCAAGGAGAGACCAATTGTGTCAGTTGCGATGCCTGACCTTCCCAACACTGGATGGGAGAGCTTGCGCCTTCCACCATTTGCACGCCCCCTGCAAGTGCTGGAAGGAGCACCCGCAGTCCAGTTCCTGATAATCAAATCGAAGATGTCACTGTTGAAGTACACCAGGATGAGGATATGGGTGTTGCTGGGGAGGAAATTGACCAGGAGGATTCTGATGGTGAGGTGGTTTGTTTAAGTCAGGCACCCGGGGAGACACCTGTTGTCCGTGGGACGAATATGGCCATTGACATGCCTGGTCAAAATACAAAAAAAATCAGCTCTTCGGTGTGGAATTATTTCAACACAAATGCGGACAACAGGTGTCAAGCCGTGTGTTGCCTTTGTCAAGCTGTAATAAGTAGGGGTAAGGACATTAACCACCTCGGAACATCCTCCCTTATACGTCACCTGCAGCGCATTCATCATAAGTCAGTGACCAGTTCAAAAACTTTGGGTGACAGCGGAAGCAGTCCACTGAACACTAAATCCCTTCCTCTTGTAACCAAGCTCCTGCAAACCACACCACCAACTACCTCAGTGTCAATTTCCTCCTTACCCAGGAAAGCCAATAGTCATCCAGGCCATGTCACTGGCAAATCTGACGAGTCCTCTCCTGCCTGGGATTCCTCCGATGCATCCTTGAGTGGAACGCCTACTGCTGCTGCTGTTGCTGCTGGGAGTCTATCGTCATCCCAGAGGGCAAGTCGGAAGACCACTTGTACTACTTCCAGTAAGCAACTGACTGTCCAACAGTCCTTTGCGAGGAAGATGAAATATCACAGCAGTCATCCTGCTGCAAAGCAGATAACTCAGGCCTTGGCAGCCTGGGCGGTGTTAAACGTGACTTGATTGAGGTATTGTGTCCCCGGTACCAAATACCATCTAGGTTCCATTTCTCTAGGCAGGCGATACCGAAAATGTACACAGACCTCAGAAAAAGAGTCACCAGTGTCCTAAAAAATGCAGTTGTACCCAATGTCCACTTAACCACGGACATGTGGACAAGTGGAGCAGGGCAGACTCAGGACTATATGACTGTGACAGCCCACTGGGTAGATGTATTGTCTCCAGCAGCAAGAACAGCAGCGGCGTCACCAGTAGCAGCATCTCGTAAACGCCAACTCGTTCCTAGGCAGGCTACACTTTGTATCACCGCTTTCCATAAGAGGCACACAGCTGACAACCTCTTACGAAAACTGAGGAAGATCATCGCAGAATGGCTTACCCTAATTGGACTCTCCTGGGGATTTGTGACATCGGACAACGCCAGCAATATTGTGCGTGCATTACATCTGGGCAAATTCCAGCACGTCCCATGTTTTGCACATACATTGAATTTGGTGGTGCAGAATTATTTAAAAACGACAGGGGCGTGCAAGAGATGCTGCCGGTGGCCCGAAGAATTGCGGGCCACTTTCGGCATTCAGCCACCGCGTACAGAAGACTGGAGCACCACCAAACAATCCTGAACCTGCCCTGCCATCATCTGAAGCAAGAAGTGGTAACGAGGTGGAATTCAACCCTCTATATGCTTCAGAGGATGGAGGAGCAGCAAAAGGCCATTCAAGCCTATACATCTGGCCACGATATAGGCAAAGGAGGGGGAATGCACCTGACTTAAGCGCAGTGGAGAATGATTTCAAAGTTGTGCAAGGTTCTGCAACCCTTTGAACTTACCACACGTGAAGTCAGTTCAGACACTGCCAGCCTGAGTCAGGTCATTCCGCTCATCAGGCTTTTGCAGAAGAAGCTGGAGACATTGAAGGAGGAGCTAAAACAGAGCGATTCCGCTAGGCATGTGGGACTTGTGGATGGAGCCCTTAATTCGCTTAACCAGGATTCACGGGTGGTCAATCTGTTGAAATCAGCACTACATTTTGGCCACCGTGCTCGATCCTAGATTTAAAACCTACGTTGTGTCTCTTTCCGGCAGACACAAGTCTGCAGAGGTTCAAAGACCTGCTGGTGAGAAAATTGTCAAGTCAAGCGGAACGTGACCCGTCAACATCTCCTTCACATTCTCCCGCAACTGGAGGTGCGAGGAAAAGGCTAAGAATTCCGAGCCCACCTGCTGGCGGTGATGCAGGGCAGTCTGGAGCGAGTGCTGACATCTGGTCCGGACTGAAGGACCTGCCAACATTTACTGACATGTCGTCTACTGTCACTGCATATGATTCTCTCACCATTGAAAGAATGGTGGAGGATTATATGAGTGACCGCATCCAAGTAGGCACGTCAGACAGTCCGTACGTGTACTGGCAGGAAAAAGAGGCAATTTGGAGGCCCTTGCACAAACTGGCTTTATTCTACCTAAGTTACCCTCCCTCCAGTGTGTACTCCGAAAGAGTGTTTGGTGCAGCCGCTCACCTTGTCAGCAATCGGCGTACAAGGTTACTTCCAGAAAATGTGGAGAAGATGATGTTCATCAAAATGAATTATAATCAATTCCTGCGTGGAGACATTCACCAGCAATTGCCTCCTGAAAGTACACAGGGACCTGAGATGGTGGATTCCAGTGGGGACGAATTAATAATCTGTGAGGAAGGGGATGTACACAGTGAAAGGGGTGAGGAATCGGAGGATGATGATGACGACATCTTGCCTCTGTAGAGCCCGTTTGTGCAAGGAGAGATTGATTGCTTCTTTTTTGGTGGGGGCCCAAACCAACCAGTCATTTCAGTCAGTCATGTGACAGACCCTGTCGCTGAAATGATGGGTTTGTTAAAGTGTGCATGTCCTGTTTATACAACATAAGGGTGGGTGGGAGGGCCCAAGGACAATTCCATCTAGCACCTCTTTTTTTCTTTCATTTCTCTGACGTCCTAGTGGATGCTGGGACTCCGTAAGGACCATGGGGAATAGCGGCTCCGCAGGAGACAGGGCACAAGAATAAAAGCTTTAGGATCAGGTGGTGTGCACTGGCTCCTCCCCCCATGACCCTCCTCCAAGCCTCAGTTAGATTTTTGTGCCCGAACGAGAAGGGTGCAGGCTAGGTGGCTCTCCTGAGCTGCTTAGAATAAAAGTTTAATTTAGGTTTTTTATTTTCAGTGAGTCCTGCTGGCAACAGGCTCACTGCATCGTGGGACTAAGGGGAGAAGAAGCGAACTCACCTGCGTGCAGAGTGGATTGGGCTTCTTAGGCTACTGGACATTAGCTCCAGAGGGACGATCACAGGTACAGCCTGGATGGGTCACCGGAGCCGCGCCGCCGTCCCCCTTACAGAGCCAGAAGAGACGAAGAGGTCCGGTGAAATCGGCGGCAGAAGACAATCCTGTCTTCAGACTAAGGTAGCGCACAGCACCGCAGCTGTGCGCCATTGCTCTCAGCACACTTCACACTCCGGTCACTGAGGGTGCAGGGCGCTTGGGGGGGAGCGCCCTGAGACGCAATATAAATGATAATACCTTAGGTGGCAAAAGAATACATCACATATAGCTCCTGGGCTATATGTATGTATTTTAACCCCTGCCATTTTTACACAAAAGAGCGGGAGATAAGGACGTCGTGAAGGGGCGGAGCCTATCTCCTCAGCACACAAGCGCCATTTTCCCTCACAGTTCCGCTGGAAGGACGGCTCCCTGACTCTCCCCTGCAGTCCTGCTTCAGAATCAGGGTAAAAAAGAGAAGGGGGGGCACTATTGGCAGCAAATGACAATATAAACAGCAGCTATAAGGGAATAACACTTATATAAGGTTATCCCTGTATATATATATAGCGCTGGGTGTGTGCTGGCAGACTCTCCCTCTGTCTCTCCAAAGGGCTCGTGGGGTCCTGTCCTCTATCAGAGCATTCCCGGTGTGTGTGCTGTGTGTCGGTACGTGTGTGTCGACATGTATGAGGAGGAAAATGATGTGGAGGCGGAGCAATTGCCTGCGTTAGTGATGTCACCCCCTAGGGAGTCGACACCTGACTGGATGATCGTGTTCAAACAATTAAGTGATAATGTCAACACTTTGCAAAAAACTGTTGACATGAGACAGCCGGCAAATCAATTAGTGCCTGTCTAGGCGTCTCAGACACCGTCAGGGGCCCTAAAACGCCCGTTACCTCAGTGGGTCGACACAGACCCAGACACAGATACTGAGTCTAGTGTCGACGGTGATGAGTCGAACGTAATGTCCAGTAGGGCCACACGTTACATGATCACGGCAATATAGGAAGCATTGCACATTTCTGACACTACAAATACCACTAAGAAGGGTATTATGTGGGGGGTGAAAAAACTACCAATAGTTTTTCCTGAGTCAGATGAATTGAATGAGGTATGTGATAAAGCGTGGGTTTCTCCCGACAAAAAACTGCTAATTTCTAATAAATTATTGGCACTATATCCTTTCCTATCAGAGGTTAGGACACGTTGGGAAACACCCCCTAGGGTAGATAAGGCGCTCACACGTTTATCTAAACATGTAGCGTTACCGTCTCCTGATACGGCCACCCTCAAAGAACCAGCTGATAGAAGGCTGGAAAATATCCTAAAAAGTATATACACACATACTGGTGTTATACTGCGACCAGCAATCGCTTCAGCCTGGATGTGCAGTGCTGGAGTCGCGTGGTCGGATTCCCTGACTGAAAATATTGATACCCTGGATAGGGACAATATATTGTTAACTATAGAGCATTTGAAGGATGCATTACTATATATGCGTGATGCACAGAGGGATATTTGCACCCTGGCATCAAGAGTAAGTGCTATGTCCATCTCTGCCAGAAGAACGTTATGGACGCGTCAGTGGTCAGGGGATGCGGATTCCAAACGACATATGGAAGTATTGCCGTATAAAGGGGAGGAGTTATTTGGGGCTGGTCTTTCGGACCTGGTGGCCACGGCAACGGCTGGAAAGTCCACCTTCTTACCCCAGGTCACTTCACATCAACAGAAAAAGACACCGTCTTTTCAAACTCAGTCCTTTCGTTCCCATAAATACAAGCGAGCAAAAGGCCATTCCTTTCTGCCCCGGGGCAGAGGAAGGGGAAAAAGACTGCACCATGCAGCCGCTTCCCAGGATCAGAAGCCTTCCCCTGCTTCTGCCAAGTCTTCAGCATGACGCTGGGGCTTTACAAGCAGACTCAGACTTGGTGGGGGCCCGTCTCAAGAATTTCAACGCGCAGTGGGCTCACTCGCAAGTGGATCCCTGGATTCTACAGGTAGTATCGCAGGGGTACAAACTGGAATTCGAGGCGTTTCCCCCTCGCCGGTTCCTGAAGTCTGCTCTGCCAAAGTCTCCCTCCGACAGGGAGGCAGTTCTGGAAGCCATTCACAAGCTGTATTCCCAGCAGGTGATAATCAAGGTACCCCTCCTACAACAAGGAAAGGGGTATTATTCCACGCTGTTTGTGGTACCGAAGCCGGACGGCTCGGTGAGACCAATTTTAAATCTGAAATCCTTGAACACTTACATAAAAAGGTTCAAATTCAAGATGGAATCACTCAGAGCGGTGATAGCGAACCTGGAAGAAGGGGACTATATGGTGTCTCTGGACATCAAAGATGCTTATCTCCACGTCCCAATCTACCCTTCTCACCAAGGGTATCTCAGGTTTGTAGTACAAGACTGTCATCAGTTTCAGACGCTGCCGTTTGGGTTGTCCACGGCACCTCGGGTCTTTACCAAGGTAATGGCAGAAATGATGATTCTTCTTCGAAGAAAAGGCGTATTAATTATCCCTTACTTGGACGATCTCCTGATAAGGGCAAGGTCCAGGGAACAGTTAGAAGTCGGAGTAGCACTATCTCAGATAGTGTTACGTCAGCACGGGTGGATCCTAAATATTCCAAAATCGCAGCTGATTCCAACGACACGTCTTCTGTTCCTAGGAATGATTCTGGACACAGTCCAGAAGAAGGTTTTTCTCCCGGAGGAGAAGGCCAAGGAGTTATCCGAGCTAGTCAGGAACCTCCTAAAACCAGGCCAGGTGTCAGTGCATCAGTGCACGAGGGTTCTGGGAAAAATGGTGGCTTCTTACGAAGCAATTCCATTCGGAAGATTCCATGCAAGAACGTTTCAGTGGGATCTACTGGACAAATGGTCCGGTTCGCATCTTCAGATGCAGCAGCGGATAACCCTGTCACCAAAGACAAGGGTGTCCCTCCTGTGGTGGTTGCAGAGTGCTCATCTTCTAGAGGGCCGCAGATTCGGCATTCAGGATTGGATCCTGGTGACCACGGATGCAAGCCTGAGAGGCTGGGGAGCAGTCACACAGGGAAAAAACTTCCAGGGCTTGTGGTCAAGCATGGAAACATCTCTTCATATAAACATTCTGGAACTACGGGCCATTTACAATGCCCTAAGTCCAGCGAAACCCCTGCTTCAGGGTCAGGCGGTATTGATCCAATCGGACAACATCACGTCAGTCGCCCACGTAAACAGACAGGGCGGCACGAGAAGCAGGAGGGCAATGGCAGAAGCTGCAAGGATTCTTCGCTGGGCGGAAAATCATGTGATAGCTCTGTCAGCAGTGTTCATTCCGGGAGTGGACAACTGGGAAGCAGACTTCCTCAGCAGACACGACCTTCACCCGGGAGAGTGGGGACTTCACCCAGAAGTCTTCCACCTGATTGTAAACCGTTGGGAAAAACCAAAGGTGGACATGATGGCGTCACGTCTAAACAAAAAACTAGACAGATATTGCGCCAGGTCAAGGGACCCTCAGGCAATAGCGGTGGACGCTCTGGTGACACCGTGGGTGTACCAGTCAGTGTATGTGTTCCCTCCTCTGCCTCTCATACCAAAAGTACTGAGAATCATAAGAAGGAGAGGAGTAAGAACGATACTCGTGGTTCCGGATTGGCCAAGAAGGACTTGGTACCCGGAACTTCAAGAGATGCTCACGGAAGACCCGTGGCCTCTACCTCTAAGACAGGACCTGCTCCAGCAGGGGCCTTGTCTGTTCCAAGACTTACCGCGGCTGTGTTTGACGGCATGGCGGTTGAACGCCGGATCCTGAAGGAAAAAGGCATTCCAGATGAAGTCATCCCTACCCTGGTCAAAGCCAGAAAGGATGTAACCGCAAAACATTATCACCGCATTTGGCGAAAATATGTTGCGTGGTGTGAGGCCAAGAAGGTCCCTACAGAGGAATTTCAACTGGGTCGTTTCCTCCATTTCCTGCAAACAGGACTGTCTATGGGCCTAAAATTAGGGTCCATTAAGGTTCAAATTTCGGCCCTGTCGATTTTCTTCCAGAAAGAACTGGCTTCAGTACCTGAAGTTCAGACATTTGTAAAAGGGGTACTGCATATACAACCTCCTTTTGTGCCTCCAGTGGCACCTTGGGATCTCAATGTTGTTTTGAGGTTCCTTAAGTCACATTGGTTTGAACCACTCACCACGGTGGACTTAAAATATCTCACATGGAAGGTGACGATGCGGTTAGCCCTGGCTTCAGCCAGGCGTGTGTCAGAATTGGCGGCTTTATCATATAAAAGCCCTTACTTAATTTTTCATTCTGACAGGGCAGAATTGAGGACTCGTCCTCAATTTCTCCCTAAGGTGGTTTCTGCTTTTCACATGAACCAACCTATTGTGGTGCCTGCGGCTACTAGGGACTTGGAGGACTCCAAGTTACTTGATGTTGTCAGGGCCCTGAAAATATGTTTCCAGGACGGCTGGAGTCAGAAAGTCTGACTCGCTGTTTATCCTGTATGCACCCAACAAGCTGGGTGCTCCTGCTTCTAAGCAGACTATTGCTCGTTGGATTTGTAGTACAATTCAGCTTGCACATTCTGTGGCAGGCCTGCCACAGCCAAAATCTGTAAAAGCCCATTCCACAAGGAAAGTGGGCTCATCTTGGGCGGCTGCCCGAGGGGTCTCGGCTTTACAACTTTGCCGAGCAGCTACTTGGTCAGGGGCAAACACGTTTGCTAAATTCTACAAATTTGATACCCTGGCTGAGGAGGACCTGGAGTTCTCTCATTCGGTGCTGCAGAGTCATCCGCACTCTCCCGCCCGTTTGGGAGCTTTGGTATAATCCCCATGGTCCTTACGGAGTCCCAGCATCCACTAGGACGTCAGAGAAAATAAGATTTTACTTACCGATAAATCTATTTCTCGTAGTCCGTAGTGGATGCTGGGCGCCCATCCCAAGTGCGGATTGTCTGCAATACTTGTAGATAGTTATTGTTAACTAAATCGGGTTATTGTTGTTGTGAGCCATCTTTTCAGAGGCTCCTTCGTTGTTATCATACTGTTAACTGGGTTCAGATCACAAGTTGTACGGTGTGATTGGTGTGGCTGGTATGAGTCTTACCCGGGATTCAATATCCTTCCTTATTATGTACGCTCGTCCGGGCACAGTATCCTAACTGAGGCTTGGAGGAGGGTCATGGGGGGAGGAGCCAGTGCACACCACCTGATCCTAAAGCTTTTATTCTTGTGCCCTGTCTCCTGCGGAGCCGCTATTCCCCATGGTCCTTACGGAGTCCCAGCATCCACTACGGACTACGAGAAATAGATTTATCGGTAAGTAAAATCTTATTTTTTCTTTGCATCATGTGCTGTTTGGACACTATTTTTTGAAGTGCCATCCTGTCTGACACTGCAGTGCCACTCCTAGATGGGCCAGGTATTTGTGTCGGCCACTTGTGTCGCTTAGCTTAGTCACACAGCGACCTCGGTGCATATTTTAGGACTAAAAATAATATTGTGAGGTGTTCAGAGTAGACTGGAAATGAGTTGAAATTATGGTTATTGAGGTTAGTAATACTATGGGATCAAAATGACCCCCAAATTCTATGATTTAAGCTGTTTTTTAGGGTTTTTTGAAAAACACACCCGAATCCGACAAAAAAATTTCGGTGAGGTTTTGCCAAAACACGGCCGCGGAACCGAATCCAAAACCAAAACACAGCCGCGGAACCGAATCCAAAACCAAAACACAGCCGCGGAACCGAATCCAAAACCAAAACACAGCCGCGGAACCGAATCCAAAACCAAAACACAAAACCCGAAAAATGTCCGGTGCACATCACTAGTAATAACCTCTGCATTGTACAAACTGTGACTATCTGTGTGTGCATTTGATAGCTGAGTGGTGTCCATTTCGTGTCTTTCACTCATCCTGCTATCCCTATATTTTTTAACCTGAGGGGGCTTGGTGTGTCAGGTTTTATCTAATATAGGATTTTCACAAAGATGTACTGTATTACGTATTTTTCTCTGGGATTTAGTCACCATATCTCTCCTTTATCTCTGCTAGTGCTGACTACACTGTGTAGGGGTTTGGGTTTAGAGATATGGTACTGCTGATAATTGTACTGTTACCTCATACTGCAAGTTATATCATGTCTGCTTCTGAGGGTAACGGTTCTGGGGCTGAACACACTGCCAGTGTTGCTGAAACCACAGACCCATATGAGGAGAATATAGCAGCTGTGGACTCTGGTTCTGGGGGCTCCTTGCCCCCCCCCCCCCCCCCCCCCCCCCCCCCCAGTGGGACTGTGGCAACTGAGGCACATACTGACCCACCGTGGGCCGCTTTTTCCACGCTTCTGCATACTCTAGTTCATAAACTAACACCCACTATGGGACCCCCAATGCTGGTACAACCGTATGTGGTCCCTGCAGCTAGCCCGCAGCGGCCGGCCGATTTATCTGCTCAGTTACAGAAGTTGAACCAGTCCCTGACTACTAAAAAGTCTGACCATCGCTCGCCTAAGTCCAAGGGGTCCTCTAAGCGAGCGCTTGTCTCCTCACAATCCACTGCTGTCACGGACACCTCGTCTGATGAAGACTGCATGTGTACTGACCACACAGGTTCTGACTCAGATATGCCTGATGGGGTGGGTAGTTCACATGTGGATGTTCCTGATCTTTTGGAGGCTATTAAGTTAATTCTACAGAATACGTCCCTCCTAAGAAACCAGATAGGTTAAAGCGTCAGAAGGTGGTTAAACAAGTTTTACCTCACTCTGACCACCTAGTGGATATACGTCAGGAACCCTGGGAAAACCCGGGTACGAAGTTTGTGCCTCACAAGATGATGCTGGCTCGCTATTCCCTCGCGCCATAGCTAAGAATTGGGTGTCGCCTCCTCCAGTGGACTCGCATGTGGCCAGGATGGTGGTTTCCTCAGCTCTGCCTGTCACTACCGTCACGTCTCTAAAAGAGCCTAAGGATAAGCGTGTGGAGGGTTGTCTGAAAGCGATTTACACCCTCACGGGTGCTGCGCAGAGGCCCCCACTATTGCAGCTACATGGGCTGCCGAGGCTATTGAAGCGTGGGCCTTGGAGTTAAATACTGAAATCTCCTCTGACCATGCTAGACAATGCTTGTCATATATTGTCACAGCTTCTCGCTATATTAAAGAGGCGGCTTCGGATGCCGGTATCCTTGCAGCCAAGGCCTCTACTACGTCAGTCCTGGCTCGCCGGATATTGTGGCTGAGATCCTGGTCTGTGGATCTGGACTCTAGAAAAACCCTGGAGGTACTCCCTTTTAAGGGAGATATTCTGTTTGGGGAGGACTTAAATAAGATGGTGGCTGACTTGGCTACTGCCAAAACTGCCTGTCTACCAAATACCGCTCCTTCTGCGTCGAATGTTAAAGGTACGTCCTTTCATCCTTCAGGTAAAGCAAAAGGTCAGGCATACCACAAGCAGGCCCGCACTTCCAAACCTGGTAAGCCAAAGCCCAAAAGAGTCTGGGCTGCCAGTCAGCCAGCTTCCAAGACCGATGAGCCTGCCGCATGATGGGGCGGGCCTCCCCCTGGGGGATCCTGGGGTGGGGGGCCGGCTTCTAGGGTATACCCAGGAATGGTTGAAGACCACTTCAGATGCCTGGGTACGGGAAGTCATCACTCGAGGTTACGCCATAGCCTTCAAAAGCCGACCCCCTCATCGATTTTGCCAGACAAAGGCAAATACTCTGCATTCGGTGGTACAGACCCTCCTGGATACAGGAGTTGTAGTACAGGTGCCTTTTGCTCAGAGGTGCCGGGGGTATTATTCTCCGCTGTTTCTAGTCCCAAAACCGAATGGGTCCTCCCGGCCCATTCTCAACCTCCAAAGCATTGAACAAGTTTGTGAATGTTTCCAAGTTCCGTATGGAAGCCTTCGCTCTATAGTTCTGGCCTTGGAACCTGGGGACTACATGGTCTCCCTAGATATACAGGATGCTTACCTGCATATTCCTATAGCAGCGTCACATCAGCAATACCTGAGGTTCGCTATTGGCAACCTTCATTACCAGTTTCGGGCGTTACCTTTTGGTTTAACAACGGCTCAGAGTTTTCACAAAGTAATGGCGGTGATGACGGTGGTACTCCGCCGTCAAAGGGTCAGGATACTGCCGTACCTGGATGACTTGTTAATCCTGGCAAATTCCCCAGAACTTCTCCTGTCATCTGGATATGACGGTACAGTTTCTATAAGCCCACGGGTGGCTCATCAACTTGAAGAAATCCTCCCTGGTCCCTGCTCAGAGAGCATGGTGCACCTGGGAGCGCTATTGGGCACTCACAACCAGCGGTTGTTCTTGTCTCAGGAGAAAGTCCTGAAGCTTCAGGACAGGATTCGTTGCTTCCTTTCTCGTCCGCAAGTGTCGATACATTCGGCGATGCAGGTGCTGGGCCTCATGGTCTCAGCATTCGACATGGTGGAGTATGCTCAATTCCATTCTCGCCCCCTCCAGAGGCTGATTCTAGCCAAGTGGGACGGCCTGCCTGCCTCACCGTATCAGGTCTCACATGATCTCATTGACTCCGGAGGTCCGTCTGTCGCTACTTTGGTGGCTCCGGGACCAACAGTTGTGCAGGGGCCGTCCCTTCTGGATATACAACTGGGTCCTGTTGACGACAGATGCCAGTCTAAGAGGTTGGGGCGCGGTGCTGGAGCAACACTCCCTTCAGGGTCGGTGGACCAAGGAGGAATCTCTCCTCTCGATCAACATTCTGGAATTGCGGGCGGTCTTCAATGCGTTGAACCTGGCCCAGCATTTAATCCAGAACCGTCCTGTTCAAATACAGTTGGACAACGCCACCACAGTGGCTTACATAAATCATCAAGGCGGCACTCGAAGCCGTTTGGCAATGAAGGAAGTCTCACGGATTCTACGTTGGGCGGAACGCCATCTACCGGCCATATTGGCAATATGAATTCTGGGAGTCCTGAATTGGGAAGCGGACTTTCTCAGTCGTCAGGACGTGCATGCCGGCGAGTGGAGCCTCCATCCAGAAGTGTTTCAACTCATAGTGGAAAAGTGTGGTCTTCCAGATGTAGATCTGATGGCATCTCGACACAATCACAAGGTTCCCGTCTTCGGAGCAAGGACCAGGGATCCTCAAGCAGTATTCGTGGATGCGCTGGCGGTGCCGTGGAGGTTTCGGCTGCCGTAAGTGTTCCCTCCTGTGTCACTCCTGCCCAGGGTAATTCGGAAGTTCAAGCAAGAAAAAGGAATTCTGCTTCTCATAGCTCCAGCGTGTCCCAGACGGCCCTGGTTCTCAGACCTGCAAGTCTTATCGTCAGAGCGTCCACTTCTGCATCCACAACGCCCAGACCTCCTCGTTCAGGGCCCCTGTGTCTACCAGGACCTAGCCCGGCTGTCTTTGACTGCGTGGCTCTTGAAGCTTCCGTCTTGAGGGCTAAGGGTTTTTCTGAAGAGGTCATTAAAACTATGTTGCGGGCCCGAAACCGGCTTCTGCTCGGATTTACTATAGGGTCTGGCATTCCTACTTTGTTTGGTGCACATCTAATAACTATGACGCTTCCAAGTTTAGTACAGCCAAACTTTTGGCTTTTCTGCAGCAAGGCCTAGATTTGGGCCTGCGTCTGGCCTCCCTCAAGGTTTATATTTTGGCTTTGTCGTGTGGTTTCAGAGAAATTGCAACTTTACCTGATGTTCATACTTTCACTCAGGTTTTTGTTGCGTATCCAACCTCCCTAGCCTGTGGCTCCTTGGGACTTGTCGGTGGTTTTGGAGGCGTTGCAGGAGCCTCCGTTTGAATCCCTGGGATCAGCTGACCTTAAGTGGCTTTCCCTTAAGGTGGTGTTCTTGCTGGCTATTGCCTCTGCTAGAAGAGTTTCGGATTTGGGTGCCTTGTCTTGTAGTTCCCCATATCTGATTTTTCACCTTGACCGGGCGGTTCTTAGGACTCGTCCCGGATATTTACCTAAGGTGGTTTCTTCGTTCCACCTTAATCAGGAGGTTGTGGTTCCTGCCTTTGTCTCTCTCCTGATTTGTATCCCAAAGAGCGGTCTTTGGATGTGGTACAGGCTCCCCGTATCTACGTGAAGAGAACTGCTTCTATTCGAAAATCTGATTCTCTTTGTTTTGTTTGGATTTCACAAACGTGGCTGGCCTGCTCATAAGCAGACCCTGGCCAGATGGATTAGAATGGTGATTGCGCATGCTTATGTGAGGTGATTGCGCATGCTTATGTGGAGGCTGGTCTGTCAGCTCCTGCTCACATTACGGCCCATTCTACTCGGTCTGTTGGACCTTCTTGGGCCGCCCAATCTGGTGCGACCCTTGAACAATTGTGCAAGGCGGCTACGTGGTCCTCCGGGAACACGTTCATAAGGTTCTATGCCTTCGATACTGCCGCTTCCCAGGATGCTTCCTTTGGACGCCGGGTTCTTGTGCCCGCTACAGTGCGTCCCCTCCCATAATGAACTGCTTTAGGACATCCCCATTGTCCAATCCTTGTGGAGCCCAGTGTACCCCGCAGCAGAAAACGAGATTTATGATAAGAACTTACCTTTGTTAAATCTCTTTCTGCGAGGTACTCTGGGCTCCACAAGGCGCCCACCCAGACGCACTTAGCTTCTTTGGGTTGGTATGGCATTAGCCGCTGACACTTCTCTTGTCGTGAGAGTGTGGTGTATGTGGCTACTAACCGTTGTCTCTCTGCCTGCTACTGCATTGGGCTGGTTAACTAAAAACTGAGCTCCTGTGCAGGGAGGCAGGTTTATAGAGGAGGCGGCGCTGTGAATTCTGGGAATAGTCAAAGCTTTGAGCCTGTTGGTGCCTCGGATCAAGATCCTACTCTACACCCCATTGTCCAATCCTTGTGGAGCCCAGTGTACCTCGCAGAAAGAGATTTAACAAAGGTAAGTTCTTACCATAAATCTCGTTTTTAACCATTCATTTGAAACAAGAAAAGGTACTTTCATAATGAACAGTATATAATTGATCCAAACTACAACATTTTCCTATGCTTACATGCCCATGTTTCCAAACAGCCTTTCACTGTAACTGTGTAAATTAGTTAATGTATCAACAGAACTAATAACTGTTCTTGCATACTTTAAAAAATATTAGAATATTTTTTTTTTTTTTTAATCTACTGTAAGTACGTTTCTGCTACTGTTGAGACCATTGTAGGTAGAAAGTTCCTCCAGGTTGCTGTTCATTCGTACACCCTTTTCCCCCTCCTGTTGAGTTACTTTGGGACATTCCTACAGGGATATGTGTTTCTAACCATTAAATCCCCCTTCATTAAAAACTGTAGGCAGTCAAACAAACCACCCAGGAATGTTTGCCTCTATACCCTTCTCCTTTTTTATTTTTTTTAAACCTTTAGTGTCCTGTCTCCCTAAGGGTGAAGTAAGTCCACAGTCTAAGGTCCCGAATAACTTCAGTGACAGGAATTTAATGGTAATAACTAAAAATGTCTCCCCCCTCCAAACCAAACCCCCACCCTCCACAGCATAGCTGCATTGTTTTTAATCTAAGGATTGTTTTCTGCCTTCAGACGCTGACAAAAGAGAAACCGAATGTGACACATGATATGGATGAAGCTCATTTCATCATTACCTTCCAAGGAGATCCCACAATAAAGGTCACTGTGTCACTTACATCACATGCCTTGGGTATTAAGGATGATGAGAATGGTGAGTGTTTCAGGCCGAAATAACACTTCAGTTTGTTGACCAAACATGCACACACATACTGTTTTCAATATAGCGTGATAGCTTAATTCTGAGCTTTGGGTCATATAGGCTTGCATTTGTAACTCCTAGGTTTCATTGTTTTATTCAGACATTTGAAAGTGGAAGTGATGAGTTGCCTTTTTAATATACAGGATATAGAAAATACAAAACAAAATGTTTCTCTTTCATCCTATGGGGGTGGGGCACTGGTCCCATGGGGTATAGATCTTTCCCCAAGGCTTTTATATGTATTCTCAATGATTTTGTTCCTCCTTACTCTGTTCCACCATCCTACAGGGATGCACATCTTGCGCTATCCAGCTATGATGTGGGAATTCCAAGTGTTCTGATCATGGTGGTTAAATCTTCTTAAAAGAACCTTATGGTCATTCTCTGCCAAAGATAAAATACTTTCTCCTCTCATCTATGGAAAATGCAGGCTTAAATCATGGGTGGTGAACAGAGCCGGGCACCAAACGATCCCAGCCACCCAGGATCCCTCTCCACTATACCACGCCCCCAGCCTCAGGCTGCCAGTTTTTTGTTTGGTGCCCAAGAGAAGGCATATTTTTTGGGGCTTCCTGCCACTTTCTCCTCTTAGTTTTATTTTTTCTTTCTAGTTTTTTACTACTGTGCAGGTGGTCAGTGTTTGTACGACAACCCTACGGCCGTTGCATCTCTATAACGCCCCAGTCGTGACCGTAGCACTTATAACAAGATCAATTCCAGCACACACAGAGGAGCCGTAGCTGGGGAGCCACACATCGTGCCTGTCACTACCAGGGAGGGAGGCACTGGCAGTTGGGGCCTGGTTGTCTCCCCACGCCCACTAGGGCATTATTGTATATAGCGGCCATATACCCTGCGGTTGATGCCAGATGGAGAGAGTTAGACTATCCCCATTAGCCCCTTTACTACCTGCCACTGGGCTCATTCCTCCTCCTCTCCTTTCTCATTGATATGCTGTGCGGACATTATACCACGTTGTCTGCCTCAGTGGAGAGTAGCACTGGCTCCTGCATCCCTGAATACCTCACACCCTACAGTCAGGTTATACATTTGGCTCCTTCCACCCCTGTTGGGGTTGGTTTGTTGAGGATAATTTATGCCCATATTTCATGCATTGAATGTTTGTGTGCCTGTTTAAATTTATTATGTAAGTGTATAGGACAGTGGTTCTCAAACTTTTTTTTCTATACTGGCACTCTAGAGCAGGCATGTCAAACTCGTGGCCCTCCAGCTGTTGTGAAACTACAAGTCCCAGCATGCTTTGCCAGTATACCTTCCACTGATCAGCTGGTAAAGCATGCTGGGACTTGTAGTTTCACAACAGCTGAATGACCATGAGTTTGACATGCCTGCTCTAGAGTATCAGAATATTTCTTTTTCATCCACTAGGGGTCACTGGAGTACTCTTGGGATATGGACGGCTTCCGCAGGAACAGGCACTGAATATTTAAATTTAGAACTCTCCACCCCTCCATATCCCCGAGTACCTCAGTGTTTTTTCTGTGCTCACAGCACTAACAAGGCTTGTGTGGAGTTCCCACACTTAGTTGAATATTTTATTAATTTTTCATTTTTACTTTTACATTTTACTTTTTCACTTAGCACATCCCTTCCCAGTTTCTGTAAAAACATGGGTCCGGGATAGTGCCGCTGCACGGAGCAGCGCATGGCGTGTCGGTCCTCACAAAGAGCACCCTCACAGCCACAGGCAGCCCACTGCCTACTGCAAGAGCTGGACGGAGCTTACAGATAGAAGCCCCGTCGCAGCCATGAACTGATGCAAGAGCTGGACGGAGCTTACAGATAGAAGCCCCGTCGCAGCCATGAACTGAAGAGCTCGGAGCTTACACATAGAATCTCCCTACAACAAGGTATGCTGGGGAAACGGGGCGGTCAGCGCAGGCTGCCGCCCCGCTGTGTGGGGTCCGTGTTGTAATGCCGCCCGCTCCCGCCGCTCATACAGCCGGCCCGCCCCAGCCGCTCCGTCCAGCCGCCCCAGCCGCTCCGTCCGGCCGCCCCAGCCGCTCCGTCCGGCCGCTCCTTCCGCCCGCCCCAGACGCTCCGTCAGCGCTGTATTGCAAGTGCCAGCGCTGAGACGGGGAGAACCGCCGCAGCTTGGCTAGCGACGCCGGAAGCCGCTACGCGCCGCTCCGGCCAGCCGACCTCCGCTTCTCTGCAATGAGCTTCCCGGCGCTCCCCGCTGAGACACAGCGCTACAGGGAGTACAGGGGGAAGGGGGGGGGGGGGACCTAGCTGATTACAGCGCGGCTGCAAGGGGGAAAATGTAAAGGGAAAGAATAGCCTGTATGACAGGCTGCCATATCTATAGGTGGTATTAATAGAGAGCCTATATTAAACTGCAGTCAGGAGGCATGTATTGTGACCTGCCTTTGATTATCACTCTATAATAGACTATTGAGCCTATATTAACACTGTAGCATGTATTGTAATCTGTCTTGTGATTATCAGTGTAAGCATGGCATGGGGGCCATTTTAACCATGCTTCCTGTTTCTTCCAGTTTGTAATTCCAGAACCTTTCCTGCCCTACATCTCTACTCCACCGGAGGCGCAGGGGTGTTAGTGGGAATTTTGGTTCAGGTTTCACATAGGCTGGCCATGTGAACTGCATTTCGGCCATAAATATATTTATATATTACACACCTTAAGTAATAATTTTACTGAGTCGTGCAAGTGTCTGTCTTTGGCTATTGTGTTGTCTGTCTGCATAAGGAGTAAGGCTACAGCAAAGACTAAAAATAAGTTTTACTACACTGTCTGTACATAAATCTACCACATGTTCAGTATGCTTTGTAGGTTTCCACTCCGGAAGCCGGTTCATTCCCAGATCCTATGTTAAGCATTGGCAATTCAAATTGGCCGCCGCTCGACAGGAGCGGTAAGATCGGAGTCTCGGAAGTTACTCCTCCAGCTCTAACGGAGGAGTCTCAGCCTTTGCAAAGGTCCAACTTCACTTTGGGTAACAGGGTGTTAATTTAACTGGTCTTATAATTTAACCATTTCTGCTATGTTGCAGTCTGACAATTCTATGTCAAACCTCACAGCGCTAAATACGAGTGACGAGGGCACATTAGACCAGCAGTTAGATAGTGCGGGTTTTGACAACCATACATTGATAATGACCAGTGAGTCAGTCTCTGAAGTTTACAGAGACTAAGGAGCCTCTAACATATAATCCGTCGTATTTACTAAACGGCAGATCTTCAATGGGCTTCTTATTTAGGATATCTTACTAAGATTTAAGTCTATTTACCCGTTTCCACACAGTGACATCTAAATTGGAGAATCCGCCATTGGTGAATTCGTCTGTGTGAAACCTCTGGTCCGGCGTTTAAAGCCTTTAGACTTCAGTCTTTTCAAGGATGTGGTACAAAAAAAAAAAAAAAAACAGTCACGCCTTGTAACGCCAGGGCGCTAAAGTCACCAACAAGCCAGTGGCTTGACGGGCTCCCAGCCCATCTCGGATTTCCAATTGTGGGAGCGCGCCTTTAGACGTTACATTAGCCAGGTTTCCAGACATCCACTCATGGATGTATCCGCTATTTAGTGTTAAAAGAAAGCTGTCTCCCGCCACTGCAGTTTTTCAAGACAGGACTGCCTCTGTCGGACGACAAGAAGGCGTTTTGGCAGGTTGCCATTCAGTCTCTGCTGGATTCAGCAGTTTTTAATTCCAGGCCTGGTACACCAACAAGGTCAGTGTTATTATTCACGTCTGTTTGTGGTACCGAAGCCGGAGGACTCCGTCACAGTCTCAATCAGTAAGTCACTTACTACAGATTGAAGATGGAATTTCTGCGGTCAGTATTTGCAGATTTGGAGCCACAAGATTGCATGATTGCGCTTGATCTCCAGGATGCGTACTTACACATTCCGGTTTGGTCACCTCATCAGAGGTTCTTGCGTTTTGCAATACGCCACAACCATTAACAGTTTCAGGCTCTACCGTTTGGCCTCTTGTCAGCGCCTCGGGTATTCACCAAAGTGATGTTTGTGATGATAGCTCATCTCAGATCCCTGGCAGTGACAATCGTTCCATACTTAGACGATCTGCTCATAAGAGCTCCGTCTCAACAGATGCTCCTCCTACTTGCGCTGCTAACGTACACCACGGTTGCAGTGTCAACTTCAAGAAATCGCATCTAATTCCGTCTCAACGACTTCAATTCCTAGGTATGATTCCAGATACGGTAAATCAAACAATTTACCTACTACACCAGAAAGTACAGATTATACGCCATCTGGTATAATTAGTGCTCAAGCCACGCACACTATCGGTACATTTGTGTATTCGCCTATTAGGAACAATGGTGGTGGCTTTCGAAGCGCTTCAGTTCGGAGGTTTTCACTCGCGTCCATTTCAACAGCAGTGGTCGCCCTCGCATAGGCAGATTCTTCACCGGGTGAGGTTGCCGCCAGGGGCGAGGGTGTCTCTACTCTGGGCGAGAGTCTCATAAGTTGGGGAGTTGTAGTTTAAAATGGTCAGCGACAGGGTCTCTAGGCGGATCACGACAGATTGCGGTCTATAAATGTCCTGGAACTCCGTGCAATTTACAATGCACTACATGCTTCGCTCTCCGACTGTCCAAGTGCAGTCAGACAACGCGACGGCAGTCGCATACATCAACAACCAGGGAGGAACGAGAAGCCGCATTGCAATGCGGGAAGTAGCTCGAATCCTCAATTGCCCAGAATACCACCAGGTGATATTGTCGACTGGGTTCATTCCGGGAGTGGACAACTGCTAGGCGGATGATCTCAGCCGTCGGGATTTTCATCCAGGAGACTGGGCATTAAATCCAGAGGTGTTTCACATGTTGGTCCACAGGTGGGGTTACCCTCAGGTGGACCTGATGGCATCTCGCCACAATTACAAACGCACCAGTATGTGTCCAGAACGAGAGATCCAAGGGCAGTGGTGGTGGATACTCTCACAATCGCATGGCCGTACAGCCTCGTGTATCTGTTTCCACCGTTTTCCGCTGCTCTCTCAGTTGCTAAAACGGATCAAAAGAGAGTCCGTCACAGTCATACTAGTGATGCCTCATTGGTCTCGGAGAGCTTGGTTCTCGAATCTCCGCGGACTACTCGCAGACGATCCTTGGCCGCTCCTACTACGTCCAGACCTGTTACAACAGGGTCCGTTCTTTTACCCCTATTTAGCGCGGCTGCGTTTGACGGGGTGGTTGTTGAGACCACCCTCTTAAGAAGAGAGGGCATTACAGTATCGGTTATACCAACCATGTTACGAGCTAGGAAGCCGGTTACGGCAGCTCATTATTACAGAATTTGGCGTGCCTATATAGGTTGGTGTGAAGCTCGGAAGTTTTCCAACATCATCTTTCAAGTTATCCCGTCTTTTGTTATTTTTGCAGACGGGGTTAGATGGAGGACTGCGTTTATCTACACTAAAGGTGCAGGTATCTGCGTTGTCAATTTATTTTCAAAGACGACTGGCTCTATTGCCGTCGGTACACGCTTTTCTACAAGGTGTCCTCAGAGTACAGCCTCCAGTCATTCCACCTACAGCGCCATGGGACTTGAATCTGGTTTTACATTTATTACAGTCTTCATATTTTGAACCCTTACAGCAAGTGGATATAAAGTTTCTCACTTGGAAAACAATTTCTCTAACGTCCTAAGTGGATGCTGGGGACTCCGTAAGTACCATGGGGATTAGCGGCTCCGCAGGAGACTGGGCACAACTATAAAGAAAGCTTTTAGACTACTGGTGTGCACTGGCTCCTCCCACTAAGACCCTCCTCCAGACCTCAGTTAGATTCTTGTGCCCGACTGAGCTGGATGCACACTAGGGGCTCTCCTGAGCACCTAGAAAGAACGTATATTTAGGTTTTTTATTTTCAGTGAGATCTGCTGGCAACAGACTCACTGCAGCGAGGGACTAAGGGGAGAAGAAGCGAACCTACCTAACAGGTGGTAGTTTGGGCTTCTTAGGCTACTGGACACCATTAGCTCCAGAGGGATCGACCGCAGGACCCGACCTTGGTGTTCGTTCCCGGAGCCGCGCCGCCGTCCCCCTTACAGAGCCAGAAGCACGAAGAAGGTCCGGAAAATCGGCGGCAGAAGACTTCGGTCTTCACCAAGGTAGCGCACAGCACTGCAGCTGTGCGCCATTGCTCCTCATGTACACCTCACACTTAGGTCACTGATGGGTACAGGGCGCTGGGGGGGGCGCCCTGAGGGCAATAAATAACACCTTGGCTGGCAAATATACATCATATATAGTCCTAGAGGCTATATAGATGTAAAATTACCCCTGCCAGTATTACAGAAAAAGCGGGAGAAAGTCAGCCGAAAAGGGGGCGGGGCTTCTCCCTCAGCACACTGGCGCCATTTTTCCCTCACCGTTCCGCTGGAAGGAAGCTCCCTGGCTCTCCCCTGCAGTCTGAATACGACAGAAGGGTAAAAAAGAGGGGGGGGGGGGGGGGGCACTAAATTTAGGCGCAGTATAGATAAGATATATATGTAATATATATATAAAAAGCAGCTATAGGGAAAACACTCATTGATAGTGGGATCCCAGTGTTATATAGCGCTCTGGTGTGTGCTGGCATACTCTCTCTCGGTCTCTCCAAAGGGCTTTGTGGGGTCCTGTCCTCTGTCAGAGCATTCCCTGTGTGTTTGCGGTGTGTCGGTACGGCTGTGTCGACATGTTTGACGAGGAGGCTTATGTGGAGGCGGAGCAGATGCCTGTAAATGTGATGTCACCCCCTGCGGGGTCGACACCTGAGTGGATGGTGCTGTGGAAGGAATTACGTGATAGTGTCGACTCCTTACATAAAAGGTTTGAAGACATACCAAATGTGGGACAGCCGGCTTCTCAGCCTGTGTCTGCCCAGGCGTCTCAAAAACCATCAGGGGCTCTAAAACGCCCGCTACCTCAGATGGTTGACACAGATGTCGACACAGATACTGACTCCAGTGTCGACGACGAAGAGACTAATGTAACTTCCAGTAGGGCCACACGTTACACGATTGAGGCAATGAAAAATGTGTTGCACATTTCTGATGTTACCCCTGGTACCACAAAAAAGGGTATAATGTTTGGAGAGAAAAAACTACCAGTAGCTTTTCCTCCATCTGAAGAGTTAAATGAAGTGTGTGAAGAAGCGTGGGCTTCCCCTGATAAAAAGCTGGTAATTTCTAAGAGGTTACTAATGGCGTACCCTTTCCCGCCAGAAGATAGGTCACGCTGGAAAGCATCCCCTAGGGTGGATAAAGCGCTCACACGCTAATCAAAAAAGGTGGCACTACCGTCTCCGGATACGGCCGCCCTGAAGGAATCTGCTGATAGAAAGCAGGAGGCTATCCTGAAATCTATATATACACACACAGGTGTTATACTGAGACCGGCTATAGCTTCAGCCTGGATGTGGAGTGCTGCTGCTGCGTGGTCAGATTCCCGGTCAGATAATATAGATACCCTAGACAGGGACACTATATTGCTAAACGTAGAGCATATAAAAGATGCACTTTTATACATGAGGGATGCACAGAGGGATATTTGCCGGCTGGCGTCCAAAATTAGTGCAATGTCCATTTCTTCCAGGAGAGGGTTATGGACTCGGCAGTGGACAGGTGATGCAGATTCCAAACGACATATGGAAGTTCTGCCTTATAAGGGTGAGGAATTGTTCGGGGATGGTCTCTCGGACCTCGTTTCCACAGCAACAGCTGGGAAATCTACATTTTTACCTCATGTTCCCTCACAACCAAAGAAAGCACCGTATTATCAGGTACAGTCCTTTCGGCCCAATAGGGGCAAGCGGGTTAAAGGTGCGTCCTTTCTGCCCAGAGGCAGAGGTAGGGGAAAAAAGCTGCAGCATACAGCCAGTTCCCAGGAGCAAAAGTCCTCCCCTGCTTCCTCTAAGTCCACAGCATGACGCTGGGGCTCCACAGGCGGAGCCAGGTACGGTGGGGGCCCGTCTCAAAAATGTCAGCAATCAGTGGGCTCGCTCACGGGTGGATCCGTGGATCCTTCAAGTAGTATCTCAGGGGTAGAAACTGGAATTCGAGACGTCTCCCCCCCGCTGTTTCCTCAAATCTGCCTTGCCAACCACTCCCTCAGGCAGGGAGGCAGTGTTACAGGCAATTCAAAAGCTGTATTCACAACAAGTGATAGTAAAGGTGCCCCTACTTCAACAAGGAAGGGGTTACTATTCCACAATGTTTGTGGTACCGAAACCGGACGGTTCGGTGAGACCCATTTTAAATTTGAAATCCTTGAACACGTATATAAAAAAATTCAAGTTCAAGATGGAATCGCTCAGGGCGGTTATTGCAAGCCTGGACGAGGGAGATTACATGGTATCGCTGGACATCAAGGATGCTTACCTACATGTCCCCATTTACCATCCTCACCAGGATAACCTCAGGTTTGTGGTACAAGATTGTCATTACCAATTCCAGACGTTGCCGTTCGGTCTCTCCACGGCTCCGAGGGTCTTTACCAAGGTAATGGCGGAAATGATGGTACTCCTTCGAAGGAAGGGAGTTTTAATTATCCCGTACTTGGACGATCTCCTGATAAAGGCGAGGTCCAGAGAGCAGTTGTTGGTAGGGGTAGCACTATCTCGGGAAGTGCTACAACAGCACGGCTGGATTCTAAACATTCCAAAGTCACAGCTGGTCCCTACGACACGCCTGCTGTTCCTAGGGATGGTTCTGGACACAGAACAGAGAAAAGTGTTTCTCCCGGAGGAGAAGGCCAAGAAGCTGTCATCTCTAGTCAGAGGCCTCCTAAAACCAAAACAGGTGTCGGTGCATCACTGCACGCGGATCCTGGGAAAAATGGTAGCTTCCTACGAAGCGATTCCATTCGGCAGGTTTCATGCAAGAACCTTTCAGTGGGACCTGTTGGACAAGTGGTCCGGATCGCATCTTCAGATGCATCGTCTGATAACCCTGTCTCCAAGGACAAGGGTGTCTCTGCTGTGGTGGCTGCAGAGTGCTCATCTTCAAGAGGGCCGCAGATTCGGCATACAGGACTGGGTCCTGGTGACCACGGATGCCAGCCTTCGAGGCTGGGGAGCAGTCACACAGGGAAGGAACTTCCAAGGACTATGCTCAAGTCAGGAGACTTCCCTGCACATAAATATTCTGGAACTAAGGGCCATTTACAATGCCCTAAGTCAGGCAAAACCCCTGCTTCAAAACCAGCCGGTACTGATCCAGTCAGACAACATCACGGCGGTCGCCCATGTAAATCGACAGGGCGGCACGAGAAGCAGGACGGCGATGGCAGAAGCCACAAGGATTCTCCGATGGGCGGAAAATCACGTGTTAGCACTGTCAGCAGTGTTCATTCCGGGAGTGGACAACTGGGAAGCAGACTTCCTCAGCAGGCACGACCTCCACCTGGGAGAGTGGGGACTTCATCCAGAAGTCTTTCAAATGATTGTAAACCAGTGGGAAAAACCACAGGTGGACATGATGGCGTCCCGCCTAAACAAAAAGCTAGAAAAATATTGCGCCAGGTCGAGAGACCCGCAGGCGATAGCTGTGGACACTCTGGTAACACCGTGGGTGTACCGATCGGTTTGTGTTCCCTCCTCTTCCTCTCATACCAAAGGTACTGAGGATAATAAGGAGAAGAGGAGAAGAACTATACTCATTGTTCCGGATTGGCCAAGAAGAGCGTGGTATCCGGAACTTCAAGAAATTATGTCAGAGGACCCATGGCCTCTACCGCTCAGACAAGACCTGCTGCAGCAGGGGCCCTGTCTGTTCCAAGACTTACCGCGGCTGCGTTTGACGGCATGGCGGTTGAACACCGGATCCTGAAGGAAAAGGGCATTCCGGAGGATGTCATTCCTACGCTGATTAAAGCTAGGAAAGAAGTAACCGCAAACCATTATCACCGCATATGGCGAAAATATGTTGCGTGGTGTGAGGCCAGGAAGGCCCCAACGGAAGAATTTTAGCTGGGCCGGTTCCTGCACTTCCTACAGTCAGGGGTTACTATGGGCCTAAAATTGGGTTCCATTCAGGTCCAGATTTCGGCTCTATCGATTTTCTTCCAAAAAGAATTGGCTTCACTACCTGAAGTTCAGACTTTTGTTAAGGGAGTGCTGCATATTCAGCCCCCTTTTGTGCCTCCAGTGGCACCTTGGGATCTCAACGTGGTGTTGGATTTCCTAAAGTCACATTGGTTTGAGCCACTGAAAACCGTGGATTGGAAATATCTCACGTGGAAAGTGGTCATGTTATTGGCTTTGGCTTCGGCCAGGCGTGTTTCAGAATTGGCGGCTTTGTCATGTAAAAGCCCTTATCTGATTTTCCATATGGATAGGGCAGAATTGAGGACTCGTCCCTAGTTTCTCCCCAAAGTGGTATCGGCTTTTCATCTGAACCAACCTATCGTGGTGCCTGTGGCTACAAATGACTTGGACGCTTCCAAGTTGTTGGATGTAGTCAGGGCCCTGAAAATTTGTTTCCAGGACAGCTGGAGTCAGAAAGACTGACTCGCTCTTTATCCTGTATGCGCCCAACAAGTTGGGTGCACCTGCTTCAAAGCAGACTATTGCTCGCTGGATCTGTAGTACGATTCAGCTTGCACATTCTGCGGCTGGACTGCCGCATCCTAAATCAGTAAAAGCCCATTCCACGAGGAAAGTGGGCTCTTCTTGGGCGGCTGCCCGAGGGGTCTCGGCTCTTCAACTTTGCCGAGCTGCAACTTGGTCAGGGGCAAACACGTTTGCAAAATTCTACAAATTTGATACCCTGGCTGAGGAGGACCTTGAGCTGCTCATTCGGTGCTGCAGAGTCATCCGCACTCTCCCGCCCGTTTGGGAGCTTTGGTATAATCCCCATGGTCCTTACTGAGTCCCCAGCATCCACTTAGGACGTTAGAGAAAATAAGAATTTACTCACCGGTAATTCTATTTCTCATAGTCCGTAGTGGATGCCGGGCGCCCATCCCAAGTGTGGATTGTCTGCAATACTTGTATATAGTTATTGCTTAACTAAAGGGTTATTGAGCCATCTATTGAGAGGCTCAGTTGTTATCATACTGTTAACTGGGTATTGTATCACAAGTTATACGGTGTGATTGGTGTGGCTGGTATGAGTCTTACCCGGGATTCAAATTCCTTCCTAATTGTGTCAGCTCTTCCGGGCACAGTATCTTAACTTAGGTCTGGAGGAGGGTCTTAGTGGGAGGAGCCAGTGCACACCAGTAGTCTAAAAGCTTTCTTTATAGTTGTGCCCAGTCTCCTGCGGAGCCGCTAATCCCCATGGTTCTTACGGAGTCCCCAGCATCCACTACGGACTATGAGAAATAGAATTACCGGTGAGTAAATTCTTATTTTTTCTTCTAGCCTTAGCTTCGGCAAGGCGTGTTTCAGATTTGGGTGCCTTGTCATGCAAGCCACCGTATTTGGTGTTTCCTGATGACAGAGCGTAACTTCGGACGAATCCCGCTTTCTTACCAAAGCTAGTGTCATCTTTTCACATCAATCAACCAATAGTAGTTCCTGTGTTGACAGCACATTCTGGAACTCTGAATGTGGTACGCGCATTACGCGTTTATGTATCCCGAACGTCTACAGTTCGTAATACGGATACGTTGTTTGTTCTCTATGATGCTGCCAAGATGGGTTGGCCAGCGTCTAAGCAGACCTTATCCAGATGGATAAACCTGACTATACGTCAGGCTTACCTTAAGGCTAGGTTACAGTCGCCTACATCAGTAGTAGCTCATCCCACAGGTACTGTGGGAACTTCATGGCCAGCTGGTCGGGGAGCTTCTACGACGCAGCTTGACCGTGCGGCTACATGGTCTTCAGTGCACACGTTTGTGCGCTTTTACAAGTTTGATACGTTTGCGGCATCAGCATCTAGCTTTGGCCGCCTAGTGTTACAGGTGTCAAACAGCTCTCCCGCCCACGGGGGAAGCTTTGGTACGTCCCAAGAGTACTCCAGTGACCCCTAGTGGTTGAAAAAGAAAATAGGATTTTGGTACTTACCAGGTAAATCCTTTTCTTTGAATCCATAGGGGGCACTGGACGCCCACCCAGAGCAGTTTTACCTGGGTTGTATTAAGCTCAGGGGATCTTATGGTAACACATTTTCACCGACTGGTTCAAATTATAAGGTTCTATCGGTTATGGTGTCAACTGTTTAGTTGTCAGTAACGTTGTGTCAACTTTGTTGTTGTCCGTTATGTTATATGTAATTCTCCATTGTCAACCTCTCTATAGTTCCTGTTCGGCTCAGTAAAAAACACTGAGGTACTTAGGGATATGGAGGGGTGGAGAGTTCTAAATTTAAATATTCAGTGCCTGTTCCTGCGGAAGCCGTCCATATCCCAAGAGTACTCCAGTGCCCCCTATGGATTCAAAGAAAAGGATTTACCTGGTAAGTACCAAAATCCTATTTTTTCACAGCACCCCTAGGCCAAAAGTTTCTTATTGAGAACTTTAAAAATAAATATTATATTAAGTACATTAATTTCTATATCATCCTTGGGTTCAGTTGTGTGGTGTGGAACAAGATTTGTTTCTGTTTGTCCACTCATTTTATAATTGACAACCATCAGCACTGGTTTTGCCTATTACATTGACCATAAATAATTTTCTTATACGTCCTAGAGGATGCTGGGGTCACTTCAAGAACCATGAGGTATAGATGGGATCCGCAGGAGACATGGGCACTTTAAGACTTTCAAATGGTGTGACCTGGCTCCTCCCTCTATGCCCCTCCTCCAGACTCTAGTTTAGATCTGTGCCCAGGCAGACTAAATGCACTCTGAGGAGCTCTACTGACTTTCTCTGAAAAGACATTGTTAGGTTTTTTATTTTCAGGGGGGCTGCTGGCAACAGTCTCTCTGCTTCGTGGGACTTAAGGGAGAGAAGTCCGACCTATTTCTAGTCAGTTTAAAGGCTCTGCTTCTTTGGCTACAAGACACCATTAGCTCCTGAGGGTTTGGAACACTTGGTACGCCTAAGGGTTCATTCCCAGAGCCCGCCGTCACCCCCCTTGCAGAGTCAGAAGACAGGTGAGTAGAAGAAGAAAAGACTTCAGTGACGGCTTCTGAGGTACCGCACAGCGATCGCGCTGCACGCCATGCTCCCACACAGAGCGGCACTGTAGGGGGCAGGGCGCGGGTGGGGGGCGCGCGCCCTGGGCAGCATATAAATCCTCATACGTGACTGGAAGAGAGTGCTATGAGTGCCTGGGCACTGAATCCTGACCCCCGCCAGTATAAATATAATGAAAAATAGCGGGGCTGAAGCACGCCATTAAGGGGGCGTGGCTTAGCCCTCATGCTCTCATTAGCGCCATTTTCTCTCCATAGAGTTGTAGAGACGCTGGTCCTTCCTCACACATAACAGACTGAAAAACTGGAGGGGGGGGGCACAGTTGATTTGGTGCAATATAAGTTAGTTATAAAAGCACTACAGGTCTGAGGCATTATATAAGGGTTTCAGAACCGGGATTGAGCACTGAGTTGTGAGCTGGCAAACTACATCTGTGTCTCCCTGACCGACTTTACTGTGGGTCGGTTTGGTACACGTGTGTCGGCATGTCTGATCTTCCCACAAACGGCTGTGGGAGTGACCCTGTCGACACCGCCGACTCCTGATGGGGCTTGGTACATGTGTCAACATGTCGGTGGCTGAATGATTTTTCCCAAGAGGAAAATATAGTAGGGACACAGTCGTGTGTGGGTGACCCTGTCGGCACCACTAATATCTGACTGGGTAAAAATTGGCATGATAATGTGATGCATATCAGAAAGGCTCTATATATGTATGTGTATATATGTGTGTGTGTGTGTGTGTGTGTGTGTGTGTGTGTGTGTATATATATATATATATATATATATATATATATATATATATATATATATATATATATATATATATATATAAATAGAAAAGGGGTAGGACCCAGCGCCTTCAGTGATGTACGTTGTCTCGTGGTGGATATTTAAAATCAATATGCGTACCAGAAAACAATGGATTTTCAATTAGTACATGATGTCTCTCTGTATCTTAGTAGACCGGTCTTCCGGAGTTTCCAGTAATCCAGTACACCAACCACGGTATAAAAAACAAATATATAGACAATAATAGTGTAGTATTTTGGCTACGTGAAGGAATGGTGATGATTATTTTTGGTGCCGTGAACGTGCTTTAAATCATGCAAAAATTAGTGCAAAAGCACCCCTCTTGTGAAAATCCAGTGAGAGATGATTGGTATTCTTATCCAAGTGCAAGTGGTAATTATATATAATAATACCTTCAATAATGATCAAACTTGCATATATGAGTTCACTCAGGGGTCTTCTCCAGCATTGGCGGTGAATACCTTAAATGTGAGACTCCCACTTCCTCTAGTATAGAAGGTTCTGAGACCTGACAGGCCTGCACATAGCCTACCTGTCAATTTAATTTGTATGTATATATAGATATATATAGTAAGGTTGCAAAAATCTGTGTCCCTGACACAGACGTAGAAATATCTATGGAAAATGTCATGTTCATAGCTATATTTCCCTCAGACCCCTGGGGCTCGCAAAAAAGATTATTTTGCCCAGTTGTTACTCCCTGATATCGACATGGATACTGTTTCCTATGACGACCATAATGTTTCCTGATTAGATCCACAAAAAAAAGAGCATTCAGTACATGATTAGTGCACATTAAGGACGTATTAACGTCACTGAGGACCCTGCTGTTACTGACAAAAGGGTCTATATATGGAGATAGATATAGATAGAGAGAGAGATATACTGTCCAGAAAGCGGCGGCACTCGGAGACTTAATAAAGTGCATAAATGGTTTATTGAAATAAATCAGTTTTTAATAAACCATTTATGCACTTTATTAAGTGCATAAATGGTTTATTAAAAACTGCTTTATTTCAATAAACCATTAATGCACTTTATTAAGTCTCCGAGTGCCGCCGCTATCTGGACAGTATTTGTGTGAGACTTGCGTCTCTCAAGGAGGAGGGCACAGGAGCAGGTTTGGATTCCGTGGGGACGGAGGGAATGCCGGATCACATTGGTAGGGAGATAGAGATAGAGATATATATATATATATATAGAGATATATATAGAGATATATATATAGAGAGAGAGAGATATATATAGAGAGAGAGAGATATATATATATATATATATATATATATATAGAGAGAGAGATATATATATATATATATATATATATATCTATATATATATAGAGATATATATATATATATATATATATATATATATATATATATAGAGAGAGAGATATATATATATATATATATATATATATATATATATATATATATATATATATATATATATATATATATATATCTGACAGTCCCGGCACTCTTCTGTATAAATGATGTTACTGCGGTGCCCTCCCGGAGGAATTGCCTCGTGTTGATATGGAAGAAATAAAGGTGGCACTCACGCAGGTTTTTGCAAAAGTAAAAAAGTCAGTTTTTATTTGACGACATGTTTCGGGGACTAGCCCCGTCCTCAGGGCCTTAACAACAACAATGACGTCAGATGAGGGCGACGCGGAAATGCTGCAGGGCGTCCGGATGTTTCTCGTGGCGGCGGTGAGCAGGTGAGATTGATCCACTTATGATTGTTTGTTCTGGGTTGGGTATAAATGTTTGTCTTGTTATCAGTTTGGGTTGTTAAGGCCCTGAGGACGGGGCTAGTCCCCGAAACATGTCGGCAAATTAAAACTGACCTTTTTACTTTTGCAAAAACCTGCGTGAGTGCCACCTTTATTTCTTCTATATATATATATATATATATATATATATATATATATATATATATATATATATATATATATATTTCTCTAGTGGATGCTGGGGACTCCGAAAGGACCATGGGGAATAGCGGCTCCGCAGGAGACTGGGCACAAAGTAAAAGCTTTAGGACTAGCTGGTGTGCACTGGCTCCTCCCCCTATGACCCTCCTCCAAGCCTCAGTTAGATTTTGTGCCTGAACGAGAAGGGTGCAATCTAGGTGGCTCTCCTGAGCTGCTTAGAGTAAAAGTTTAAATTAGGTTTTTTATTTTCAGTGAGACCTGCTGGCAACAGGCTCACTGCATCGAGGGACTTAGGGGAGAGAAACGAACTCACCTGCGTGCAGAGTGGATTGGGTTTCTTAGGCTACTGGACATTAGCTCCAGAGGGACGATCACAGGCCCAGCCATGGATGGGTCCCGGAGCCGCGCCGCCGGCCCCCTTACAGATGCTGAAGCAAGAAGAGGTCCATAAATCGGCGGCAGAAGACTTTCCTGTCTTCATAAGGTAGCGCACAGCACTGCAGCTGTGCGCCATTGCTCTCAGCACACTTCACACTCCGGTCACTGAGGGTGCAGGACGCTGGGGGGGGGCGTCCTGGGAAGCAATGAATTTACCTTAGTTGGCGAAAAATACATCACATATAGCTCCTGGGCTATATGGATGTATTTAACCCCTGCCAGTTTTCCAGTAAAAAGCGGGAGAAGAGCCCGCCGTGAAGGGGGCGGGGCCTATCTCCTCAGCACACAGCGCCATTTTTCCCACACAGCTCCGCTGGTAGGAAGGCTCCCAGAATCTCCCCTGCATCCTGCAACTACAGAAACAGGGTAAAAAAGAGAGGGGGGCACTTATTTGGCAAAATAACAGATATAAGCAGCTATAAGGGATAGACACTTATTGTAAGGTTGTCCCTATACATATATAGCGCTCTGGTGTGTGCTGGCAAACTCTCCCTCTGTCTCCCCAAAGGGCTAAGTGGGTCCTGTCCTCTATCAGAGCATTCCCTGTGTGTGTGCTGGGTGTCGGTACGTGTGTGTCGACATGTATGAGGAGGAAAATGATGTGGAGGCGGAGCAGAGTGTCTGTAACAGTGATGTCACCCCCTAGGGGGTCGACACCTGAGTGGATGTACTGTTGAAAATTACGTGACAGTGTCAGCTCTATATAAAAAAACAGTGGTTGACATGAGACAGCCGGCTACTCAGCTTGTGCCTGTCCAGACGTCTCATAGGCCGTCAGGCAGATGGCAGATACAGACACCGACACGGATACTGACTCCTGTGTCGACGGTGAAGACAACCGTGATTTCCAGTAGGGCCACACGTTACATGATTGAGACAATGGAAAATGTTTATACATTTCTGATAATACGAGTACCACCAAAAAAAGGGGTATTATGTTCGGTGAGGGAAAAACTACCTGTAGTTTTCCTGAATCTGAGAAATAAAATGTGTGATGATGCGTGGGTTTCCCCCCGATAACAATTAATAATTTCTTAAAAAGTATTGGCTGCATACCCTTTCCCGCCAGAGGTTAGGATGCATTGGGAAACACCCCCTAGGGGGGATAAGGCGCTCACACGCTTGTAAGAACAAGGGCTCTACCCTCTCATGAGATGGCCGCCCTTAAGGATCCTGCTGATAGAAAGCAGGAGGGTATCCAAAAAAAAGGTATTTACACACATACTGGTGTTATACTGCGACCAGCTATCGCCTCAGCCTGGAGGTGCAGTGCTGGGTTGGCATGGTCGGATTCCCTGACTGGAAATATTGATATCCTAGATAAGGATAGTATATTATTGCCTATAGAGCATTTAAAAGATGCATTTCTATATATGCATGATGCACAGTGGAATAATTGCCGACTGGCATCAAGTATAAGTGCGTTGTCCAATTCTACCAGTAAAATGGTCAGGTGATGCGGATTCCAAACGTCATTTGGAAGTATTGCCTTTGAAAGGGGACATTTGGGGTCGGTCTTTTAGACCTGGTGGCCACGGCAACAGCTGGGAAATCCACGTTTGTACCCCAGGTCGCCTCTCAAAATAAGACGCCGTATTATCAGGCGCAGTCCTTTGTTGGCAAGCGGACAAAAGGTTCCTCTTTTCTGCTCGTGACAGAGGGAGAGGAAAAAGGCTGCAGAGATCAGCCAGTTTCCAGGAACAGAAACCCTTTCCAGCCTCTGCCAAGCCCTCAGTATGACGCTAGGGCTTTATAAGCTCAGGCACGGTGGGGGCCCGTTCTCAATGAATTTCAGTGCGCAGTGGGCTCACTTGCAAGTAGACCCCTGGATCCTTCAGGTAATATCTCAGGGGTACATATTGGAATTCGAGACGTCTCCCCCTCGCCGTTTCCAAAAGTCGACTTTACCGACGTCTCCCTCGGACAGGGAGGCAGTTTTGGAAGCCATTCACAAGCTGTATTCCCAGCAGGTGATAATCAAGGTACCCCTCCTGCAACAGGGAACGGGGTATTATTCCACACTATTGTGGTACCGAAGCCAGACGGCTCGGTGAGACCGATTCTAAAATCTTTGAACACTTACATACAGAGGTTCAAATTCAAGATTGAGTCACTCAGAGCAGTGATTGCGAACCTGGAAGAAGGGGACTACATGATGTCTCGGGACATCAAGGATGCTTACCTTCATGTCAAAATTTACCCTTCTCACCAAGGGTACCTCAGGTTTATGGTACAGAACTGTCACTATCAGTTCAGACGCTGCCGTAGGGATGGTCCACGGCACCCCGGGTCTTTACCAAGGTAATGGCCGAAATGATGATGTTCCTTCGAAGGAAGGGAATTTTAGTTATCCCTTACTTGGACGATTCCCTGATAAGGGTAAGATCCAGGGAACAGTTGGTGGTCGGTGTAGCACTATCTCAGATAGTGTTGCGGCAGCACGATTGGATTCTCAATATTCCAAAATCGCAGCTGGTTCCGTCGACGTGTCTTCTGTTCCTAGGGATGATCCTGGACACAGTCCAGAAAAAGGTGTTTCTCCCGGAGGAGAAAGCCAGGGAGTTATCCGAGCTAGTCAGGAACCTCCTCAAACCGAGCCAAGTCTCAGTGCATCAATGCACAAGGGTTCTGGGTAAAATGGGGGCTTCCTACGAAGCAATCCCATTTGGCAGATTCCACGCAAGAACTTTCCAGTGGGACCTGCTGGACAAATGGTCCGGGTCGCATCTTCAGATGCATCAGCGGATAACCCTGTCACCAAGGACAAGGGTGTCCCTCCTGTGGTGGTTGCAGAGTGCTCATCTTCTAGAGGGCCGCAGATTCGGCATTCAGGACTGGGTCCTGGTAACCACGGATGCCAGCCTGCGAGGCTTGGGAGCAGTCACACAGGGTAGGAATATCCAGGACTTATGGTCAAGCCTGGAGACATCACTTCACATAAATATCCTGAAGCTAAGGGACATTTACAATGCTCTAAGCTTAGCAAGACCTTTGCTTCAAGGACAGCCGGTGTTGATCCAGTCGGACAACATCACGGCAGTCACCCACGTAAACAGACAGGGTGGCACAAGAAGCAGAAGGGCAATGACAGAAGCTGCAAGGATTCTTCGCTGGGCGGAAAATCATGGGATAGCACTGTCAGCAGTATTCATTCCGGGAGTGGACAACTGGGAAGCAGACTTCCTCAGCACGACCTCCACCCGGGGAGAGTGGAGACTTCACCCAGAAGTCTTCCACAGGATTATAAACCGTTGGGGAAAAACCCGACAGGTATTGCGCCAGGTCCAGGGACCCTCAGGCAATAGCTGTAGACGCTCTGGTAACACCGTGGGTGTACCAGTCAGGGTATGTGTTTCCTCCTCTGCCTCTCATACCCAAGGTACTGAGATTGATAAGATGGTGAGGAGTAAGCACTATATTCGTGGCTCCGGATTGGCCAAGAAGGACTTGGTAACCGGAACTTCAAGAGATGCTCACGGAGGATCCGTGGCCTCTACCTCTAAGAAGGGACCTGCTCCAGCAAGGACCCTGTCTGTTCCAAGACTTACCGCGTTTGACGGCATGGCGGTTGAACGCCGGATCCTGAAGGAAAAAGGGCATTCCGGATGAAGTCATCCCTATCCTGATCAAAGCCAGGAAGGATGTAACCGCAAAAACATTATCACCGCAATTGGCGAAAATATGTTGCGTGGTGCGAGGCCAGTAAGGCCCGGCGGTGGAAATTCGACTGGGTCGATTCCTACATTTCCTGCAAACAGGAGTGTCTATGGGCCTGAAATTGGGGTCCATTAAGGTTCAAATTTCGGCCCTGTCATTTTTCTTCCAAAAAGAACTAGCTTCAGTCCCTGAAGTTCAGACGTTTGTAAAAGGGGTACTGCATATACAGCCTCCTTTTGTGCCTCCAGTGGCACTTGGGATCTCAATGTAGTTTTTTTTTTTTTGGATTCCAAAAGTCACATTGGTTTGAACCACTTAAATCTGTGGAATTAAAAAATCTCGCATGGAAAGTGGTCATGCTGTTGGCCCTGGCCTGGGCCAGGCGCGTGTCAGAATTGGCGGCTTTATCCTGTAAAAGCCCTTATCTGATTTTCCATTCGGACAGGGCGGAATTGAGGACTCGTCCTCAGTTTCTCCCTAAGGTGGTTTCAGCATTTCACTTAAACCAACCTATTGTGGTGCCTGCGGCTACTAGGGACTTGGAGGATTCCAAGTTGCTGGACGTAGTCAGGGCCCTGAAAATATGTTTCCAGGACGGCTGGAGTCAGAAAATCTGACTCGCTGTTTATCCTGTATGCACCCAACAAGCTGGGTGCTCCTGCTTCTAAGCAGACGATTGCTCGTTGGATTTGCAGTACAATTCAGCTTGCACATTCTGTGGCAGGCCTGCCACAGCCAAAATCTGTAAAAGCCCATTCCACACGGAAAGTGGGCTCATCTTGGGCGGCTGCCCGAGGGGTCTCGGCTTTACAACTTTGCCGAGCAGCTACTTGGTCAGGGGCAAACACGTTTGCTAAATTCTACAAATTTGATACCCTGGCTGAGGAGGACCTGGAGTTCTCTCATTCGGTGCTGCAGAGTCATCCGCACTCTCCCGCCCATTTGGGAGCTTTGGTATAATCCCCATGGTCCTTTCGGAGTCCCCAGCATCCACTAGGACGTTAGAGAAAATAAGAATTTACTTACCGATAATTCTATTTCTCATAGTCCGTAGTGGATGCTGGGCGCCCATCCCAAGTGCGGATTGTCTGCATTACTTGTACATAGTTATTGTTACAAAAATCGGGTTATTGTTGTTGTGAGCCATCTTTTCAGAGGCTCCTTCTGTTATCATGCTGTTAACTGGGTTCAGATCACAAGTTGTACGGTGTGATTGGTGTGGCTGGTAATGAGTCTTACCCGGGATTCAAAATCCTTCCTTATTGTGTACGCTCGTCCGGGCACAGTATCCTAACTGAGGCTTGGAGGAGGGTCATAGGGGGAGGAGCCAGTGCACACCAGCTAGTCCTAAAGCTTTTACTTTGTGCCCAGTCTCCTGCGGAGCCGCTATTCCCCATGGTCCTTTCGGAGTCCCCAGCATCCACTACGGACTATGAGAAATAGAATTATCGGTAAGTAAATTCTTATTATATAGATATATATATATATATATATATATATATTTAGAGATATAGAGAGAGAGAGCTGAGGTAACATTCCTCCTTCTCATGTGCTGAGCGCTCTGTGTGAGAAAGTCTAGGTCAACCCTGACAAGATGGTTTCAAATCCTTAAGTGGATTCCGATTGTTTATTCTTTTCCCGCCGCAAACAGAATAAAGTGGGAGCCCCCCTGTTCTGCAAGGGGCCCTGTCACAAATCCAGCGGATCGTATGCTGGAAGATACGTTATTTTCTGGTTATGTGTCCACGCGTACGTTTTCTTTGCAGATAGAGGAGGGAGAAAAGGGAAGAGGTCCGCAACCTCTTCAAGATCACAGGAGCAGACCTCATCCTCTGTTCTGCCACATCCACCGCATGACGCTGGGACTCTCTTGCAGGAGTCCACACTGGTGGGGCCACGTCTAAACTCTTCAGTCAGTCCTGGAACAGACCTGGACCCGTGGGTTTTACGAATAGTGTCCCTAGGGTACATACTGGAGTTTCCAGCCGTTTCCCCTCACCAATTTTTCAAAGATTCTCCTCCGGACGGGGAGGTAGTATGCGACACAATACTAAGGTTGTATTAGGATCAGGTCATTGTCCAGATTTTTCCCCTGGCACAACAGGGAGAAGGTTTTTTTTATTCAAGCTTCTTCGTGGTCCCGAAACCAGACGTCTCGGTCATACCAATCCTAAATCTGAAATCCCTCATTTTCTACTTACATTCAAATCCAAGATGGAATCTCTCAGGGCAGTGATCTCCAATCTGATTTTTTTTTTTTCCATGGTCTCAGTAGACCTAAAGAACCTCCGCATTAGGCTTGCAATTCAGGGGTGTCATTACCAATTTCAGACGTTGCTGTGGGTCTGTCCACTGCCCCAAGAATGGTGGTAATGCTTCTCCGTCCCTAGTAAGGAGTCACGGTTATCCCGTACTGGGACAGTCCCCTGATAACGGCGAGTTCAAGGAACCAGTTGGTGCAAAACGTTGCACTCTCCCTGACAGTTCTTAAACAACAGGCTTAGCTCCTGAACTTGCCAGAATCACTGTTGGTCCCAACGACGCGGTTGTCTGTTTTGGGAATAATACTAGAGACAGAACTACTAGGAGTTTTTTTTTTTTCCTTTCAGTGGAAAAGGCTCTGGAGATCCAGAGTCTGGTCAAACAAATACCGAGACCAGCAAGAGTGTCATTTCATCAATACATTCGGTTGCTGGAAAAGATGGTTGCGGCCTATAAGGCCACTCAATTTGGCAGGTTCCATACCAGGGTGTTCCAGAGGGACCTGTTGGACAGGGGGGTCCGGTTCCCACCTGCACTTACATCGGAGGATAATCCTGTCTTCCAAGACAAGAATCTCATCCCTGTGGGGGCTGCGCAGTTCTAACCTCCTAGAGGGGCGCAGGGTCGGGATCCAGGACTGGATCCTAGTGACCATAGATGCAAGCCTCCGAGGCTGGAGGGCAGTCACTCAAGAGGAAAACTTCCAAGGAAAATGGTCGAGTTAGGAAACTGATCACCACATTAACGGTCTAGAGTTAAGGGCCGTTTACAACTATTTTCTACAACGAAAAACAGAACATCAATGGCAGAAGCCACAAGGATTTTCCGCGAGGGCGGAAAAACATACAAGCGTTTTGTCAGTAATATTCGTTCCCGGAGTGGACGACTGGGAAGCAAACTTCCTCAGCAGACTATCTCCATCCAGGAGAGGGGAGACCTCTTCCAAGTAGTCTTCGAAGACATGTCATTGGGATTTCCTCAAGTAGGAATGATGGCCTCTCGTCTCAACAAGAAGTTTCATTGTTCCAGGTCAAGGGACTCTCAAACAGGAACAGTGAAGGCACGGGTGACACCGTGGGTGTTTTCAGTAGGCATATGTATTCCCTAAGTTTTCTCTCGTTCCAAAAGTTCTGGATTCATAAAAAGGAAATTCGGGTGAGCCTCATGGTCCCAGACTGGGCAAGGAGAGCTTGGTATCCAAATCTCAGGAATTACTCATAGGAGATCCCTGGCCCTTTTCCTTTGCGCGAGGACCTGTTGCGACAGGGGCCATGCGTGTATTAGGACTTACAGCGGCTACGTTTGACGACATGGCGGTTGAGCGCCAGATCTTAGTCCGTAAGGGTATTCCCACGGAAGTAGTTCCCAAACTTATTTGGATTAGAAAAGTGGTAACGTCTAAACATTACTACCGTTTTGGAGAAAATAAGTATCTTGGTGTGAATCCAAGAAGACGCCTGCGGTAGAGTTTTCAGCAATTAAAATCGGCCTTATCTGTTTTCTTTCAGAATCAATTGGACTCCCTTTTAGAAGTTCAGACGGTCGTGAAGGGAGTGTTGCACATCCAACCTCCTTGTGTGCCCCAGTGGCACCAGGGGATCTTAATGGGGTGTTGCAGTTCCTTCAGTCACATTGGTTCGAACCTTTATGGAAGGCGGAGTGAAACTCCTCACTTGTAAAGTGGTCGTCAGGTTGGCCTTGGCATACACAAGTTAGTGTCTGAGTTAGCGGTCTGGTTTCACAAGAGACCTTAATTGATCTTCCATGAAGATAAAGCAGAGTTGGAAACTTGTCAATAATTTCTACCGAAGGTGGTGTCTTCTTTCCACATATACCAACCTATGGGGGTGCCTGTGGCTATGGACGCCTTAACTGAATCGAAGTCTCTGCATGTGGTCTGCGTTTTTTTAAAATTGATGTTGCCAGGACGGCTCAGTTTTGGAACACCGCCTCTGTTTGCCCTGTTTGCTCCCTGCAAGATTGGGTGTCCTGCTTCCAAGCAGACCGTTGCGCACTGGATCTGTGGTACGATTCAGCATGCTCATCTCACGGCAGGATTGCCGTTACCAAAATAGGTAAAGGCCCATTCTATTAGAAAGGTGGGTTCGTCCGGGGCATTGACCGGGGAGTCTCGGCATTGCAACTTTGCCGAGCAGCTATTTAGCAAAACATTGGGCTAAGTTTTACAGCTTTAATACCTTGGCCGAAGTTGACCTCACGTTTGGTCATTCGGTACTGCAGAGTCGTCCGCACTCTCCCGCCCATTCTAGAGCTTTGGTATAACCCCATGGTTCTTGAAGTGACCCCAGCATCCTCTAGGACGTATGAGAAAATAGGATTTTAATACCTACCGGTAAATCCTTTTCTCTCAGGCCGTAGAGTATGTGCCAGTGCGTACTGTATCTGCAGTTATTGGTTGTGGTTACACACAGGTTGTGTTACGTTTTTTGTCGGCATAATTGCTGCAAATTCTTCATGCCGTTGGCGTGTGTTCTGTTGAATGCCACGTTCTGCGGCAGGCTTGAGGTGTGAGCTGGTAAGATGCTCACAGTGGTTTAACAATAAATCCTTTCCTCGAAATGTCCGTCTCCTTGGGCACAGTCCTTTAAACTGGAGTCTGGAGGAGGGGCATAGAGGGAGGAGCCAGGTCACATCATTTGAAAGTCTTAAAGTGCCCATTTCTCCTGCGGATCCCGTCTATACCCCATGGTTTTTGAAGTGACCCCAGCATCCTCTACGGACTAAGAGAAAAGGATTTACCGGTAGGTATTAAAATCCTATTTTAATTGGTCCTGGACCACAAATCCAAGGTACCCCTGCCAGTTTCCCGAGGCACCCCAGGGTGCCACGGAAAACAGTTTGAGAACCACTGGAATAGGAGTACTTACTTAGTATCTGTGCTTATCTCTTGCTTACATCTGTTTGTTTAAACTGCTGCTGTTTGTCACGGTCATCTGTTGGTGAAAGTGTACAACTATTCATATGTGTATAGTAGTACTTGCTTAACCTCTATACTTGTCCTTGATTGCATTTATTGCTTCTTTGTAAGCATACACATTGCTTTCCTGCTGCGGTGTCACCACGGTCATGAGTGTTTTGCACCTGTTTGCAGGGAAAGGCCAGAAGTCGGGCTTTTTTTTTTTCCAGGTTCCAGGGTTCTTCCACTAACTGCTCCAAGTCTAGAGAAAAACAGACCTGGTACACCAGACGTGCTACGAAACCAATCGGCAAGCCTGCTGCACGAATGGACGGACATACCAGCATGGGAGAGATTCCAGCTTCTGCTTTTCTTTGAGGCATGGATGGCAATCACATCAGATGGCTGTGTCAGAGGGGTGGTTTCCCGGGGCTACACCCTGACCTTCCGGAGGCCTCTTTCTACCACATATTCTCAACAGGCATATCTTCCGACAAACCATCTAGTGGATCCAGTAAAAGCAGAAGCTCTGTCTGAGTCCATACGCCTCTCTCGATCTCCAGACGTCTTCTCAGTCCTCCTGGCCCAGAGAGGCACAGGCTTCTATGCCAACCTCTTCCTGTTACAAAAGCCTAACAGCTTGATCAGACATACTGATGTCACTCAACTGGTTCCTACAGGTTCACAAGTTCCACGCTCTATCATTCTGGCTCTGGTATGAGAAGACTTTATGGGCCTCCCTGGATATCCATGTTCCTATATGGGTCATCAGCATTTTGAGGTTTGATTTGGGAGGAACATTTTCAATTTCAGGCATTGCCGTTTGGTCTCTCCATGGCCCCTTGTGTTTTCACGAAGGTCATGGCAGCACATCTCAGACGCAAAAGGAGTACAAAGCCTACCTTATTTGATGATCTATTGATCTTGGCCCAGTCTACAGAGGGTATATAGAACCACATTCATCTTTCAATGGACCTTCTCCAGTCTCTCACAGGTGGGTCATCAATCTGGGAGCATTGCTGGACTCCAGGGTGCAACGAGTGTTCCTTCCCAACAACATACTGCAGTCCCTATAGATCACGATTTGTGCCGCCTCAGGCTGAAAACAAGTGTTCATCCACTCTCGCATGCAAGTCCTGGGCTCTATGGTCTCAATGTCTGATATGATAGAATGTGCCCAGCTTCACTCCCGGCACTTAGTCGGAGATCCAGACCTGGTGGAACCATTCCCCACTACATCTGAAGATGATTATTTCTCGGAAAGTTTTATTCCCTCTTGGGGTGGCTCCACCAGTCTCACTTGCAAAAGGGCTCTTCTTTTTGGATTTTAGGAGAGCCAGTTACTAATTTTTTTGTGTTCATGTTTGCGCTTGTGAGTGGACCCTTCACCCAGACATTTTTCAGCTCCTGGGCCCAAATGCATTAAGCCTTAAAAAGTAATAGAGTGGAGATGGATAAAGAGTGATAAATGACCAACCAGTCATTTTTTCAAACACAGCCTGTTACATGGCAGTTGGGAAGCTGATTGGCTGGTAATTTTTCACTCTTTAGCCGTCTTCACTTTATCAGTTTTTAAGGCTTAATACATTTGGGCCCTGGTTCTGCCAGACAATAACGTGATGTCCTCTTTTCACGATCACCAACTTCCGAGATACTGCTTGCACACCAGAGATAAGGGTGCTCCACTAGAGATAAGAGAGCTCTTCTGATGGATGACCTGCTGGTTCAGTGAACCTTCCCACTCGTATACATATTCCCATTTGTATACATATTCCCTCCAATCTCACGGATTCTGCAGGTTCTCCACAAATTGAAATTGGAAGGCTGCAACGTGATCCTAGTGACTTCGGATTGGCTGCACTGAGCTTGGTACACAGCGCAGATCTTCCTGGTCTCTCCATCGACACTCCACTGCCGCTTCCTGCTGTATTTTCTGTCACGGGGCCCATGCTTCTATCCGGACACTCGCTTTGAAGTGGTGGCTCTTGAGACATCAAGCCTCAGTGCTAAAGTGTTCTGTCACTCGGACATTCATACTATGCCTAGATGCCTTCCTCTTCCATAACTTAAGGCCCGTACACACTAGGCGATTCGCTCCAGGAGCAATATCGTCTAGTGTTTCCTCGGGTTCAGTATGATTTACTGGCGGCCGGGATGCTTTCAGTCAATATACTAACAGTTGCATCCTGGCAGCGGGGCAAGCACCAAAGTCGCCATGCTGCTGGCACGGTGGCTCACAGTACTCGTCACTGATTCTATTCCCACTCTTATGGGTGTCGTGGACATCCACGAGTGGGAGTAGTCCTGTTGCGACTGTATACAGGCTGCTGGCATTGCCAGCTGTCGGGATTCTGGCTTCTGTATACCGATTCAACGTATTCGGTTTCCCCTCCCGGGCCAGGCCGCCGACACTGTTCATACACATTGCGATATCGCTAGCAATATCGCAGAGTCCTGTCATGCCGTGGCCGGCCTGAACATGCAGCATCTGACGATATCGTCGGACTGAGTTGCATGTACAGACGACGGAGGGGGGCGTTAACGACCCCCGGGAACGCACATCGGCTGTTGTCAGCAGCATACACACTGGGAGATGTTTTAAACTATATCGTTGAGGGTAAAAATAAGCAATATCGCTTACAAAATCACTTAGTGTGTACGGGCCTTAAGCCTAGGATTTGGAAGACTGACTTTGAATGCTGTTCTGCTCAAGGCGTTAACCCTAGTTTCTTCTGGCTGTCGTGAGTCCTATCCTCCTTGTAGAGTGGTCTGTATATGGGCGTCCACTTTACCTCATTGAATGTCCAGGATTCGGCTTTTTCGATTCTCTTCCAGCGGCAGATTGTGCTGTTGCCTGATGTCTGGACTTTTCTGCAAGGTGTCCTTCCTATACCACCTCTGTTTATTTTCTTTGGTTCTCCAGGCTTTATAGTCATCTCCCTTTGAGCCCGTGGACATTAGCTTCCTTTCCTGGAACACTGCTTTCCTCCTTGACATCACATTGGCTGGGCAGGTCTTGGAATTGAGTGCTTTGTCTTGTTGCCCATTTCTTATTTTGCACTCACGCGCTATCCTACGGACACATTTGGGCTTTCTCCTTAAGGTGGTCTCCAGATTTAACAACAGTCAGGTGATTGTGTTCCACTCCTTCCAAGTGATATGACTGTTGTAAAGGCTCTTCGCATTTATAGTATGTCAACAGGACTAGGACCTACCGCTAATTGAATTTTCTTAGTTCTATAGGATTTTCACAAACAGGGCTTTGCCGGCTTCTAAACAGACTATTGCCAGATGATTTCATTTGACTGACCGCCAGCCTTATTTTGCGACAGGCCTTCCTACTCCTGCTTTTGTGCAAGCTCATTCCAACTGGTCAGTGTGCGCTTTTTGGGCGGCTAGGCATAACGCTTTTGCAGTGTGAAGGGTTCTTAGCGCAATTAAGGAGCATCCCCTCCATTAAGGTACCTGCTTTGGGATGTCCCATAGTTTAAGCTTGTCCTCCCATGTATAAGGGGAGAAAAAAAGATTTTTGTCTTACCTGTAAAAGCCTTATCTTCTAATCCATGTGGAACACAGAGCACCCACACTGACGCACCTGGCATGCAGGTTTTACGTTTGCACTGTTGGTACACCACTTTTGTGTATGTTTTGAACAGTTTGCTGTTTTTTCTTCTGCTTCCTCTTGCTCCTTTTCTTGCACTTGTTAACTTAAGTTGGGTATGCACTGGAGTGATCTCTGCCCGATATTTTGTTTCTGTCCGAATGAAATATTGGTCAAATCGTTCAGTGTGTATGGCCGATCTGTGTGGTTGCAATATTTCCCATTTGCCTGTGCTGCACAGCCATCTGGACGATAACGCATTCGGTGCCTTGCAAATGTAATGAAGGATGGAATGCAGGATCATTCCATCCTTCATTACATTGTTCTGATGTGTACCGCAGTTACAATAGGTTCGCCACCATATCGTCCAGGTACAAATCGCTCCAGTGTGTAACTAGCTTTAACGAATAGAGGGAGAGTAGTTTTAACTGTTCAGTGCCTAGTACTGCTCACCTATACCCATGATATAAGCCTGTGTCCCCCATGGATTTGAAGAAAAGGACAAATATAAACAGCGCTAGTAAAACTGGATATGATAAAAAGGGGTTTGGATCATAGGATCAACAACACTTCAGTCAACAGTGTCTAGGTCGACCACTATTGGACGACATGTTTTCTGGGTCGACATGGTTTCTCTTACGTCCTAGAGGATGCTGGGTTCCACATTAGTACCATGGGGTATAGACTGGTCCACTAGGAGCAACTGGTTCTTTAAGAGTTTAATAGTGCGGGCTGGCTCCTCCCTCTATGCCCCTCCTACCAGACGCAGTTTAGAAAATGTGCCCGGAGGATCCGATCACAGCTAGGGGAGCTCCTAGAGCTGCTTTAGTTTTATTTTTTTCAAAGAGTTAGTTAGGCACAGGGAGGCTGCTGGCAACAGCCTCGCTGCTTCGTGGGACTTGGGGGGAGTAGTGTCCGCCATGAGGGCTTCGAGCCACTATCTCCGCTGACAGGACACTAAGGGTGATCATTAGCCGCCCCAGGCGTTCACTCCTGCAGCATGCCGCCACCCCTTAACAAAGCCAGAAGATTCCTGTGGCGAGTGAGTCACCGGCCCTCACAGCAAGCGGAGAGCCGGTGTGAAGATGGCGGCAACAGGGTGGAAGCGCAGTACTAACTGCGCTCCGGTGGCTCAGAGGTACATAGTGCGGCGCTTTGAGGGGGGCCCTGAGCCAGCGCCCATACCGTACACTGGTCACAAAAGCTGTCTGGGACCTTGGTAACGTTGCCAGCACCGTTTCTCAGGCCAGTATAAAGAAGTGAAGAACGTGAAGCAGCGCCATGTTCAGGGGTCAGAGCTTCTCCTCAGAGCGAACCCAGCTGCATTCAGCGCCATCTTCCTGCCTGCAGATCCAGTACAGAGACACTGACAGGGAGAGCTGTCCCTCCATGCAACTCCAGCTGTCTTGTGCGGTACCAGGGGGTTGTAGAAGGGGGAAGGGGAAGCTGTGTAAATACTATGTAGTCTATTAAGATACACAGTCAGTGCTAGATAGTTGTATTATATCTACCTAGGGTAGCGCTGTGTGTGTGCTGGCTCCAAGCTCTCTGTTTCTCTGTGGCATACTTGGGAGGAAAACTGTGTCTGACATTTTCCTGTGAGTGTGGTGTTTTTCTCACATAGCCAAGTCTAGGGACTCTCTGTCTTGTGTTGCAGAGGACATTTCCTCTCCGGAGGAATCCATTCCATGTACACAGGAATGTAATGTTTTGTCTGAGATCCCTATTACTGAGCCTGAGTGGTTGACCTCTATTAAGGGAATGATCTCTACTAGGGTAGCTCATACTGAGACTGAAACTCGTGTATTAAAGAAGTCTATTGCAGTTTGGTCAGGTTCTGTCCATATTCCTTCAAAATCCCCTAGCATATACCCACAAAAACGTGCACTTGCCCAGATTATGCAAGATGGCACGGTTACTGACTGATACGGGTGACGATGATGGGGACGTGCTGAGGGTGGGCGGAATCCCTGGCTAAGGAGGTGCAGCTCATGATTGAGGCCATTAGAGATGTGTTAAACATTGCTGATACACCACCTGAGCAGGTTGAGGAGGCTTACTTCACAGATAATAAAGCCTCGCTAACCTTCCCTGCATCTAAAGAATTAAACCTTTTACTGTATTTGAAAAATCCTGGGAGAACCCGGAGAAAAAATTACAGGTCCCAAAAGGGTTTTGGTTGCCTTTCCTTTCCCTGAGAAGGATAGGGAAAAAATGGGAAAACCCACCCATAGTTGACGTATCTGTTTCCAGACTGTCAAAGAAGGTGGTTTTACCTGTCCCTGGGTCTACCGTGTTAAAAGAACCGTCGGATCGTAAGATTGACACTATCTCAAATCCATATACACTGCTTCATGGGTGGCGTTGAGGCCCACTATTGCCTGTGCATGGATTTCTAAAGCCTTAGTAAAATGGTCAGGCACGTTACTAGAGAATTTGGATTCATTGGATAGAAGTGACATTGAATTATTTTTACAAACATACAGTATTCTGTGGGGTTCATGGTGGAATCCATGAAGGACCTGGATACGCTGACTGCAAGGGTATCTTCCATGTCTGTCTCAGCTCGCAGGGGTCTCTGGCTACGCCAATGATCTGCAGACGCCGATTCCAGGAGAAGTGTGGAGAACCTGCCCTACAGAGGTCGGGCTCTATTTGGGGACACGGCTGCGTGGATTTCCACGGCAACCGCGGGTAAGTCACCTTGTCTTCCCTCAGCTACGCCTTCTACGAAGAAACCCTTTTCTTCATCTGCATCGCAATCATTTCAGACCGCTAAGACGAAGAAGTCCAAGCATCCTACCACCTTCTTTAGAGGTGGTCATGCAAAATCCAAAAAGCCTGCACCCGCAGGCTCCCAGGACCAGAAATCGGCTTCTGGTTCCTCAAAATCCTCAGCATGACGGTGGTCCGCGAAGCCTGGAAGATGGGCTGATGGGTGTGAGGCTCAGACATTTCAGCCACGTCTGGGTGTCTTCCGGCCTGGATCCCTGGGTACAGGATATTGTGTCCCCAGGGGTGCAGACTGGAGTTTCAAGAATTTCCGCCGCACCGATTCTTCAAATCAGGCTTGCCAGTTTTTCTGGCAGACAGGGCTATCCTACAGGAAGCCAATCCAAAAATTGTGAAAGTCACAGGTCATCGTTCCTGTTCCACCTCATATGCTGATTCAAACTTTTTTTGTGGTACCAAATCCGGATGGTTCGATCAGACAGATTTTGAACGTGAAATCGTTAAACCCTTATCTGAGGGAGTTCAATTTCAAAATGGAGTCTGAGAGCGGTGATCTCAGGTCTGGAGGAGGGAGAGTTTCTGGTATCCCTGGATATCAAGGATGCGTACCTCCACATTCCGATTTGGCCGCCACACCAGGCTTATCTCAGATTTGCACTGTTGGAATGTCACTGTCCGTTCCAGGCGCTGCCATTCGGCCTCTCCACGGCACCAAGGTGATGTCAGAAATGATGGTTCTCCGCAGACAGGGGGTGAACATAATTCCATATCTGGACGACCTGCTGATAAAGGCATCATCCAGGGAGAAGTTGTTACAGTCCATTGCTCTTAGGACTCCTACTCGGGGAGCATGGTTGGATACTGAACCTTCCTAAGTCACATATGGAGCCGACAAAGAGATTGTCGTTCCTGGGAATGATCCTCGACACAGAGGTGCAGAAAGTGTTCCTACCGGAGGACAAAGCGTTGGTGATTCAAACAATGGTCCGGGATGTCTTGGAACCAGCCCGGGTATCAGTTCATCCGTGCATTCGCCTTCTGGGAAAGATGGTTGCCTCCTACGAGGCTCTACAGTACGGAAGATTTCATGCTCTGTCATTCCAACTGGATCTCCTGGACAAGTGGTCGGGATCTCACCTACACATGCACCAGAGGATACGTTTGTTCCCGAAAGCAAGGATTTCACTCCTCTGGTGGCTGCAACTGCCTCACCTTCTGGAGGGCCCCAGGTTCGGGGTTCAGAACTGGATCTTTCTAACCACAGATGCAAGTCTCAAAGGTTGGGGCACAGTCACCCAAGGGGAAACCTTCCAAGGAAGGTGGTCAGGTCAGGAACCCCCTCCAATAAACATCCTGGAGCTAAGAGCCGTGTACAATGGTCTTCTACAAGCAGCACAACTTCTGCAAGATCAGGCCATTCAAGTGCAGTCGGACAATGTAACGACGGTGACATAAACCGACAGGGCGGAACGAAGAGCAGAGCTGCAATGTCAGAGGTAACAAAAATCCTCCTCTGGGCAGAAAGGCACGCAGTGACGCTGTCAGCAATCATCATTCCGGGAGTGGAAAACTGGGAAGCGGACTTCCTCAGCATGCACGATCTCCTTCCAGGAGAATGGGCCATCAATCCGGAGGTGTTCACGTAGGTGACCAGTCGTTGGGGTGTACCTCAAATAGACATGATGGCCTCGCATCTCAACACGAAACTTCGGAGGTACTGTTCCAGGTCGAGAGACCCACAAGCAGTGGCGGTGGATGCCCTGGTAACACCATGGGTGTTCAAGTCAGTGTATGTGTTCCCTCCACTTCCGCTCATTCCAAGAATTCTAAAGCTTGTAAAAAGAACAAAAGTTTAGGTAATCCTCATTGCTCCGGACTGGCCAAGGAGGGCTTGGTACACGGATCTGCTGTATCTTCTGCTGGAAGATCCAAGGCCTTTTCCTCTTCGGGAGGATCTTCTACAACAAGGGCCGTTCGCTTATCAAGACTTACCACGGCTACGTTTGACGGCATGGAGGTTGAACGCCAGAAATTAGCTCGGAAGGGCATTCCGAATAAGGTTATTCCTACCCTGATACAGGCTAGGAAAGGAGTAACGTCTAAACATTATCATCGCATTTGGAAAAAGTATGTGTCTTTGTTTGAATCCAAGAAAATTCCTGCGGTGGAGTTACAACTTGGTCGGTTTCTCCTCTTCCTGCAAGCAGGTGTGGATATGGGCCTGCGTTTGGGATCCATAAAGGTCCAGATTTCAGCTTTATCCATTTTCTTCCAGAAACAATTGGCTGCCCTCCCTGAGGTTCACACCTTTTTGAAAGGGGTTCTGCACATCCAGCCTCCCTTTGTGGCGCCGATGGCACCCTGGGATCTTAACGTGGTGTTGCAGTTCCTACAATCGGATTGGATTGAGCCCTTACAGGAGGCTGAGGTCAAGTTTCTCACGTGGAAGGCTGTCACTTTGTTGGCCTTAGCTTCTGCTCGACGTGTCGGAATTGGGGGCTTTGTCCTGTAAAAGTCCCTTCTTAATATTCCATGACGATAGAGCTGAGCTCAGGACGCGTCAGCAGTTTTTCAAAGGTTGTGTCGACTTTTCATATCAACCAACCTATTGTGGTGCCAGTGGCTACGAACTCCTCTATTGCATCAAAGTCCTTTGATGTTGTGAGGGTTTTGAAGAGCTATGTGAAGAGGACGGCTCGTCACAGAAAATCGAACTCTGTTTGTCCTTTATGATCCCAAGAAAATTGGGTGTCCTGCTTCTAAGCAGACGATTTCTGGCTGGATCAGGTTCACTATCCAGCATACATATTCTAAGGCAGGATTGCCGTGTCCTACGTCTGTTAAGGCCCACTCTACTCGTAAGGTGGGGTCTTCCTGGGCGGATGCCCGGGATGTCTTGGCTTTGCTGAGCGGCTACTTGGTCTGGGTCGAACACGTTTGCTAAGTTCAACAGGTTCGATACTTTGGCCTCTGAAGACCTAAAGTTTGGTCAATCAGTTCTGCAGGAACCTCCGCGCTCTCCCTCCCATTCTGGGAGCTTTGGTACATCCCCATGGTACTAATGTGGACCCCAGCATCTTCTAGGACGTAAAAGAAAAAAGGATTTTAATTACCTGCCGGTAAATCCTTTTCTCGTAGTCCATAGAGGATGCTGGGCGCCCGCCCAGCGCTTCGTTATCCTGCAGTGGTTCTTTGGTTCAGTACTGCTTTGTTCCTAGTTGAGTACTACGTTTCTTTACTGGGTTGAGTGATGTTTCAGCTGTTGCTGAGTTTTCAGGCTGGTTAGCCTGGTTCGCCTTGTGTGTGAGAGCTGGTATGAATCTCGCCACTATCTGTGTATTTCCTTCTCTCAAAGTATGTCCGTGTCCCTGGGCACAGTTTATAGACTGAGTCTGGTAGGAGGGGCATAGAGGGAGGAGCCAGCCCACACTATTAAACTCTTAAAGTGCCCTTGGCTCTTAGTGGACCCGTCTATACCCCATGGTATTAATGTGGACCCCAGCATTCTCTACGGACTACGAGAAAAGGATTTACCAGCAGGTAATTAAAATCCTATTTTCTAGGTCGCCATGACAGATCAACATGTGTTTAAAAAAAAATAAAAAAAATTGTTGGTGTCGTTTTCTCCATAGAGTGACCGGAGAACCCCAATTAGTGCACCATGTCCCCTCGCATGGCTCGCTCGCTCGCCATGCTGCTCTCGGCACAAGTTACCGTCCCAATTGTAGTTCACGTGGATCGTAAAGCATGAAAAAGTTCAAAAAATTAAGTGAAAAACTCATGTTGACCTAGACAGTCAACCTACTGTCGACCAATAGTCATAGCCAATAGACATTGTCGACTTAGAGACCGGATACTGATAAAAAGATGTTTACATTTATTTAGACACAATATTATAAAAGATTATTGTTGCAACATATCATAAAAAGTAGACTAACTATCCCTTCACTCAGCTGCTCACGGTAATAGCATCTCAATTACAGCGCCAGACCTATTACCTTAGTAATTATCTATTTGAAGAAAAGGATTTAACAGGTAAACCAATAATCTCCTTCTTTTAAAACTTGGTTCTACAGGACAAAGACACGGTAAATGCAAAAAACAAAGTAAGGCTAGATTGCCTAGTGGATGCCTTATGCACATCTTACGATGTTGGCAGTCAGCTGTTACAGATGCCCACAGATTCTGCCACTGTTCTGGCAAAACTAGTTTTGCATTAAATCCCTGGTGCATTGGGGGTCATTCCGACCTGATCGTAGCTGTGCTAAGGTTTAGTCCTCCCCGCATGTCGGGCGATGCTTTTGTACTTTTATAGCAACTTCCGGCCAGCGCAGCTCCTGCGGCTGGCCGGGAGTTTGTCGACGCAGCCCTGGGTCACAGCGGCTGCGTGTGACGCCACACAGCCGCCGCGCCCCCCCCCCCCCCCACGGTCTGGCCACGCTTGTGTTGCTGGACAGCGCCCACAAAATGGTGGCCAAACGTCGCCTTGCTACCCCCCCCCACCCAGCGACCACCTCTGCTTGTCAATCAGTCGATCGCTAGACGACAGCCATCGGGTATCAGCCATGCGCCGGCGCACGTGCAGTTCTCACCTGATCGCTGCGAAGAGCTGCAGCGAGCAATCGGGTCAGAATGACCCCATTGTTTTGTAGAGTTCACGCAACTTGCTGCATGTTCTCAAGAGGTGAGTGATGGTCATTGTCTCCCCACCTATAGCTCATCCCACAACATCTGATGGAGGTTGTCCGGTACAGCAGGTATGGTGCAGTATGCCACTACTGCGCAATCTAAGGAACAGCTAACAAATAGGGATTAAAATGGCGTGTTCTAACACAATCATTACAGTACATATTAAATGTCATTAAGATTCCTCAAGGACTAGTGCTAAGAAGAATACAAGTTATGATATTTGAGACAAGACAGCAATAAGAAAGAAAAGATTTATATAACTCAAAATGCAGTGTATCTTCTATCTTTGTGAGTAAACAGTAATTAACCCCCCCCCCCAGTGAGTGCACTAGAAATCCACAGTGGGTATACAGATGATTCTCAAAAGAATGTGCGTAAAACCACCAATAAATAAAAAAGGTTACAGATATTTGTTCTCAACTAAACATGATAGAGAAAAAAAAAGCAACAAAGTATGCTATTATTAAACTCAAAAATGCACAGAATTTATACCATTGCACTCCCCTTTTCAGTGCAGTAAGTAGCCTTAAGTATTATGATGGTATGGATGTCTTCCAAACCTTTTCCCAGTGTTGTATTTGAATTATGGCAGGAAGGAATCATCTGAAACACTATCTTCATTTAACCACTTTTCTGGCATGGTCTCATCAGATGCGACCATGTCTGCAAGTGCTTCATATGACCTGGTCAGATGCAACCAGTCAGATAAACAGTGTTAGCAGCTGCAGGGATCGGAAACTTCCCTCCACTACTGCTGTCAGAGGGACCGGAAGGTGACCACTGACGTAACCTTTTATTCCATATTGCAGAGATAAAATGTGTCCGACAAGAGAGGAAAATGATCTCCCATTTAGAGGTGATTGATGTCTTCAAGTCCAATAAGGTCACAAAAACTCGGATCCACCATCTGTGTAGAAGGAATATGAGGCAAGTTGGTGTCTCTTTAACCCCTTTCACGCTGCCAAAATAACCCAGGTTATTGTATATGAACGTGCAGCAACCCGGGTTTTTGTGCAGTGTTAAAGGTGCCAGGGGAAATAACTCTGGTCGAGCAAACTGGTATTTCAACCCGCTATTAAAGCAGGGTTTTACACGGGTACCATCGAGGTTGAAGGGCAGTGTGAACGGGTTGCCAGGTCAATGCGACCCGCTACCCGTCATCTTCAAGCACCGCTTGCACATGTTACATAGTTGTTGAGGTTGAAAAAAGTCAAATGTCCATCAAGTTCAACCTGTATTATAAATTTTATATTAAGTGTTGTAACCTTGGATATTTCTTTCAGCTAGGAATTTATCTAATCCATTTTAAACTTATTGATTGAATCCACCATTACTACCTTCTCTGGCAGAGAATTCCAAATCCTTACTGTTCTTACTGTGAAGAATCCTTTTCTCCGTTGTGTATGAAATTTTTCTTCTAACTTCAGGGGGTGCCCTTGTGTCCTATGTAGCGTTTTTTTGATATACAAATCGTTTGATAAATCCTTGTATTGTCCCTTTATGTATTTATAAATATTAATAATGTCCCCTGTCAGTCGCCTCTTTTCCAGTGTAAACAAATCTAACCTTTTGAGTCTTTCCTCAAACCCCTTAACCAGTTTGGTGGCTCGCCTCTGAACCCTTTCGAGTACCAAGATATCTTTTTTTTATAGTGCGGTGCCCAGAACCGTTGCAGGATTACACTCTCATCCCTTTCGTCTCCATTCCCCTTTTTATGCCGTGTCGGGGTCGCCAGTCTGAAAGGGGTCTCAAGCAGGTCGCACCCAGGAAGGACATGTGCATAAGTCCCTGGTGCAATCCGCTAAATGCAACGCAAATGCGATATTGATCTCATCCACCATCATGTTTCGACCAATTAAGGCTCTTTGAAAATGGTGTATTATGGTGGCATTAGTTCAACTTACATACCCCTTTTTTATCTTCCCACGAGATCCTCTATAGGGGTGGGTTTCTAAAAATAAAAAAAAGGCAGCTATCATGATACATTATTAAAATACAACAGATATCAATGGTCAGCGTGGTAACCATATTTGTTAAAAAAATATTTAAAAAGCTATTAAGTGTGTGAAAGATTTGATAACAGCATAATTAGCGTTCGTGTATTCCACAGTGAAACGCACAACTTCCACCAGAAACTGTGTTGGAAATGAGGTGATTGCTACTCGTGGCTATGCATGTGCGGACTGGCACAGGGAAGTCAGTGACCATCATCCATTGAAGTCACGTACAACTAATACCCATTGCCGCACATGCTCAGAACAGTATAGCGATGTCACAATGAACCACCACGTATTATGGCTGTAAAATACTGTAGGTGTGGATTTGACTACTACAGGAGGCATTGTGAGTCCCAAGGCATGTGTCTTATCACATGGGGGTTAATTTACTAAGATGGGAGTTCTATTTAAGATGGGATGTTGCCCATAGCAACCAGTCAGGTTCCAGGTATTATCTTCTAGAAGGTGCTAGATAAATGAGAAGTAGAATCTGATTGGTTGCTATGGGCAACATCCCATCTTAAATCTCCCATTTTAGTAAATTTACACCATGGAGTCTGAGCAAAGATGACCTTGTGTTCCTAATGCTCTCTTCCATTATGCTTTGTTCCGCATTATCTTTGAACAGCTTTTTGTGGCCCCCATTACTATCGTAATGTTCTTTATGGTACCACAGTATTTGTTTTGTGTGTGTTTACTGTTTAATTATTCCTCTGTTCCCAAAATGCTCACTTTTTACTTTTCTCCCTTTTTCTATTGGAGCAAAAAAATCCATTCTTTATATTAAAAAATAAAATAAAATGGCTGTGCATTCCTTCTGATATTATTATGCAGCTTCTACACTTTTATACAAAATGTAAACATTGGAATTATAAAATCTTATACAAACGTATGGTCTACTATATAGACTCCAAAAAGGGAAGTAAAACAATGAGAATATACCTAAAACGTAAGCGGAAAGAAATGTACATATTTATAATTTTTTTATTTTTAAAAACATTTAATTTCAAGTTCTAGGTTAACCACTTACCTGGCATGGTCACATCAGATGCAAGCACACCAGGTTGGGCTTTCCCTGACCTGGTCGCATCTTATAAAACCTGTCAGAAGGCTCACTGTGCAGCTGCAGGAATAGAAGCTTCCTGCAATTGCCACTTCCTGGTCACTGTCCGTCCGTGTCCCCCACCCCCCCTCAAGTGCATTCTGTGCTGAGGATCAAGACAGCCTGGCAGATCTTGCCCAGCGGCTGCATACACTAGCAGCTGCAGGGGAAATGTAAGAATAAGCAGCCCTCACCATCCCACAGGTGATGTCACAACCATCGATGTTTGTACCGCTGTTTATATATTTATTTCTCTGACGTCCTAAGTGGATGCTGGGGACTCCGTCAGGACCATGGGGATAGCGGCTCCGCAGGAGACAGGGCACAAAAGTAAAAGCTTTAGGATCAGGTGGTGTGCACTGGCTCCTCCCCCTATGACCCTCCTCCAAGCCTCAGTTAGGTTTTTGTGCCCGGCCGAGAAGGGTGCAATCTAGGTGGCTCTCCTAAAGAGCTGCTTAGAGTAAGTTTTATTAGGTTTTTTATTTTCAGTGAGTCCTGCTGGCAACAGGCTCACTGCAACGAGGGACTTAGGGGAGAAGAAGTGAACTCACCTGCGTGCAGGATGGATTGGCTTCTTAGGCTACTGGACACTAGCTCCAGAGGGACGATCACAGGTACAGCCTGGATGGGTCACCGGAGCCGCGCCGCCGACCCCCTTGCAGATGCTGAAGAGAGAAGAGGTCCAGAAATCGGCGGCTGAAGACTTCTCAGTCTTCATGAGGTAGCGCACAGCACTGCAGCTGTGCGCCATTGCTCTCAGCACACTTCACACCAACGGTCACTGAGGGTGCAGGGCGCTGGGGGGGGCGCCCTGGGCAGCAATGAAAGTACCTATACTGGCTAAAAATACATCACATATAGCCTCTGGGGCTATATGGATGTATTTAACCCCTGCCAGGTTGTCAGAAAAACGGGAGAAGCCCGCCGAAAAGGGGGCGGGGCCTATTCTCCTCAGCACACAGCGCCATTTTCCCTCACAGAACTGCTGGTGGGAAGGCTCCCAGGCTCTCCCCTGCACTGCACTACAGAAACAGGGTTAAAACAGAGAGGGGGGGCACTTATTTGGCGATATGATTATATATTAAGATGCTATAAGGGAAAACACTTATATAAAGGTTGTCCCTGTATAATTATAGCGTTTTGGTGTGTGCTGGCAAACTCTCCCTCTGTCTCCCCAAAGGGCTAGTGGGGTCCTGTCCTCTATCAGAGCATTCCCTGTGTGTGTGCTGTGTGTCGGTACGTGTGTGTCGACATGTATGAGGACGATGTTGGTGAGGAGACGGAGCAATTGCCTGTAATGGTGATGTCACTCTCTAGGGAGTCGACACCGGAATGGATGGCTTATTTAGGGAATTACGTGATAATGTCAACACGCTGCAAGGTCGGTTGACGACATGAGACGGCCGGCAAACAAATTAGTACCTGTCCAGGCGTCTCAAACACCGTCAGGGGCTTTAAAACGCCCATTTACCTCAGTCGGTCGACACAGACACGGACACTGACTCCAGTGTCGACGGTGAAGAAACAAACGTATTTTCCTTTAGGGCCACACGTTACATGTTAAGGGCAATGAAGGAGGTGTTACATATTTCTGATACTACAAGTACCACAAAAAAGGGTATTATGTGGGGTGTGAAAAAACTACCTGTAGTTTTTCCTGAATCAGATAAATTAAACACCCCTTAGGGTGGATAAGGCGCTCACACGCTTATCACAAGTGGCGTTACCGTCTCCAGATACGGCCGCCCTCAAGGAGCCAGCTGATAGGAGGCTGAAAAAATATCCTAAAAAGTATATACACACATACTGGTGTTATACTGCGACCAGCGATCGCCTCAGCCTGGATGTGCAGCGCTGGGGTGGCTTGGTCGGATTCCCTGACTGAAAATATTGATACCCTTGACAGGGACAGTATTTTATTGACTATAGAGCATTTAAAGGATGCATTTCTATATATGCGAGATGCACAGAGGGATATTTGCACTCTGGCATCAAGAGTAAGTGCGATGTCCATATCTGCCAGAAGATGTTTATGGACACGACAGTGGTCAGGTGATGCAGATTCCAAACGGCACATGGAAGTATTGCCGTATAAAGGGGAGGAGTTATTTGGGGTCGGTCCATCGGACCTGGTGGCCACGGCAACAGCTGGAAAATCCACCTTTTTTACCCCAAGTCACATCTCAGCAGAAAAAGACACCGTCTTTTCAGCCTCAGTCCTTTCGTCCCCATAAGGGCAAGCGGGCAAAAGGCCAGTCATATCTGCCCAGGGATAGAGGAAAGGGAAGAAGACTGCAGCAGGCAGCCCATTCCCAGGAACAGAAGCCCTCCACCGCTTCTACCAAGTCCTCAGCATGACGCTGGGGCCGTACAAGCGGACTCAGGTGCGGTGGGGGGTCGTCTCAAGAGTTTCAGTACGCAGTGGGCTCACTCGCAAGTGGACCCCTGGAGCCTACAAGTAGTATCCCAGGGGTACAGATTGGAAATTCGAGACGTCTCCCCCTCGCAGGTTCCTGAAGTCTGCTTTACCAACGTCTCCCTCCGACAGGGAGGCAGTATTGGAAACAATTCACAAGCTGTATTCCCAGCAGGTGATAATTAAAGTACCCCTCCTACAACAAGGAAAGGGGTATTATTCCACACTATATTGTGGTACTGAAGCCAGACGGCTCGGTGAGACCTATTCTAAATCAGAAATATTTGAACACTTACATACAAAGGTTCAAATCAAGATGGAGTCACTCAGAGCAGTGATAGCGAACCAGGAAGAAGGGGACTATATGGTGTCCCTGGACATCAGGGATGCTTACCTCCATGTCCCAATTTGCCCTTCTCACCAAGGGTACCTCAGGTTCGTGGTACAGAACTGTCACTATCAGTTTCAGACGCTGCCGTTTGGATTGTCCACGGCACCCCGGGTCTTTACCAAGGTAATGGCCGAAATGATGATTCTTCAAAGAAAATGGACGATCTCCTGATAAGGGCAAGGTCCAGGAACAGTTGGAGGTCGGAGTAGCACTATCTCAAGTAGTTCTACGACAGCACGGGTGGATTCTAAATATTCCAAAATCGCAGCTGTTTCCGACGACACGTCTGCTGTTCCTAGGGATGATTCTGGACACAGTCCAGAAAAGGGTGTTTCTCCCGGAGAAGAAAGCCAGGGAGTTATCCGAGCTAGTCAGGAACCTCCTAAAACCAGGAAAAGTGTCAGTGCATCATTGCACAAGGGTCCTGGGAAAAATGGTGGCTTCTTACGAAGCGATTCCATTCGGCAGATTTCACGCAAGAACTTTTCAGTGGGATCTGCTGGAAAAATGGTCCGGATCGCATCTTCAGATGCATCAGCGGATAACCCTGTCTCCAAGGACAAGGGTGTTTCTTCTGCGGTGGCTGCAGAGTGCTCATCTATTAAAGGGCCGCAGATTCGGCATTCAGGACTGGGTCCTGGTGACCACGGATGCCAGCCTGAGAGGCTGGGGAGCAGTCACAGGGAAAAAATTTCCAGGGAGTGTGATATAGTCTTGAGACTTCTCTCCACATAAATATACTGGAGCTAAGGGCAATTTACAATGCTCTAAGCTTAGCAAGACCTCTGCTTCAAGGTCAGCCGGTATTGATCCAGTGGGACAACATCACGGCAGTCACCCACGTAAACAGACAGGGCGGCACAAGAAGCAGGAGGGCAATGGCAGAAACTGCAAGGATTCTTCGCTGGGCCGAAAATCATGTGATAACACTGGCAGCAGTATTCATTCCGGGAGTGGACAACTGGGAAGCAGACTTCCTCAGCAGGCACGACCTCCACCCGGGAGAGTGGGGACTTCATCGGGAAGTCTTCCACATGATTGTGAACCGTTGGGAAAGACCAAAGGTGGACATGATGGCGTCCCGCCTGAACAAAAAACTGGACAGGTATTGCGCCAGGTCAAGAGACCCTCAGGCAATAGCTGTGGACGTTCTGGTAACACCGTGGGTGTACCAGTCGGTGTATGTGTTCCCTCCTCTGCTTCTCATACCCAAGGTACTGAGAATTATAAGACGTAGAGGAGTAAGAACTATACTCGTGGCTCTGGATTGGCCAAGAAGGACTTGGTACCCGGAACTTCAAGAAATGCTCACAGAGGACTCATGGCCTCTGCCGCTAAGAAGGGACTTGCTTCAGCAAGTACCATGTCTGTTCCAAGACTTACCGCGGCTGCGTTTGACGGCATGGCGGTGGAACGCCGGATCCTAAGGGAAAAAGGCATTCCGGAAGAGGTCATTCCTACCCTGGTCAAAGCCAGGAAGGAGGTGACCGCACAACATTATCACCACATGTGGCGAAAATATGTTGCGTGGTGTGAGGCCAGGAAGGCCCCACGAAGAAATTTCAACTCGGTCGATTCCTGCATTTCCTGCAAACAGGAGTGTCTATGGGTCTCAAATTGGGGTCCATTAAGGTTCAAATTTCGGCCCTGTCAATTTTCTTCCAGAAAAAATTGGCTTCAGTTCCTGAAGTCCAGAAGTTTGTCAAGGGAGTATTGCATATACAACCCCCTTTTGTGCCTCCAGTGGCACTGTGGGATCTCAACGTAGTTCTGGGATTCCTCAAATCACATTGGTTTAAACCATGCTGTTGGCCCTGGCCTCGGCCAGGCGAGTGTCAGAATTGGCGGCTTTGTCTCACAAAGCCCATATCTGATTGTCCATTCGGACAGGGCAGAGCTGCGGACTCGTCCCCAGTTTCTCCCTAAGGTGGTGTCAGCGTTGCACCAGCTTATTGTTGTACCTGCGGCTACTAGGGACTTGGAGGACTCCAAGTTGCTAGATGTTGTCAGGGCCCTGAAAATATAGGTTTCCAGGACGGCTGGAGTCAGGAAAACTGACTTGCTGTTATCCTGTAGGCACCCAAAAAACTGGGTGCTCTTGCTTCTAAGCAGACGATTGCTAGTTGGATGTGTAGTACAATTCAGCTTGCACATTCTGTGGCAGGCCTGCCACAGCCAAAATATGTAAATGCCCATTCCACAAGGAAGGTGGGCTCATCTTGGGCGGCTGCCCGAGGGGTCTCGGCTTTACAACTTTGCCGAGCTGCTACTTGCTCAGGGGCACACCCTGGCTGAGGAGGACCTGGAGTTCTCTCATTCGGTGCTGCAGAGTCATCCGCACTCTACCGCCCGTTTGGGAGCTTTGGTATAATCCCCATGGTCCTGACGGAGTCCCCAGCATCCACTTAGGACGTCAGAGAAAATAAGAATTTACTTACCGATAATTCTATTTCTCGTAGTCCGTAGTGGATGCTGGGCGCCCATCCCAAGTGCGGATTGTCTGCAGTACTTGTACATAGTTATTGTTACAAAAATCGGGTTATTATTGTTGTGAGCCATCTTTTCAGAGGCTCCGCTGTTATCATGCGGTTAACTGGGTTCAGATCACAGGTTGTACGGTGTGATTGGTGTGGCTGGTATGAGTCTTACCCGGGATTCAAAATCCTTCCTTATTGTGTACGCTCGTCCGGGCACAGTATCCTAACTGAGGCTTGGAGGAGGGTCATAGGGGGAGGAGCCAGTGCACACCACCTGATCCTAAAGCTTTTACTTTTGTGCCCTGTCTCCTGCGGAGCCGCTATCCCCATGGTCCTGACGGAGTCCCCAGCATGGACTACGAGAAATAGAATTATCGGTAAGTAAATTCTTATTTTAATACAGCTAATCGTTTTCATGTATTCTTAATAAAAAAAAAGGTCTAAGGGAAACTCCAACTTGATAACTTTGATTTACATTACATAGCTCTTACATACTGTACAGTATTACAGAACAGATAAATGCATAAAAATACAGAACAGAAAACTAAAAAAAAAATTATGGACCAGCTGGCCGCAAGTCTGAGCGGTCACTAAACAGGTAGGTTGTTAGGTGAGGAGCATCTGTATATATTAAGAAAATTGTATTGAACATACTTTAAGTACATGTTCTTAGCCTAATTCAAACATAAAAAAGGCCAATTTGAAACGAATTCCTGCTATGCAGAAGGATGCTTACCTACGTGATATCTGTGAGGCTACCAGTGCTGCCTCAAAGTTTCAGGCTCATACCTTTGGTTTGCAAACGCTGCAAAAGGTATTCATGGAGGTTATGGCAGTATGGTTTCATTCTGTTAGCTGCACCACTGCTCAGTCATTCCAAAATGGTTAAATCTCTGCAGTATAGAGGAAGAGGGCAGGTAGAAGCAAAGTAATTGAGAATACATTTTAAAGTACTAGTCTTGGAGTTTCTATTCCCCGTGGTACAAGGTCCCCCAAAGGACTCGGAGATAATTTCTCTAAAGCTAGGACAAGTGAAATCCGCTACTCTAGCATTTATCAAGTACATACTTATAAAATGATAGCAGCTGATTTCTGGATGCAATTTTCTTTTTCATCCACTAGGGGTCACTGGAGTACTCTTGGGGATATGGACGGCTTCCACAGGAAGTAGGCACTGAATAAATTAATTTTGGAACTATACCTCCCCTCCATATCCCTGAGTACCTCAGTGTTTTTTCTGTGCTCGACGCAGTTAGTAGGCTTGTGGCTTTGCTGCCACAGAGGTCCACATTTCATTGGATTTTTTTCTAAGTTTTTCTTTTTTCAACGATTTACCACATCCCATCCCCCTTTCCAATAGGCGTGGGTCAGGGATAGTGAAGGCTGCTTTAGCAGCTGTGGTTGTCGGACCTCTCTAAAAAGAGCTCCCTCACTACCATGTGCAGGACTAAAACCTGCAGTAAAGGCTGGACGGAACTTACAGAGAAGGCCCGTCATAGCCCTCACCACAGGGTCCAGGTATGTTGAACGGGGCGGTCAGCTCACGCTGCCGCCCCACTGTGTGGGATACTGTGTGTATGTGTGTGTGTGTGGCCCAGGCCCTCGATGCCGCTTTGGGCTCCCTCTCCACCATAGCCCGGCTCCGTGTATAGAGAACGGTATACGGAGCATGGGGGGGCACACAAATGAGTCAAAAGGCAGGTTTCTTATAGTGAGTAACTTTGCTGCCACAGTGATGTTCCCTGCACACAGAAATGTCAGGGTCACTGGATAAAATCTCATGATTCAACTCTTATTGATAAGGGAATACAGCAGCGCTGCATATGTATTACAATAGGCTGTGCAGTCTTTGTTAAAACAAGATTAACCATGTTTCCTGTTGTATTTCCAGAATTTCCTGTGTTACATCTCTCCTCCATTGAAGGCGCAGGGGTGTTAAGGGGAATTTGGGAGCAGGCATATGGCTGGCGTGCACTGCACTTGGCCAGATATATATTTATAGAGACAACTTAGTGCTATAATTACTGAGTCGTGCAAGCTGTCTGTCTTTGTTTTTGTTTTGTTTTTTGTATTGTCTGTCTGCATGAGTAAGACACCAGCAATTACTAATAAGCAGTTTCCCTGCCATGTCTAAAACATGGATATACATAATTATTTATATCATAACTGTTTATAATGATATTATCCTAAAGACTGCAAATCTGAATCATGGTTGTGGCAGCCAAATACTGGCTTTGTTCATTGTTGTAAAGTAAGATATGTTATAACATTTGGTCAGCACATGGTGCTTATAAAACAGTATCTGTGGAGCAGTATGAGTTCAGGTCTCACCTGCAGCAGCTTTGGCTTAATTCACTTGGCCACACCACACTGGATACGCCCAATCTCATCTGATTTTGGAAGCTAAGCAGTGTTGGGCCTGATTAGCCACCTGGGAGTACAAGGTGCTGTAGGTATTTTTAATCTACAGCCACACCACACTGGATACGCCCAAACTCATCTGAGCTTGGAAGCTAAGCAGGGTTGGGCCTGATTAGCCACCTGGGAGTACAAGGTGCTGTAGGTATTTTTAATCTACAGCCACACCACACTGGACAAACTCATCTGAGCTTGGAAGCTAAGCAGGGTTGCATACTGTTTTGCCATCTGGGGGAATCTGGTGATCCAACTACCAGTGATACATGCTAGTATCATGTATCACCAGTGATCACCTACATACATGTATCACATGTATCACCAGTGATCACCTACATACATGTATCACAGGTATCACCAGTGTACTACCAGTGATACATGCTAGTTTAAACTGTTAAAAATAGCTCAGTTTGGGCTTACACTATCAATATAAACCTACCATAGGTTTTACAGTTAGGATAGCTCTCCAGAGCGCGCTCCCGGCGCCGGCCACTAGAAGGGCCCATTAACTAAGCTGTGGTCAAGCAGCAGTCATCTCAGGTTTTAAGCCTGTGTAAGGTCACATTTAGTTTCAGACTTGTAAAAATGTGTTATACCTGTGTATCAGGATATGTGTATATGTGTATATATATAATGTGTATGTATGCATATATGTGTATATATATATATATATATATATATAGAAATCAATGGTTACCCGGCACTCCTATATGGGATGAAGGATAATTCTTGCTGCGGTGCCCTCCGTGGGTTGACGGCACAACCCCCAATATTCATCAAGCAGTTACGGCGGCACTCAAGCAGACTTGTTCAATCTTTTATAAACATAGCAAGTTTATTTTCCAACGTCGTTTCGGGGATATACCCCGTCGTCAGGGACAGCACATCACAAACAGACTATAACAGTGTTACATATATATAGGCAAGACAATCCTATCTAAAATTGATTAATCATACTCACCTGTCCTACACCGCTGACCGCCCGCTCTCCGCTACTGACATAGTGGGAACTCGAAAATGACGTGTACAGCCGGCGCCGGACAGGCGAGCTGACGTCTTGACGCAGGTTGCCATAGTAACGTGCTATAACAAAGAATACAGATAAATATTCACTGAAGAGTATGAGCAATCCTCAGGTTATAGTTAAACTAAACAAATTGTGAAAAAAACAACCAACACCAGACATAACTAAAGAATAAAAAACATGTCACTTGCGGAATTAGATGGATTAATTATGACAAAATTAGTGTGATATTTATCTATTATCAAAACATGCATTGCAATCCAAGGTTCTCGTTCAATCCACCTGGGGCTATTGTCTTTAATTTGAATATCCATTTAGTTTCCAATTGTAATAAAAGCTTTCCCCTGTTACCACCTCTATGTGACATCGGGACATGATCTATCAGCATCGCCCTAATACTAGTAGGGCTATGCCTGGCTGTCAGCCAATGCCGCGCTACTGGCTGATCGCTGACACCCTTCTCCAGGGCTTGTTTAATTGCACTTCTATGCCCGGCCATTCGGTCCCGAAATTGCCTCTGCGTTTTACCGATATATGCCAAACCACACGGGCATTTAAGCATATATACAACGTGTGTGGTTGTGCAAGTGAGGCGATGATAAATATTAAATTTCTTACCCGTAGAGGGGTGATGAAATATAGGGCCCGTCATCAGTATGTTACACGCTGAACACCCAAGGCAGCGGTAACAGCCTAATTTGGGTCTCAGAAAATGCATCTGTTGGGTCTTAGTTAGTGGGAACACATCTAATTTGACTAATTGGTCAGCAAGATTTCGCCCTCTGGTGTAACTCGGGAGCAATCGACTTTTATTCAAAGCTGGTAATTCAGTATCTGTAGATACTATTGGCCAATATGTTTTAGCTTTTTTAGTGGTGTAATTAGTATTTACTGTGTACTTGTTAACCCAAGGGATGACCTTAGTGTCCTTGGTTAATTTGTTCAAAGGATTTGTCGATTTCCCCTTTAGGGCCTCGTCCCTAGAAATGCTGAGCACTTTCTGTTTCAATTTGTTAAGTTCTTTTCTTGGGTAGCCTCTTTCTATGAATTTCTCCACCATTAAATCCATAGTGGCTACTGTCTCTGCCGGGTCTGAGGTAATTCTCCGCACTCTTAAAAATTGTGAGTACGGTAATCCCTTTCTTAATGGGAGCGGATGAAAGCTATCATGGGCCAACAGTGAATTCCTATCTGTTGGCTTAACAAACAATGAGGTTCTTAAGATGCCTTCCTGATGTGTAATTAACACATCCAAAAAGTGGATAGAACTTGTGCTGTGTTCAAAAGTGAATTTTACACAGCTGTCTGATCCATTATGTGATTCAAAAAAAGACTCTAAATTCTCTATTGAGCCCTCCCAGAACAGAAGCAAGTCATCTATGTATCTCTTATAGTAAAAGACTTGCTCTCTTACTGGTGCATTATCATAGATGATACGTTGTTCAATATTGTACATGAATGCATTTGCGTACGAAGGGGCCACAGGGGACCCCATCGCACACCCCTTTAATTGACGGTAATATTTACCATTAAATGTAAAGTAATTTCTAGTCAAAATCAACAACAACAATTGTACAAATAATTCTATTGGGGGACCTTTATATAATGCATTATCTGTTATTAATAACTTGACCGACTCAATACCTGCATCGTGCGGGATGCAGGTATAAAGGCTGGTTACATCAGCACTGCACATAACTAAGGACTCAGGTAAAGAGCCTAATTGCTGTAATTGTAGCAATAAAGCTGTCGTATCCTTTAAGTGTGAGGGTATTGCCTGTATACATGGGTTAAGGTAAGCATCTAGAAAAGCGGAAATTGGATGGAACAGAGATTCCCTGGCTGACACAATAGGACGCCCTGGTGGATGCTGAAGTGACTTGTGTATTTTTGGGACCGTATAGAATAATGGTACCCGGGGAAATTCTACCTTTAGAGCTGTAAGAATTTCTGGTGAAATATCACCGTTCATAACTGCCTGCTGTAGAATCTCATCCAATTCCCGCTTATATGCTACGGTGGGGTCCCTAGGAAGCAACTCATATGTATTCACATCCAACAATTGTTTGTTACATTCCAAAACATAATCACTTAAATCTTGAACCACTACGGATCCCCCCTTATCTGCCTTCCGTATAACAAGATCAGTCCTCTTAGCTAAATTATTGAGGGCTTCTATCTCCTCCCTGGACATGTTGGAGTGATAGTGTGGCTCTTGGGGCCCCAAGGGTGCTGATTGGTCCAATAAGCGGGTGAATGTTCGGATGGAAGAGTTATAGGATACTGGATCGAATTTCGACCTTGGGGCAAGTTTCTTAAGCTGTGTTGGAATGGACTCCCTCGCTATCAAACTTGACTCTCCTTGTCCGAAATGTTCTTTCAAACGTAATGTCCTATTAAGCCGTGCCACGTCAATTTTCCACTGTAAGGGATCGGGTTCACAGGTAGGTATAAATGTTAAGCCCTTTGAAAGAACTTTTGTCTCTATATCGGTGAGAGGGGCTGATGATAAATTGTAAACTATGTCCGTCCTCGCCTTGGAGGTCTTGTGCCCTTGTTGTCTTTCATTCTGCCCTGCCCTCCGCGTCCTCTTCCTGGGCTGGGGTTTGCGTCCGCTCTGGTCCGTGCCCCTAAAGGGAAATGACCACTGGTGGAAGGTACTGCTGAATTATAATTATCAGAGTCACTGTTAGATGTACCTGAGGCTGTGTTTTCCCAATACCTTTTGCGTGTTCTAGGTCGTCTGTTGGGGTATGATCGCTCATTGAAGTTAGATGAGCTACCTAGCCATGGGTACACTCTCCTTTGTTGATAATCTTGCTGGACTTTGAGTAGTTTTTCTTTTTTTTTTTTTTTTTTTTTTTTTTTTTTTTCATCCGCTCCCATTAAGAAAGGGATTACCGTACTCACAATTTTTAAGAGTGCGGAGAATTACCTCAGACCCGGCAGAGACAGTAGCCACTATGGATTTAATGGTGGAGAAATTCATAGAAAGAGGCTACCCAAGAAAAGAACTTAACAAATTGAAACAGAAAGTGCTCAGCATTTCTAGGGACGAGGCCCTAAAGGGGAAATCGACAAATCCTTTGAACAAATTAACCAAGGACACTAAGGTCATCCCTTGGGTTAACAAGTACACAGTAAATACTAATTACACCACTAAAAAAGCTAAAACATATTGGCCAATAGTATCTACAGATACTGAATTACCAGCTTTGAATAAAAGTCGATTGCTCCCGAGTTACACCAGAGGGCGAAATCTTGCTGACCAATTAGTCAAATTAGATGTGTTCCCACTAACTAAGACCCAACAGATGCATTTTCTGAGACCCAAATTAGGCTGTTACCGCTGCCTTGGGTGTTCAGCGTGTAACATACTGATGACGGGCCCTATATTTCATCACCCCTCTACGGGTAAGAAATTTAATATTTATCATCGCCTCACTTGCACAACCACACACGTTGTATATATGCTTAAATGCCCGTGTGGTTTGGCATATATCGGTAAAACGCAGAGGCAATTTCGGGACCGAATGGCCGGGCATAGAAGTGCAATTAAACAAGCCCTGGAGAAGGGTGTCAGCGATCAGCCAGTAGCGCGGCATTGGCTGACAGCCAGGCATAGCCCTACTAGTATTAGGGCGATGCTGATAGATCATGTCCCGATGTCACATAGAGGTGGTAACAGGGGAAAGCTTTTATTACAATTGGAAACTAAATGGATATTCAAATTAAAGACAATAGCCCCAGGTGGATTGAACGAGAACCTTGGATTGCAATGCATGTTTTGATAATAGATAAATATCACACTAATTTTGTCATAATTAATCCATCTAATTCCGCAAGTGACATGTTTTTTATTCTTTAGTTATGTCTGGTGTTGGTTGTTTTTTTCACAATTTGTTTAGTTTAACTATAACCTGAGGATTGCTCATACTCTTCAGTGAATATTTATCTGTATTCTTTGTTATAGCACGTTACTATGGCAACCTGCGTCAAGACGTCAGCTCGCCTGTCCGGCGCCGGCTGTACACGTCATTTTCGAGTTCCCACTATGTCAGTAGCGGAGAGCGGGCGGTCAGCGGTGTAGGACAGGTGAGTATGATTAATCAATTTTAGATAGGATTGTCTTGCCTATATATATGTAACACTGTTATAGTCTGTTTGTGATGTGCTGTCCCTGACGACGGGGTATATCCCCGAAACGACGTTGGAAAATAAACTTGCTATGTTTATAAAAGATTGAACAAGTCTGCTTGAGTGCCGCCGTAACTGCTTGATGTATATATATATATATATATATATATATATATATATATATATGTATGTATATATATATATATATGTGTGTGTATATATATATATATATATATATTAGTCTGAATATGTGTGAATATACATTGTTGTATGTATGTGTGTGTGTGTATAGAGATATATATATATATATATATATATATATATATATATATATATATATTCTCTATCGTCCTAGTGGATGCTGGGGTTCCTGAAAGGACCATGGGGAATAGCGGCTCCGCAGGAGACAGGGCACAAAAAGTAAAGCTTTAGGATCAGGTGGTGTGCACTGGCTCCTCCCCCTATGACCCTCCTCCAAGCCTCAGTTAGATTTTTGTGCCCGGCCGAGAAGGGTGCAATCTAGGTGGCTCTCCTAAAGAGCTGCTTAGAAAAGTTTAGCTTAGGTTTTTTATTTTACAGTGAGTCCTGCTGGCAACAGGATCACTGCAACGAGGGACTTAGGGGAGAAGAAGTGAACTCACCTGCGTGCAGGATGGATTGGCTTCTTTGGCTACTGGACATTAGCTCCAGAGGGACGATCACAGGTACAGCCTGGATGGTCACCGGAGCCTCGCCGCCGGCCCCCTTGCAGATGCTGAAACAAGAAGAAGGTCCAGAATCGGCGGCATGAAGACTCCTCAGTCTTCTTAAGGTAGCGCACAGCACTGCAGCTGTGCGCCATTTCCTCTCAGCACACTTCACACGGCAGTCACTGAGGGTGCAGGGCGCTGGGAGGGGGGCGCCCTGGGAGGCAATGAAAACCTATTTTTGGCTAAAAATACCTCACATATAGCCTCCGGGGGCTATATGGAGATATTTAACCCCTGCCAGAATCCGTTAAGAGCGGGAGACGAGGCCGCCGAAAAAGGGGCGGGGCCTATCTCCACAGCGCCATTTTCCCTCACAGAAAGGCTGGAGGGAAGGCTCCCAGGCTCTCCCCTGCACTGCACTACAGAAACAGGGTTAAAACAGAGAGGGGGGGCACTAATTTGGCGTTAGAAATATATAAAAAAGATGCTATAAGGGAAAACACTTATATAAGGTTGTCCCTATATAATTATAGCGTTTTTGGTGTGTGCTGGCAAACTCTCCCTCTGTCTCTCCAAAGGGCTAGTAGGTCCTGTCCTCTATCAGAGCATTCCCTGTGTGTGTGCTGTGTGTCGGTACGTGTGTGTCGACATGTATGAGGACGATGTTGGTGAGGAGACGGAGCAATTGCCTGTAATGGTGATGTCACTCTCTAGGGAGTCGACACCGGAATGGATGGCTTATTTAGGGAATTACGTGATAATGTCAACACGCGGCAAGGTCGGTTGACGACATGAGACGGCCGACAAACAATTAGTACCGGTCCAGACGTCTCAAAAACACCGTCAGGGGTTTTAAAACGCCCGTTTACTTTAGTCGGTCGACACAGACACAGACAGGGACACTGAATCCAGTGTCGACGGTGAATAAACAAACGTATTCCTTATTAGGGCCACACGTTAAGGGCAATGAAGGAGGTGTTACATATTTCTGATACTACAAGTACCACAAAAGAGGGTATTATGTGGGATGTGAAAAAACTACCGTAGTTTTTCCTGAATCAGATAAATTAAATGAAGTGTGTGATGATGCGTGGGTTCCCCCCGATAGAAAATATGGGCGGTATACCCTTTCCCGCCAGAAGTTAGGGCGCGTTGGGAAACACCCCTTAGGGTGGATAAGGCGCTCACACGCTTATCAGAACAAGTGGCGGTACCGTCTATAGATAGGGCCGTCCTCAAGGAGCCAGCTGACAGGAGGCTGGAAAATATCATAAAAAGTATATACACACATACTGGTGTTATACTGCGACCAGCGATCGCCTCAGCCTGGATGTGCAGAGCTGGGGTGGCTTGGTCGGATTCCCTGACTAAAAATATTGATACCCTTGACAGGGACAGTATTTTATTGACTATAGAGCATTTAAAGGATGCATTTCTATATATGCGAGATGCACAGAGGGATATTTGCACTCTGGCATCAAGAGTAAGTGCGATGTCCATATCTGCCAGAAGATGTTTATGGACACGACAGTGGTCAGGTGATGCAGATTCCAAACGGCACAAAGGTGTATTGCCATTGTAACACTGTAGGGGTGCAAGGCGCCTTTTCCTGGGGAATATGGTAGCACGCAGCAGCTGAGGAACAACACAAGTCCAGTTTCTGGTACAACTGACCCCGGCCAGTTTTATTGAAACAGAAAATAAAACAAACCCCAAAATAAAAATACCTTGCCTGTCCGGCACTAACTAAACATAAGATATTCCTAACTGTCACTAAACAAAACACAGAGTTCTTAAGTACATACTGTATAGCTCACTTGCATCAGAAAGCGTGTCTCTCACACACAGATCCCTCAGCCTTCCCAGGCAGTCTGCCCATACTAATCAGGTTAGCAGCACTATAACACACTTACACAGCTGAAACCCTGATTAGCCCTCTGTGAGGCCAAAGACCCGAACTGGGCCCAATGTCTAGAACTCGCCTTATCTCTCTCTCAGAGCCTTTACCCAGCTTTTACAGCAAACTGAAAAGGTTCAGACAAAACAAAAAGCATTTTTCCTAGAAGTTAACATTTTCTAAAACATGTAAGACAAGAACCTGGGACAAATATACCTGCCCTCAAACACTATCCCAGTGTTCTTGTCACACCGTATAAAGGAAGAGGAGTTATTTGGGGTCGGTCCATCGGACCTGGTGGCCACGGCAACTGCTGGAAAATCCACCGTTTTTACCCTAAGTCACATCTCTGCAGAAAAAGACACCGTCTTTTCAGCTTCAGTCCTTTCGTCCCTATAAGAGTCATATCTGCCCAGGGATAGAGGAAAGGGAAGAAGACTGCAGCAGGCAGCCCATTCCCAGGAACAGAAGCGTTCCACCGCTTCTGACAAGCTCTCAGCAGGACGCTGAGACCGTACAGGACCCCTGGATCCTACAAGTAGTATCCCAGGGGTACAGATTGGAATGTCGAGACGTTTCCCCTGCGCAGGCTCCTGAAGTCTGCTTTACCAAGGTCTCCCTCCGACAAGGAGGCAGTATGGGAAACAATTCACGAGCTGTATTCCCAGCAGGTGATAATTAAATTACCCCTCCTACAACAAGAAAAGGGGTATTATTCCACACTATATTGTGGTACTGAAGCCAGAAGGCTAGGTGAGACCTATTCTAAATCTAAAAAAATTTGAACACTTACAAAGGTTCAAATCAAGATGGAGTCACTCAGAGCAGTGATAACGAACCGGGAAGAAGGGGACTATATGGTGTCCCGAGACATCAGGGATGCTTACCTCCATGTCCCAAATTTGCCCTTATCACTAAGGGTACCTCAGGTTCGTGGTACAGAACTGTCACTATCAGTTTCAGACGCTGCCGTTTGGATTGTCCACGGCACCCCGGGTCTTTACCAAGGTAATGGCCGAAATGATGGTTCTTCTTCGAAGAAAAGGCGTCTTAATTATCCCTTACTTGGACGATCTCCTGATAAGGGCAAAGTCCAGGGAACAGTTGGAGGTCGGAGTAGCACTATCTCGGATACTGTTACAACAGCAGGGGTGGATTCTAAATATTCCAAATTCGCAGCTGATCCCGACAACAAGTCTCCTGTGCTTAGGGATGATTCTGGACACAGTCCAGAAAAAGGTGTTTCTCCCGGAAGAGAAAGCCAGGGAGTTATCCGAGCTAGTCAGGAACCTCCTAAAATCAGTGCATCATTGCACAAGGGCCATGGTAAAAAAATGGTGACTTCCTTCGAAGCAATTCCAGTCGGCAGATTTCATGCAAGAACTTTTCAGTGGGATCTGCTGGACAAATGGTCCGGATCGCATCTTCAGATGCATCAGCGGATAACCCTATATCCAAGGACAAGGGTGTCTCTCCTGTGGTGGTTACAGAGTGCTCATCTTCTAGAGGGCCGCAGATTCGGCATTCAGTTTTGGATGTTGGTGACCACGGAGGCCAGCCCGAGAGGCTGGGGAGCAGTCACACAAGGAAAAAAATTTCCAGGGAGTGTGATCAAGTCTGGAGACTTTTCTCCACATAAATATAGCTAAGGGTAAATTTATAATGCTCTACGCTTAGCAAGACCTCTGCTTCAAGGTCAGCCGGTATTGATCCAGTGGGATAAAACATCACGGCAGTCGCCCACGTAAATAGACAGGGCGGCACAAGAAGCAGGAGGGCAGTGGCAAAAACTGCAAGGACTTTTCGCTGGGCGGAAAATCATGTGATAGCACTGTCAGCAGTGTTTCATTCCGGGAATGGAAACTGGGAAGCAGACTTCCTCAGTAGGCACGACCTCCACCCGGCAGAGTGGGAACTTCATGGGGAAGTTTTCCACATGATTGTAAACCGTTGGGAATTACCAAAGGTGGACATGATGGCGTCCCGTCTGAACAAAAAACGGGACAGGTATTGCGCCAGGTTAAGAGACCCTCAGGCAATAGCTGTGGACGTTCTGGTAACACCGTGGGTGTACCAGTCGGTGTATGTGTTCCATCCTCTGCTTTTCATACCTAAGGTACTGAGAATTATAAGACGTAGAGGAGTAAGAACTATACTCATGGCTCCGGATTGACCAAGAAGGACTTGGTACCCGGAACTTCAAGAGATGCTCACAGAGGACTTATGGCCTCTGCCGCTAAGAAGGGACTTGTTTCAGCAAGTACCATGTCTGTTCCAAGACTTACCGCAGCTGCGTTTGACGGCATGGCGGTGGAACGCCGGATCCTAAGGGAAAAGGCATTCAGGAAGAGGTCATTCCTACCCTGGTCAAAGCCTGAAAGGAGGTGACCGCACAACATTATCACCACATGTGGCGAAAATATGTTGCGTGGTGTGAGGCCAGGAAGGCCCCACGAAGAAATTTCAACTCGGTCGATTCCTGCATTTCCTGCAAACAGGGGTGTCTATGGGCCTCAAATTGGGGTCCATTAAAGTTCAAATTTCGGCCCTGTCGATTTTTCTTCCAGAAAGAATTGGCTTCAGTTCCTGAAGTCCAGAAGTTTGTCAAGGCAGTATTGCATATACAACCCCCTTTTGTGCCTCCAGTGGCACTGTGGGATCTCAACGTAGTTCTGGGATTCCTCAAAACACATTGGTTTAAAACCAGTCAAATCTGTGGATTTGAAGCATCTCACATGAAAAGTGAACATGCTCTTGGACCTGGCCTGGACCAGGCGAGTGTAAAATTGGTGGTTTTTTTCTCAAAAAAGCCCATATCTGTTTGTCCATTCGGACAGGGCAGAGCTGCGGACTCGTCCCCAGTTCTCTCCCTAAGGTGGTGTCAGTGTTTCACCTGAACCAGCTTATTGTGGTGTCTTGTGCCTACTAGGGACTTGGAGGACTCCAAGTTGCTAGATGTGGTCAGGGCCCTGAAAATATAGGTTCCAGGACGGCTGGAGTCAGGAAAACTGACTTGCTGTTATCCTGTATGCACCCAACAAACTGGGTGCTCTTGCTTCTAAGCAGACTTTTGCTAGTTGGATGTGTAATACAATTCAGCTTGCACATTCTGTGGCAGGCCTGCCACAGCCAAAATATGTAAATGCCCATTCCACAAGGAAGGTGGGCTCATCTTGGGCGGCTGCCCGAGGGGTCTCGGCTTTACAACTTTGCTGAGCGGCTATTTAGTCAGGGGCAAACACGTTTGTAAACTCCTACAAATTTGATAACCTGGCTAAGGAGGACCTGGAGTTCTCTCATTCGGTGCTGCAGAGTCATCCGCACTCTCCCGCCCGTTTGGGAGCTTTGGTATAATCCCCATGGTCCTTTCAGGAACCCCAGCATCCACTAGGACGATAGAGAAAATAAGAATTTACTTACCGATAATTCTATTTCTCGGAGTCCGTAGTGGATGCTGGGCGCCCATCCCAAGTGCGGATTATCTGCAATACTTGTACATAGTTACAAAAATCGGGTTATTATTGTTGTGAGCCATCTTTCAGAGGCTCCGCTGTTATCATACTGTTAACTGGGTTCAGATCACAGGTTGTACAGTGTGATTGGTGTGGCTGGTATGAGTCTTACCCGGGATTCATAAATCCTTCCTTATTGTGTACGCTCGTCCGGGCACAGTATCCTAACTGAGGCTTGGAGGAGGGTCATAGGGGGAGGAGCCAGTGCACACCACCTGATCCTAAAGCTTTACTTTTTGTGCCCTGTCTCCTGCGGAGCCGCTATTCCCCATGGTCCTTTCAGGAACCCCAGCATCCACTACGGACTCCGAGAAATAGAATTATCGGTAAGTAAATTCTTATTTTATATATATATATATATATATATATATATATATATATATATATATATATAATATGCTGACATTAAAAATCTATTTTGCAGTAAGCAAGAATAATTGGTCAGCACTCAGTGCTTATTAACAGTATCTGTTGAGCACTGCAAACATGGCCACACCTGCAGCAGCTTTGCTTATTGTTTTACAGGTGGCTCTGTAGCCAAGTGGTTAGGTTTCCGGCCACAGTGAACATTGTGTTTGCATGGACACTGGTTCAGATCCTGGTTTAACAGGTGTTTAAAAAAAAAAAAAACCATGGTAGGACCTTTTTTGCTTTTAATGTTACTTCCTGGTTCTTTCTCGGAAGTTGCTGCCCTACAACACTTAGACTCTGGAGGAGCGGGGTGTTGTTAGGAGTTTAATTTATTAATTGTTTTGTACAGCATGACTCTACAGGAAGATTCACTATTGCTGGTAACCACATGCACGCTAATGCAGGTTTATACACACGTTACTTCCGTGGTGTACTTACTGGTTGGAGTACATGATCACTAAGTCTAAGGCATAATCAAACAAGCAGCTTCGCTGCAAAGTCGGTCACACAGTGTGTCGGACAAATACGAATCTGGGCCAGTGGCGCAATGTATAACGCATCTGACTATGGATAATAGGATTGTAGGTCGTCTCCTACCTGGCTCGTTTAAGTTGCCGTGATCGTATAGTGGTTAGTACTCTGCGTAAAGCAGACAGTTTCAGTTACATTGTTGCGGTCGATTTGCCGCCAGCCCTCATAGCACCAGGCCAGTACGTCAGGTTCTCAGCGAAGGCTGAACAATTTCCAATCAGAGACAATTGCAATATTGGGTGTTTTACTACATATCGGAGTATACCCTACACAGCAGTAGGGCTGTTGCTTCGCCCTGCTTTGGTAAGGGATGAGGTAACAAGGCTGTAGTGGCAGGGCATTCCAGTTCAGGTTTGCCCTAAATAAAGACCACCTTACACTGCTTGCTGCCTACAGCTTCTTTGGACGTTGGCAGTTGGTTCTTGCGTTTTCAGCTTCGCTAGTAGCGCATAACGTTCACTTTGGCTACGTTCCTAACAGGCGGAGTCCGATTCCAAACGAGATAGATCGCAGACCAAGTGGGGAGGAAAATCTGATTTCCTACCATTGTCTACGCAAATTCCTGAATGATTCCGTCTCAACGACTTCAATTCCTAGGTATGATTCTCAATATGGTAAATCAAAGAATTTACATACCCGAACAGAAAGTACAGGTAATTCGTCATCTGGTACAATTAGTGCTCAAGCCACGCACAGTCTCGGTTCACTTGTGCATTCGCCTATTAGACACAATGGTGGCGGCTTTCGAAGCGCTTCAGTTCGGAGGACTTCACTCACGTCCTTTTCAATTGGATGTGTTCGCACAGTGGTGGGCTCGCATCTGCAGATTTACTGCAGAAGTGAGGTTGTCTCCAAGGGCCAGAGAGTCTCTACTCTGGTGGCTCAAAGTACAGAATCTAACCGCAGGGAAACGGTTCGGTGCCTGGAATTGGATAATTCTCACGGCGAACGCAAGTCTCAGAGGTTGGGGAGCTGTAGTTCAAAATTATCAGCTCCAGGGTCTCTGGGCGGATCACGAAAGATTGCTGTCTATAAATGTCCTGGAACTCCGGGCAATTTACAATGCGCTATGACAAGTAGTGCACAGGCTGCAGGCTCAGGCTGTTCAGGTGCAGTCAGACAATGCGACAGCAGTCGCATACATCAACAAACAAGGAGGAACAAAAAGCCGTATGGCAATGCGGGAAGTACAGATGTGTCCACATACATCTTTGTATGGCACAGTTTTGCATGCTATATACTCGGAGATTTAGTCATGTCTTGTGTTTTTTTCTTAAATTTGCTTCCTTAATATGTTACTTTATACATATTCTTTTATGGCAAACAAAAATTTTAAAATTCATCCACTTGCTTTTCATGAAAAACAGTTTAGCTGTGTTTTGCATGTTGTGCCAAATTTGTAAAAAAAAAAAAAAAAAATGCGAAGATGTAAGTTGTCACATCTGTAGCTTGAATCCTCTATTGGGCCGAGTATCGCCAAATGATATTGTCGGCAGTAGTCATTCCGGTAGTGGACAACTGGGAGGCGGATTATCTCAGCCGTCTGAATTTTCATCCAGGAGAATGGGCATTAAATCCAGAAGTATTTCACATGCTGGTCCAGAAGTGGAGTTACCCGCAGGTGGACCTGATGGCATCTCGCCACAATCATCAAACGCCCCAGGTCGTGTCCAGAATGAGAGATCCAAAGGAAGTGGCGGTGGATGCTCTCACAATCACGTGGCCATACAGTCTCGTGTATCTATTTCCACCGTTTCCGCTGCTCCCTCTGTGGCTAAAACGGATCAAAGGGAGTCCGTCACAGTTATACTAGTGACGCCTCTTTGGCCTCGGAGAGCTTGGTTCTCGGATCTCCGCGGTCTACTCGCAGTCGGTCTTTGGCCGCTCCCACTACGTTCTGACCTGTTACAGCAGGGTCCATTCCTTTTACCCGATTTTAGCGCGGCCGCGTTTGACGGGGTGGCTGTTGAGACAGCCCTCTTAAGAAGAGAGGACATTCCAGAATCGGTTATTCCAACCATGTTACGAGCTAGGAAGCCGGTTACGGCAGCTCATTATTACAGAATTTGGCGTGCCTAGGTTAGATAGAGGTCTGAATTTATCCACACTAAAAGTGCGGATATCTGAGTTGTCCATTTATTTTCATAGTAGATTGGCCCTATTGCCGTCGGTTCACACCTTTTATGCAGGGTGTCCTCAGAGTTCAGCCTCCATTCACTCTACCTACTGCGCCATAAGACTTGAATCTGGTTTTTAGATTTCTTAGTCTTTTTATTATGAACTCTTACAACAAGTGGATATTAAATTTCTCACTTGGGAAAATAATGTTTCTTTTAGCCTTTAGCGTCAGCAAGGCGTGTTTCAGATTGGGTGCTTTGTCGTGCAAACCACCGTATTTAGTGTTTCATGATGACAGAGCGGAATTCCGAGCGAATTCTGCTTTTCTACCAAAGGTAGTGTCATCTTTTCACATCAATCAACCAATAGTAGTTCCTATGTTAACAGGAGACTCTGGTAGGTTGGATGTGGTGCGCGCTTTACGCATTTATGTATCCCGAACGTCGACCGTTCGTAAGACGGATACGTTGTTTGCTCTCTATGATGCTGCCAAGATGGGTTGGCCAGCTTCTAGGCAGACCTTATCCAGTTGGTTTAAAGTGACCAATAGTCAGGCTTACCTTCATGCTAGGTTACAGCCGCCTACATCGATAACAGCTCATTCCACACGTGCTGTGGGAACATCATGTTCAGCGAGTCGTGGAGCTTCTACGACACAGCTTTGCTGGGCGGCTACATGGTCTTCGGTGCACACGTTTGTGCGCCTCTACAAGTTTGATACGTTTGCGGCATCAGCATCTAGCTTTGGCCGCCTAGTGTTACAAGTGCCAAACAGCTCTCCCGCCCGCGGGGGAAACTTTGGTACGTCCCAAGAGTACTCCAGTGACCCCTAGTGGATGAAAAAGAAAATAGGATTTTGGTACTTACCAGGTAAATCCTTTTCTTTGAATCCATAGGGGGCACTGGACGCCCACCCAGAGCAGTTTACCTGGTTTGTGGTAGGTTCAGTAGATCTTATGGTAACACACTTTCACCGACTGGTTCAGATTAACAAGTTATGGTGTCAACTGTTTAGTTGTCAGTAATGTTGGGTCAACTTTATTGTTGTCCGTTATGTTATATGTAATGCTCCATTGTCAACCTCTCTATCGCTCCTGTTCGGCTCAGTAAAAAACACTGAGGTACTCAGGGATATGGAGGGGAGGTATAGTTCCAAAATTAATTTATTCAGTGCCTACTTCCTGTGGAAGCCGTCCATATCCCCAAGAGTACTCCAGTGCCCCCTATGGATTCAAAGAAAAGGATTTACCTGGTAAGTACCAAAATCCTATTTTTCCACCAGTTTTCATACATCTCTCCCTAAAGTCACAGAAGGGAACAGATGCATATTGAAGGGAATGGATAAATAACGGGGTTCAGTATGATTTACTGGCGGCCGGGATGCCAGCCGTCAATATACAGACAGCGGCATCCTGACTGCGCTCGCGCAGCTGATGGCATACTGGCAGAGTCCCCTTGCAGGCTTGCCACGCTGTGGGCTCGGTGGGTCGTTGCACTCGCCACACATTCTATTCCCTACTCTATGGGTGTCGTGGCCTGTTGCGTCAGTATTCCGGCTGCTGGCATTGCCAGCTGTCAGGATTCTGGCATCGGGATACTGACAGCCGGCAAATTAAACATATACTGTGCCAAGTACACCTTTATACTGTACAGTGGAGCAATTGACGCCTTAATCAACGAGTGTGTACTTTTCCAGAAGCTGCAAAGAAAGATCTGCATGAAAATGGCACCATTAGGGGTTAAAACATGGAAAGAAAAAAAAAAACATTGATTCCACAGTTTACTTAGTCAGAGTTTTCTGCTGCGGGGTACACTGGGCTCCACAGGGAATAACATCGGGGTGTAGAGTGGGATCTTGGTCCGTGGCACCAACATGCTCAAAGCTTTGACTGTTCCCAAGATGCATAGCGTCTCTATAACCCCGCCTCCGTGCACAGGAGCTGAGTTTTGTGTTTGTGCTATGCAGTAAGCAGGCATACAACAGGTGGCCTGCTCCAGCAGCCCTGAGAGAGCTTTTCTAAGCAAAGATAGAAGACTTCAAGGGCTGCAGCAGTGATAGATGTCAGTCTGACATCTCCTGCTGCAGCTCCATCACCTCCCCCAGCGGCTCTGTATACTCCCGCTTCCTTGTTGCCAGGTACTTACAGCGGAGGCTCCAGTTTGCTCACCGTTAGTCGCACACTCGTCGAAGTTCTCCTGGATCGCGTGGCCGTGTCCACGGAGGAGGTAAAAGGGTCCCCTAGGTTGGTCCTGCTGAAATCGCGGCGCGGGCGCGCGCTCTGGCGTAGACACTGGTCGGGCAGGGACTCCACTAAACCACCAGGGCACGGGCACAGGTCAAAAAAAAAGTTTTATGGGGGCGTGGCCTGGACGGGCATGGAGTAGCACCTACATAGTGCAGCTCTCCAGCCCTAATATCCTGAAGTCTTATCCTGCTCTCCCCCCCTGGGTCTGATATTGGGACCATCGCTGGCTGACTGCTTGGAGCCCCCCCTGGAGAAGATTTGGACCAGTGGCTGCCGCTTACTGCATTCTGGAGCCGTCCTGAACCTGTGTCCTGGTGTGCGCTGGGCCCACGTGTGAAGCCGCGGGCTCGCGCTCCTCGTCGATCCGGAAGTCCGACCTCCCGCTCCCCGCTGCGGCCAGCCGGAGCTTCGTTGGCGGGTGTGAGGGGGGAGGAGATGGTGCCTGCCGCTCCATGTACTCGTGCGGCCGCCTGCTCCGTGCGGCCTCGGGTGCTCGGGGACCTGGACCTGTATACAGGTGCAGGGGCACGGGTTATCTCCAGGGGGCCGTACGTGGGAGCGCTGGAGGCCACTGCTGGGTGTATAGTGGCTGGGTGCATCCTCTCCCCCCTCCTCCTGCTCTGTTAAGCCACCCTGAATGTTACTAGCTGCCTGTCTTAGCGGCCATTTTCCGGACCCCCTGCTGCTGTACGTCCCCATTCGCACTGGGACCCGGGTATACGGGGTGCAGGTTCACTGCTGCGGGGAGGATTAACATCTGGAGCCTCAACTGTGCCAGCTGGGTGGTTATTGGGCTGCATACACCTTTTTACCCCTCCTCCTGCTTCAATCCTCTGGCTCGCTGACTCTGCCCTCACCATCTGTGGCGCAGGCTTCCCTGCTGCGCCTGGAAGTTGGTGCCGGGGGTCTGATCTTCTACGTCTAATGGCTTTGTTTGGGGGCGATAGTCCCGGCTTCCCTGCTATATTAGGCGGACACTTTGCATTATAACTGGAGACTCTGGCCCTGTTGTCTATCTATACATATCTATATACTTTCTCACACCCGCTGGCCGGTCTGTAAGGTGTTGGTGCGGGCACCACCCTCTGCCTGTATTTGCTTTGATATATCCTGCTGGCTGGAGGGAGCGACACAGTGTTGTCCAAAATGGTGAAGGATCGCCAGACAGGCGCGGCGGCGGGAGCAATGGATAAGTTTGTCCGTGACCCTGGTCCTCAACAGCGGAGGGGAGAGACTGTGAGATCTGAGGCATCGTCCCCATCCCCTGCGTATAGTTCCGCCTCCTCTGACCCTCCGGATGCCGCACTGCAGAGAGTATTGGATGCGGTGACTGCCAGCGAGGCGCGTTTGGCTGATAAAATCGGGCAAGTGCAGTCTGATCTCTCCATTATTCATCAAGATCTTCAGCGGGTGAGAGAGAGTGGGAGAAGCTGAGACCCGTATATCCAATGTTGAAGACACTGTCGGCCCACTGGGTCGTCGCACTGATGCTTTGGAATTTCAGATGACAGATGTGCGCAATAAGCTGACGGATATGGAGGGATGTCTGCGGCGCAATAACGTCCGTTTCATTGGCCTGCCCGAGAAGGAAGAGGGCTCAGCTCCCGAAGAGTTTCTCGTAAAATGGCTCCGGGATGCCTTTGGATCTGAGGAATTTACACCTTATTTCACTGTTGAACGGGCCCATAGAGTTCCGATGCGCCCGCTGCCTCCGGGGGCTCCACCCCGCACCTTTATTGCTAAGTTCCTCCACTTCCATGACCGGGACACCGTTTTGAGGCTGGCTCATACCAAGGGGCCTTTAAAATGGAATGGGTCGCCTATATCGGTATTTCCGGATTTTGCGGTGGATGTACAAAAAGACAGGGCTCAGTTCCTACCTGTTAAGAGGAGGCTCCGTGAACTTGACCTACCATACGCCATGCTCTTCCCATCTAGGCTGCGGGTGGTGGCTGATGGGGAAACAAAGTTTTTCACAACTCCTCGTGAGGCCATGGTGTGGCTGGACAGACGATTCCCGGCGAGGCGTGCCCTTGCGGATCCGTGAATCTTCGGCTGACTTTGGAAGCTGACTTTCTCCTGTTTTTTTTTTTTTTTTTTTTTTTTTTTTTCCCGTTCATCTTGTTACTCATCCTATTCGCTTTGTTCATAGGTGCTATTTACTGCGAGGCGATAGGATGTGGGAATGTTTAATTGTTGTCATTGCTCATTTTATCCCCCGCTATTCTGCTCTCGCGACTTAAATGGGTTATATGATTACTCACTTGTCTGCTTTGATATTTCTGGTATGCTTTTGATTTTTTTATTTCTGGTTTTTGTTTTGCCCTTTTATTCTCCCCTTTTGGGGTGGGTGGGTGGGGGGGTTGTATATTTGGCCTGATATGTTTGGTTCTCTGATATCCGTGTATGTTTTATTTTGGGTATTGGATAGACCTAGGGGGTGGATTTTTATGATCTCCCCTCAATTTTTTTTTTTATTTTTTTTTGGGGGGGGGGGGTAGTGGCTGGGGGCTACTTTTTTTTTCTTTTCTTCCCGAGAGTCATTAAATTCTTGGCCCCGATTAAGGAGTGTTTGCACTAGTTAATGGTGCTACGAAGTTTTGTTTACTTTTATTTTTAGGTTTTTGCACTCAGTTTTGGGATCCAAGTATGCTGCATGTTGGGGGTGGTATACAGGGAGGGGGGTGGGGGACGGTTTTGGGTTGTATTTACTTTTTGTGTGGAGCTGTATGTTGTGAATATATATGGTTTGCTGCTGTTATTTCAGCAATGGTGTCCGGTTACTGACTTTATGCATGGCGGAATTGGCTGGCCGCGGGGTGTTGCGCTTATTGTACTTTTGCTGTACTATGGCGGGGCTTAAAGTGTTATCGTGGAATGTGAGAGGGCTCAATGATAAAGTTAAGAGGTCCCTGGTACTCTGACAGATTAAACATTATGCCGCTGATATTGTCTGCCTTATGGAAACGCACTTGGTAGGGAGTAAGATTCTCTCTTTGAAAAGACCCTGGGTGGGATGGGCGTACCACTCCATGCATACTTCTGCCTCCCGTGGAGTTTCAGTCCTTATTAGGCGGACTGTCCCCTTCGTGTTGGAATCTATACAAACGGACCCCTGGGGGAGATATGTGTTTTTGAAATGTAGACTATTTTATGTCCCTGTCCTCCTTCTAGCTGTTTACGTGCCCCCCTCCCTATTCTCCTGATGTTCTTAAGAAGGTTGCTGGGTTCATGGCCTCCTCCCCCGGGATATCTGTTATTTGCCTCGGGGATTTCAATAATGTGCTAGATGTGGCGAAGGACAGGCTCTCTGTATCTCCACCTGCTGCGTGTCCTGGGAGATCCACTTTTGCAAATGTGGTGTCGGGGTTGGGCCTGGTCGATCCCTGGAGATTGAGACACCCGTCTCTTAAACAATACTCCTGTTTCTCTCACTCTCATTCTTCGTTCTCCAGGATTGACCTGGCCCTCCTCTCGAGCGACATGGTTCCCCGGGTTGGTAGTATCAGATATGAGACTAGGGGTATATCAGGTCACTCCCCTTTGACCTTTACTTTAGACTTAAACTGTTCTAGGGGCCAAGCAGTATGGAAATTTAACCCGTTTTGGCTTGGTCACATGGGGGACGGCTCTGACCTGGTGGCTGCATGGCGGGAGTTCTTTGAATTGAATAGTGCCGACCAAGCTATCTCTAATTTATGGGACACATTTAAGGCCTTTCTGCGGGGGAGTTTGATTAAACGGGTGTCTGGTTTGAAGTCCTTCTATAGGCGACGGGAGGCTGAGCTGGAGGCCCAGTGTGTCGCTGCAGAATTACAGTACTTACAGGATTCTTTGAATAGTTCTAAGCTAGCCTGGTTATCGGCTCAGAGGGAATGGAGAGATTACCTAATGGAAAAGACTCAGCATAGACTCCTTTTCTCATCTCATACCTTTTACGCTACTGGTGATAGGCCGGGGACGTACCTGGCCTCTTTGGCCCGGGGTGATAGACCTACTAGTGTTGTGGTTGAGATTGTGAACTCTGACGGTGTTCCCATGACTCAGACTCCACAAATGGCGGCTGAATTTGTGTCTTATTATAGCCGCTTGTATGAATCCAAACTAGATTGCACCTCGTCGCAACTGAACGATTATTTAGACAGTGTTTGTTTCCCCACCTTATCCAGTGAGGCTTGTGACCTTTTGGAGGCGCCTATCTCCTCCGATGAAATTATGGCAGCTGTTAGGGCTTCACCTAGTGGCAAAGCCTCGGGCTTGGATGGCATACCTTCTGAGGTCTATAAGCAACACCTGGATTTCTTTGTCCCGCGTCTACTTGAGTTGTATGGCCAGATCTTTGCACAGGAGTCTCTCCCCCCCCCGTCTATGGTAGAGGCAGTGATTGTAGTTCTCCCTAAACCTGACAAGGATCTTAGGAAAGTTGAGTCCTATCGCCCTATATCCCTTTTACCCACTGATATAAAAATTTTGGCTAAGGTGTTGGCTGGCAGATTAAATACAGATTAAATAAATCCCGGATCAGACGGGATTTATGCCCAATAAATCGACCTCCATTAACCTTAGACGTCTGTTTACTTACCTACAAATCCCCCACACGGACCCCTCCTCCTCCATAGTCGTTTCGTTGGATGCCGCTAAGGCTTTTGATTCTGTGGAGTGGGATTATTTGTGGGAGGTTATGCGTAGATTTGGTATAGGCCCAAACTTTATTAAATATGTTCGGTTGATGTTATTCCTCTCCTTCGGCGAGGGTAGCGGTTAATGGTTTCGTATCTCACTCCTTTCCCCTATCTAGAGGTACGCGACAGGGTTGCCCACTGTCCCCTACTCTGTTTGCTATGGCCATTGAACCCCTTGCGTGCCTCCTGAGAGCGGACGTGGGGATCTCTGGCTTTAAGGTGGGTGCCCGTGAGGACAGGGTGGCTTTGTATGCCGATGATGTTCTGCTGTTTGTGGATCGCTATGCTGAGTCTATGCCTAGGATTTTGGAAATTATTATTGGGTTCGGGCGATACTCCAGGCTCCTGATTAATTGGGAGAAATCCTTTATTATCCCACTTCGGGGCAAAGTTCCTGCCTCCCCGTTGGTAGCTCTCCCGCTGCGGTGGGTGGACTCCTTCAAATATCTGGACATTTGGGTGTCTAATGATCCTCAAAAATTTTCCTCTCTAAATATTACTCCACAAATAACGTATCTCCGTAGCCGGGTGAAGACATGGGGTAAGTTACCCTTAATGGTCACGGGGAGGGTTAATATGGTAAAAATGGTCTTCCAGCCCAAACTTTTATATGTTTTGCAGCAATCTCCTGTTTATATTCCACAGAAGATTTTTAAACAAATAAATGGGCTGCTCTCCTCCCTGGTGTGGGCTAGTAAGCGGGCACGTTTGAGCCTGGATACCCTGACCAGGTCACGGGAAATGGGGGGTTTGGCTCTCCCCAACTTCCGTTTCTATTATCATGCGGCGCAGCTGGCGCATATTTGGGAGTGGGTTAGCGACCTCGATGCCCTGGCTTTGCACTCGCTGATGCTGCACCGTGATTACCCTGGGGGCTCCCCATTACAGCTACTACTTTGCGGTAGCGTCAAAATGTCCACATTGCCACTTATTAAGCAATCCATCCTAATATGGAAATTGGTGCACTCTGTGATGCGTGGTCATGGTGTTGATCCTGATACCCCACTTGATAATGCTTACGGGTTGCCGGAACTGTGTCATCTTCAGGTCCGAGAGGTTTGGGGTAACTGGGGAGTGTCCTCATTAGGCCATTTATATAGTGATGGGACCCTTAACTCGTTCCAACAACTTCAACAGGCGCATGACATCCCCTCAGGGTTCTTCTTTCGATTCCTTCAATTGAGACACGCTTTGGCTGCCCAGTTCCCAAATGGCCCTCCAGTCCTTGCTGATTCCCTGGTCAAATCACTGTTGCAGACACTGGACTCGGGACATTTGGTTTCTAGGATATATGGTCGTATTCTTCAGATGCATCATATTGACCCTCTCACTGCCCTTCGGGGTAGGTGGGAGTCAGATGTGGGTATGCTATCAGATGATGCATGGAATACTGCTATGGGAGCCCATCGGATCTCCACTTCCTCTGTTAGATACCAGCAAATACAATTATATATTCTGCATAGAGTGTATATGACCCCGGTGAGGTTAGCACATATTGGGGGGTCTCATAGCTCACGGTGCCCTAAGTGTGGAGCCATGAATGCCGATTTCTGGCATCTACTTTGGTTGTGCCCTGGCGTGTCTCGGTTCTGGACGGCTGTTGTGCGCACCTTGGGGGATACAGGTATTCCCTCCTCCGTATGTACGCCTGCGCTGTGCACCCTGTTGATTGTGGATGAGGAAGCTTTAGACCCGCCTAGCAGGCGATATGTCATTAATTTATGTGCCTTGGCTAGGGTTTGTATTGCCCGATTGTGGCTGGCTGGCGAGGCCCCGGCACCTAAGGCTTGGATATCCCTGGTCAACGAAACTATTGCATGTGAAAAGTTTGTGTATCTGGCTAGGAAGGTGGAGAGGAAATGGTTCACAATATGGGGTAGGTGGATGGACTCTAAATATTTCAAGGATAAATAGGGACTAGATTTATATTTCTCTCCTTGTTTGTTATGGGATGTTTTTGGAGGTGGGTACCCCCGCGGCCGGCCTTGCTTTTCTTTGTTGTACTTCGGTATTCTGTGCTTATTCTGCTATGCCTATGCTTATATTGGAAGTGATATGTTTGGGTTGTGTTAATCCCGGACGCCGACGCTTTGCGACTGTGTGATGTCTGAGACATTATAGCTGATGGATGTACTATATGCCTTATACATGTACAGCTGTTTAGATGCACATTGTATATGTGTGTAGTTTTAAGTTTGTTGTTTGTGTAAATTGTTGACGCAAAATTGAAAACTTCAATAAAAACTATTGAATTTAAAAAAAAAAAGTTTTTATTACATCCCATAGTACCAGTGGTGAGGTCCAACAGAGCTGGAGCTGATCCCACAGAGTGTGGAGGTGAAGCTGCAGGCATGTTTGAGGAGAACTTGGCAGCAGAGAGTTCCGGTTCGGGGGGTTCCCTACCCCCCAGTGGAATAGTGGCAATGGGGGTTCAAAATGACCCACCTTGGGCTACATTTTCCTCTATATTAACTACGCTTGTAACTAAACTTGCGCCCCCTATGGGACCTCCTGTGCCGGTACAACAAATGATGATCCCTTCAGTTAATCCGCCCTGGGCAGATCAAATTTCCAGTCAGTTACAGCAATTAAACCAGTCACTGTCTAAAAAGAAATCTGAGACTCGCCCACCTAAGACCAAGTGGTCATCCAAACGGGCCATTACTTCCTCACAGTCAACTACTGTCCCAGACATCTCTTCTGATGAGGATGGTGTTTATATTGACCCCTCAGATTCTGATCCTGATAGTTCTGATGGGGAAGCTGGGTCGCAGCTAGATGTTCCTGACTTGTTGGAGGTGATCGGGATGATTCTTCAGATCACGGATGACGCAGAGCCTGATGCCGTTCCTAAGAAACCGGACAGGTGGTTAAGCAAGTTTTACCTCACTCTGACCACTTAGTGGACATATGCCAGGAATTCTGGTAAACTCCAGGTAAGAAATTCACACCTCACAAGAAGATGCTGGCTCGGTATCCTCTTGCTACGTGACTACTGTCACATCTCTGAAGGAACCAACTGATAAGCGCGTGGAGGGTTGTTTAAAGGCAATTTACACCCCAACTGGTGCTGTGCATAGGCCCACTATTGCAGCAACTTTGGCTGCAGAGACCATTGAGGCGTGGGCCCAGGAGTTGGAGGCAGAGTTGCCTTCCAATGCTTCTGATTGCGCTAGACAATGCCTATCATATATTGTCACAGCGTCACATTATGTGAAGGAGACGGCTTCTGATGCCGGTATTCTGGCAGCCAAGGCTTCTATTACATCTATCCTGGCTTTCCGGATTCTTTGGTTGCGGTCTTGGTCTGTTGATCTGGACTCCAAGAAAACCCTGGAGGTGCTCCCATTTAAGGGAGACATTCTTTTTGGAGAAGATCTCAACAAGATAGTGGCTGACTTAGCTTCTGCTAAAACGGCATGTCTGCCTAGTACTGCTCCTTCGGCGCCGAAGGCTAAGAGTGCTTCTTCTAGTTCCTTTGATCCTCCGGTAGAAGCAAAAGGTCAGGTGTACCGGAAACACGTAACACTTTCAAACCTACTAAGCCAAAACGGGCCTGGGCTGCCCGTCGTCTTGCTTCCAAAACTGACAAGCCTGCCGCATGACGGGGCAGGCCTCCCCCTGGGGGATCCCAGGGTGGGGGGCCAACTTCTAGGGTTTACCCAGGAATAGTTGAAGACCACTTCCGATGCCTGGGTACGGGAAGTCACTCGAGGTTACACCGTATCCTTCAAGAAATGTCCCTTTCATCGGTTTTGCTTGACAGACGTCCCTTCGGATCAGGAAAGGGCAAAACTCTTCATTCGGTGGTACAGTCCCTCCTGGACAAGTGCCTCTGGCTCAGAGAGGCAGGGGGTACTATTCACCGCTGTTCCAAGTCCCGAAACCGAATGGGTCTTACCGACCCATTCTCAACCTCAAGTCCTTGAACAAATTGGTCAGGGTTTCCAAATTTCATATGGAAACCCTACGCTCTATTCTGTCCTTAGAACCTGGGGATTATATGGTCTCCCTGGACATACAGGATGCTTACCTGCATATTCCTATTGCAATGTCGCATCAGCAGTACCTGAGGTTTGCTGTGGGCAACCTACACTACCAATTTCGGGCTTTACCTTTTGGCTTGACCACGGCTCCGCGAGTCTTCACCAAGGTCATGGCGGTAATGACGGCTGTACTCCGCCGTCAAGGGGTCAGGATCCTACCGTATCTGAACGACTTGTTGATCCTGGCAAATTCCCCAGAAGTTCTCCTACGCCATCTGGATCTGACCATCCAGTTTCTGCAAGCCCCCGGCTGGCTCATCAACTGGAAGAAGTCTTCCCTGGTCCTTGCGCAGAGCTTGGTACACCTGGGAGTGTTACTGGGCACCCGCAACAAGTGGTTGTTCTTGTCTCAGGAGAAGGTCCTGAAGCTTCAGGACAAGATTTGATACTTCCTGTCTCATCCGCAAGTGTCAATACATTCGGCGATGTAAGTGCTAGGTCTCATGGTGCCGCTTTCGACATGGTGGCGTACGCTCCATTCCATTCATGCCCTCTGAAGGAACTGATTCTTGCCAAGTGAGACGGCCTGCCTCACGGGATCAGGTCTCACATGATCTCCTGGTCTCCGGAGGTCCTGAGCTGGTGGCTGCAGGACCGATGTTTGAGTGGGGGGGGGGGGGGGGGGGGTAGTCCCTTCTGGATTTCCAACTGGGTCCTTCTGATGCCAGTCTGAGAGGCTGGGGCGCGGTGTTGTAGCAACACTCCCTTTATGGTCGGTGGACCAAGGAAGAATCTCGCCTCCTAATAAACATTCTGGAACTACAGGCGGTGTTCAACGCGCTGAACCTGGCCCAGCATCTAATTCAGAACAGACCTGTTCAGGTACAGTCAGACAACGCCACCACAGTGGCGTACATAAATCATCAAGGCAGCACTCGAAGCCGCATGGCAGTGAGGGAAGTATCAAGGGTTCTTCAATGGGCGGAACGCCATCTACCAGCCATAGCGGCAGTGTTCATTCTGGGGGTCCAACTGGGAAGCGGGCTTTCTCCGTCGTCAGGACGTGCACACCGGGGAGTGGAGCCTCCACCCAGAAGTATTTCAACTCCTTGTGGTCAAGTGGGGCACTCCGGACGTAGATCTCATGGCGTCTCGACACAACTACAAGGTTGCGGTCTTTGGAGCAAGAACAAGGGATCCTCAAGCAGCGTTCGTGGACGCTCTGGCAATCCCGTGGAACTTTCGGTTGCCGTATTTGTTCCCTCCAGTGTATCTACTGCCCAGAGTGATAAGGAAGTTCAAACAAGAAGGCGGCATACTACTTCTGATTGCTCCCGCTTGGCCCAGACTGCATTGGTTCTCAGACCTCCAGGGCCTCTCGCTAGGGCATCCCCTTCTACTTCCACAACAACCAGACCTCCTCGTTCAGGGCCCTTGTGTCTACCAGGATTAGGACATCCCCGATGTTATTCCCTGTGGAGCCCAGTGTACCCCGCAGCAGAAAATTAGATTTATGGTAAGAACTTACCGTTGTTAAATCTTTCTGGAAGGTACACTGGGCCCCACAGGGCGCCCACCCTGACACACTTAGCTTCTTTGGGTTGGTATGGCATTAGCTGCTGACACCCTCTCCTGTCGTGAGTGTGTGGTGTATGTGGCTACTAACGATTGTCGTCTTTTACCTGCTACTGCATTGGACTGGTTAACAAGAACTGAGCAGCTGTTCACGGAGGCGGGGTTATAGAGGAGGCGACGCTATGCGTCTTGGGAACAGTCAAAGCTTTGAGCCTGTTGGTGCCTCGGATCAAGATCCTACTCTACACCCCGATGTTAATCCCTGTGGAGCCCAGTGTACCTCGCAGAAAGATTTAACAACGGTAAGTTCTTACCATAAATCTCGTTTTTCTGTGGGTTAATGCCTGAATTTCGCATGGAGAAAAGGATATTTAATTGTATAGCCTTTCCCAGCACGACACAGCTAATTGAACATAACCCTATGATTGCTTTCTAGATTAGCTTTCATTTCCTTTTTTGAAATGAAGAGGGGTATTCAGTTACGTACGTTTTATTTTCACCTATGCTAAAAAACTGGAAATCTTTGCTATTTTTAGGGCAAACGGAGATGTTTTGTTTGACTAAAAGTGAGTTATTGAATAAGTATTTGTCTTACAGATGAAGGGACGCCATCTGAGGAAACTACTTTGTTAAATATGGACAAATGTACAAAGTCACTGTCTCGCCTTCGGCAGGCTAAATGGTTCCAGGTAATGAAAAAAGTAATACACTCTTGATGCAATGTTTGTTTCAAGTTCTATATTTATGTGGGAAATATATTTTTAACCTAATTTTTGTTTTATGAACTAATCGGTAAAATATTCTGAAAATATAAGGAAACCCAGGTTCCTAGCTCTGCATTTAGGGTTCAACATAATATAGTTTCTGCGTATACTTAAAGACTCCTAAGTACTTCTAGTGTTGTATTTATGGGTGACATTTTTGTGGATTACAGTGGCTGCTTATGTTCACAGGCAGCTAGATTTCACTGGCTGACCTCTCCGTTGGACATTAGCAGGAGATGGGGGGGGGGGGGGGGAGGAGATCACTCTTTTCACGTGAATTTGTTTTGTGTCTATCATGCTAAAATGGCTTTTCGCAGTTCTGCGCACTCCTGTTTTTCAGCCTATCATATTTCAAATGTGTGAAAAGGGGACTTGGGCGGGAAAAAACATATACCCCTTTCACACAGAAAATGAAATTTCTGGGTGAAGCAGTTCTTCCCGGTAATTTGCCAGAAAACACTGGGCCATTTTGTGTGTAAAAGGGTCAGCCTGGGTTGGAATTCGCAGGAACTCCGACCCAGGAGTTTACCAGGTTTGGAGACCCAGGAATTTCGACCCGGGTTGAAACTTTCACACAGACGAAATACCCGTTTTGATTTGCAAATTACCGGGTAGAAATTTTTGACCCAGTAATTTGCTTCTCTGTATAAAAGGGAAGGTCAAAAAGGGCCCAACAAAATTACTCTGCACTGAAATACCAGAATTTATGTGTGAAAAGGGTATCGGTGAAAATGTGCAAAATATAGGATATGTCATATTAAATATATTTGAGATACTTAAATTGTGTTAAATGACTGTTCAATGCATTTTTTTTTTAAATGGAAAAATATAAAATCAAGTTTTTGTTTTTTCAGTTAAATAAGTTCTCATATTGAATTCAGGGTACATAAAAATGGGTATAAGTATAATTGGGTTATTTTATGGGACCAACTACTCCCACCTGCAAGGCTAAAAACACTTGTCCCACTCATAATGCATCACAGTATACCTGTCTTTACACCTTGAACCCCAAATTCCATGACTTTGCACCTTTTTCATCCCAAAACTTACATGTCATAATTGTCCAAATAAAAACTTCTAAGTGCCTAATTAGTCATTGGAAAGTGTTCCAGGGGCTCTGAACCCACTTCTGACTTTTTTTACCTTAAAAATAGGAATATTCTCCAAGTTTTCGCCTGCTCATATTTCATTCATTCAGATGTAGGATGTTATTTTAGTGTTCTAGAGGATGCTGGGGACTCCGTAAGGACCATGGGGTATAGACTGGCTCCGCAGGAGATAGGGCACCTAAAAAGAACTTTGACTATGGGTGTGCACTGGCTCCTCCCTCTATGCTCCTCCTCCAGACCTCAGTTAGATTCTGTGCCCAGAGGAGAAAGGGTACAATGCAGAGAGCTATCCAGAGTTTTCTGTTTTGAAGAATTTGTTAGGTTTTTTATTTTCAGGGAGTCCTGTTGGCAACAGGCTCCCTGCATCGTGGGACTGAGGAGAGAGAAGCAGAGCTGGCTTGTCAAGTTGGGCACTGCTTCTAAGGCTACTGGACACCATTAGCTCCAGAGGGAGTCGGAACACAGGTCTCACCTGGGGTTCGTCCCGGAGCCGCGCCGCCGTCCTCACAGATGCCGAAGATAGAAGCCAGGTGAGTACATCAGGTGGCAGAAGACATCAGATCTTCACTGCGCGCCATTGCTCCCAGTACACACACACAAGCAGGCACTGAAGGAGTTTATGGTGTCTCTGGACATAAAGGTGCATACCTTCATGTCCCCATATATGCCCCCCATCAGGAATACCTGAGATTCGCTGTACAGGATTGTCATTACCAATTTCAGACGTTGCCGTTTGGACTTTCCACGGCCCCGAGGATTTTCACCAAGATAATGGCGGAAATGATGGTGGTCCTGCGCAAGCATGGAGTCACAATTATCCAATACTTGGACGATCTCCTGATAAAAGCGAGATCAAGGGAGAGATTGCTGAGCAGTGTGGCGCTCTCTGAGAGTGCTCCAGCAACACGGTTGGATTCTAAATCTACCGAAGTCACAGTTGATTCCGACAACTCGACTACCGTTCCTAGGTATGATACTGGATACGGAACAAATGAAGGTCTTCCTCCCAATAGAGAGAGCCCAGGACATCCAGAACATGGTCAGAGACCTGCTAATACCGAAAAGGGTGTCAGTTCACCAATGCACTCGAGTTCTGGGAAAAATGGTGGCGGCCTACGAGGCCATTCCCTTCGGAAGGTTCCATGCAAGGACTTTTCAATGGGACCTTCTGGACAAGTGGTCCGGGTCCCATCTGCACTTACATCGGAAATCAACTCTGTCCCCAGGAGCCAGAGTGTCTCTCCTGTGGTGGTTGCAAAGTGCTCACCTGCTGGAGGGTCGCAGGTTCGGAATTCAGGATTGGATCCTGGTTACCACGGACGCGAGCCTCCGAGGATGGGGAGCGGTCACACAAGAAAAACATTTTCAGGGACTTTGGTCAGACCAGGAGTCCTGTCTACACATCAATGTGTTGGAACTCAGGGCTATTTACAACGGCCTTCGACAAGCGGAGAGTCTTCTTCGAAACCTACCGGTTCTGATTCAATCAGACAATGTCACAGCAGTAGCTCATGTGAACCGCCAAGGCGGGACAAGAAGCAGTCGCGATGGCGGAAGCCACCAGGATACTTCGCTGGGCGGAAAATCATGTAAGCGCTCTGTCGGCTGTCTTCATTCCGGGAGTGGACAACTGGGAAGCAGACTACCTCAGCAGACACGATCTCCATCCAGGAGAGTGGGGACTTCATCAAGAAGTCTTTGCAGACATAACACGTCTTTGGGGAACTCCTCAAATAGACATGATGGCGTCACGCCTCAACAAAAAACTTCGGAGGTATTGTGCCAGGTCTCGGGACCCTCAGGCAGTGGCTGTAGACGCTCTAATAAAACCGTGGGTGTTCAAATCGGTCTACGTGTTTCCTCCTCTTCCTCTCATCACAAAAGTGTTGAGGATCATAAGGCAAAGAAGAGTACAGACGATACTCGTTGTCCCAGACTGGCCTCGAAGGGCCTGGTACTCGGATCTACAAGAGATGCTCACAGGAGATCCCTGGCCTCTTCCTCTGAGTGAAGACCTGTTGCAACAGGGGCCCTGTGTATTTCAAGACTTACCGCGGTTACGTTTGACAGCATGGCGGTTGAACGCCGAATCCTAGCGAAAAAGGGGATTCCGGAAGAGGTCATCCCTACTTTAATAAAGGCTAGGAAGGAGGTGACGGTTAAGCATTATCACCGTATCTGGCGAAAGTATGTGTCTTGGTGTGAGACCAAGAATGCACCTACGGAAGATTTTCATCTGGGTCGTTTTCTCCACTTCCTACAGACAGGAGTGGATATGGGCCTGAAATTAGGCTCTGTTAAGGTACAGATTTCGGTCCTCTCGATTTTCTTCAGAAGGAATTGGCTTCTCTTCCAGAAGTCCAGACATTTGTAAAGGGAGTGCTGCACATCCAGCCTCCTTTTGTGCCTCCAGTGGCACCGTGGGACCTCAACGTGGTGTTTGCAGTTCCTAAAATCACACTGGTTTGAACCGCTTAACAAGGTTGAGTTGAAATTTCTTACTTGGAAGGTGGTCATGTTGTTGGCCTTGGCATCAGCAAGGCGAGTGTCAGAATTGGCGGCTTTGTCACACAAAAGCCCCTACTTGATTTTTCATGTGGATCGAGCTGAATTGAGGACACGTCCGCAATTTTTACCTAAGGTGGTTTCTTCATTCCATGTGAATCAACCTATTGTGGTGCCTGTGGCTACAAGTGACCTGGAGGATTCCAGATCCCTGGATGTAGTCGGGGCCTTAAAGATTTATGTAGCCAGGACGGCTAGAATTAGGAAAACAGAGGCTCTGTTTGTCCTGTATGCTGCCAATAAGATTGTCACACCTGCTTCGAAGCAGACTATTGCTCGCTGGATCTGTAATACGATTCAGCAGGCTCATTATACGGCTGGATTGCCGGTACCAAATTTGGTTTAGGCCCATTCCACTAGGAAGGTGGGCTCTTCTTGGGCGGCTGCCCAAGGCGTCTCGGCATTACAACTTTGCCGAGTGGCGACTTGGTCTGGGTCAAACATTTTTGCTAAATTCTACAAGTTTGATACCCTGGCTGATGAGGACCTAGCGTTTGCTCAGTCGGTGCTGCAGAGTCGTACGCACTCTCCCGCCCGATTGGATGCTTTGGTATAAACCCCATGGTCCTTACGGAGTCCCCAGCATCCTCTAGGACGTAAGAGAAAATAAGATTTTAAACCTACCGGTAAATCTATTTCTCCTAGTCCGTAGAGGATGCTGGGCGCCCGTCCCAATGCGGAAACTCTGCAAGACTTGTATATAGTTGTTGCTTAAATAAGGGTTATGTTACAGTTGAAATCGGTCTTGGACCGTTGCTGTTATTGTTCATACTGTTAACTGGTTTTGTATGATCCAGGTTACGTGGTATGCTTGGTGTGGGCTGGTATGAATCTTGCCCTGGGATTTCTAAATCCTGCCTTGTAGTGTCCATCTCCTCTGGGCACAGTTCTCTGAGGTCTGGAGGAGGGGCATAGAGGGAGGAGCCAGTGCACACCCATAGTCAAAGTTCTTTTTAGGTGCCCTATCTCCTGCGGAGCCCGTCTATACCCCATGGTCCTTACGGAGTCCCCAGCATCCTCTACGGACTAGGAGAAATATATTTACCGGTAGGTTTAGAATCTTATTTTTTTTGAGCAGTGTATCTATATCTATATATCTATATATATATATATATATATATATATATATATATATATATGTGTGTGTATATATATATATATATATATATATGTGTGTGTGTGTGTGTATATATATATATATATATATATATATATATATATATATATATATATATATATATGTGTATGTGTGTATATATATATATATATATGTGTGTGTGTGTGTGTGTGTATGTATATATATATATATATATATATATATGTGTGTATGTATATACTAGGTGCTTCATCGCGCCCTACGGGCGCTCTTCACACCGTCGCAAGGGACTACGCCCCCTTAACCCTTGCATGCCTTTCTGGGTTTTAATATTTGTATTATATGTAGTATTACCTGCATTCCTTTGTTAGTGGTTAAATATTGCATAATGAAAAGGCGTGCGATGGTGAAGGAGGCGCAGCCCCTTGCGACGCCGTGAACAGCACCTGCAGGGCACGATGTACAGAATGTAGCGGGTGCGGGGGGGACTGCGGATGGTGTCTGTAGATGCTGCGGGTGGAGGGGCGGCGGAAGTGGGGGTGGGGCCCGGATGGGGAAGGTGCTGCAGGTGGTGGAGGGGCAGGTGCGGGGGTGCGATTGGTGGGGGAGGGGGGGACCGCGGATAGAGGAGGGTGTCTGCAGATGCTGCGGGTGGAGGGGGGCAGGTGTGGGGGGAGACATATAAGGGGGGTGGATGGTGGAGGAGGCCTGGAGGTGCTGTGGGTGGTGAAGGAGTGGAGGAGTGGGAGCCGCGGGTGGTGTGGGGGGGGTCTGGAGGCACAGCGTGTGAGGGAGGGGTGGAGTGCCGCATGTGGTGGAGGGGAAGGTGCAGAGGTGTGGTGCATTGGGGAGAGGTCTGGAGGCGCTGCGGGTACTGTACCTGCCAAAAAGGATAGGGGTGACAGGGCCAGGGTAGGGGCGGCAGGGCCAGGACAGGGGTGACAGGGCTAGTATAAGGGTGAAAGGGCCAGGATAAGGGTGGCAGGGCAAGGCCAGGGGTGACAGGGACATGACAGAACACAGGGCACGGGAGAGATTGGTATTAGGGACAAAACAGTGATGACAGACGTGTCTTACCGGAGTCACTGCTGCTGTTCCACTCCAATCTGTTGGGATCTGCTGCTGGTGGAGGCTTGGCATGGCTGACTCTCTTAGGCTGGAGTCCTGCTTCCTCTGCCCGTCCGCATCCCTCCCCCCCTCCTCAGTCACACACTGCAGACCTCGCGCAGCTGCCGGGCACTGTGGTAAGAGGAGACTGGGAGTGACTGGTTAGCCCCCAGGAGATGCTGCGGCTGGAGGGGGGAGGGGGTCATAGCATGCACGTGGCGCGGACCTCGCGGCTGCTGGGCACTGTGGTAAAGGGAGACTGGGAGTGACTGGTAAGCTGCCAGGAGACGCTGCGGCTGGAGGGAGGAGGGGGTCGGAGCCTGCAAGCAGCTCGGACTTCTGCAGCGCTACCCGCCGGCTAAAGTGTGTGAAGGAGCTGGACGCACCTCACTGCGGGTGGCAGTGCTGCAGCTAGCGGTGGGGTTGCTGGGGCTGGAGATAACAGAGGCAGTACGGAAAGTGCACAGCGGCAGGTGCCCCACAAAACTGCAGCTAAGAAGCGTGGAGTGTGCCAGAAAGTGATGCTCCTCCGCGCCAGAGCGACCCTAATGAGTATGCTGATGTGGGGGGTCAAGCACACAGTGAGCCGGTGCCCGTCTGTCTGTACGGCATACCCCCTCACACACCCCCATACCCCCCAAATGTCCCGATTTTTGTGGGACAGTCCCATTTTTGGGGGTCTGTCTCGCTGTCCCACCCGCAGGTCACAGTGTCCCGTGGTGGGGGAGATGGGGGGGGGGCAGTTGGAAAGCTCCTGTACTCGCTGTTCTGCTTAGCAGAGCAGCAGTGAATAGTGGAGACAGAGGGAGAGGGGGCATCAGGGGGTATGGATTAATGGGGGGTTCCAGCAGCAGAGCCAGATTAAGAGGGGGGGGGCAGGGGGTACGTACCGTTAACCCCACAGTTTTAGGGGGCCCCCCGGCTGGAGTAGCTCTGTCGTCCCAGCTCAGAAGCTCCCCTGTCCTGCCATTAACAGTGGCAGCATTGTGCTACAGTCAGCACACGCTGCTGCGTGTTGGCAGGTCTGTGGTGTTGTAGGGAGGCAGCAGCCTCCCTGCTTTCTTCTGCCTGTGCGGGTGTGTAGGGGGGAGTGACCACCTCCTCTGGATTTACACCTAGCTGAGGGGCCAAAATTCCATAAAAAATAAATAAATCCTGGAATTTGCATAAGGGGGCGTGGCCTCGCGGGCGCGATTAGGCCACGCCCCCAGCCCCACAGCAGGCACAGCAATGATACAGGGCTCCCCTGTCACAAGTGCCCTGGACCCCCCGGACTCATAATCAGCCCCTGGGGGCATGCCAGCAGCTCACAGAGCGCTGGGCATGACCCCTCACTGACGAAAACGGGGGCCCTCCCGTGAAGCCACGCCCCCTTTTCGCAGAGAGAGAGAGAGTGTGTGTGTGTCCCTCCTGCCTGAAGAAAGCTCCTGCAGAAAGTTGGGAGGTATGCACCCCTGCCTATGACATGCCCATACTATCTGCTTCTGCTCCTAGTCTCCTATAGATTTGGCCAGATCTGTGACTCATTTGACTAACTCCGCCCAGTGTTGTGACTCCGCCCAGCGTTCGCAAATGAGTCACAAGGTCACAGAATAGGGCTATTATATAGGAGATATATATATATATATATATATATATATATATAATAGAACAAGCCCAGCACTCCAACTGGGACACAAGTACTTTTAACTGGCTTGTGTGCCTTCCTGGGGTATAGCAACCCACTGCATATGTAGACAAGAGTCGGCACTCCTAGACTTATATATAGAAAACCAATCTTTAATGCATGCAAACAATGCAAAACATATCAACGTTTCGGAGAATTATACCCCATCATCAGGATAACAAGTGCAAGTGAATACAGTTTTATACTTACAATCTCCTCCGTTCCCGCTCACCACCAGACGCCTTCCCGGGACTCTGCACTACTTCCGGCATCGGACAGTGGAAGTTTCGTCATCACCAAAGACGGCACCGGCGGCAGGCTAGGGGAGGGAAACACAGGACTGGTTACCATGGTAACCGCCTATATACACATTAAAACCTAAGTGAACACAGTATGAGGTGTAGTGTATATTCAGTACACGTGCAAAAATATCAGCGGAAGACTATTATAATAAGTGTCATGTGTGTGTGTGTGTGTGTGTGTGTATATATATATATATATATATCTATAAATGTGACCATAGAAGCAAAATGAAAAATGAATAATGAAATAAACAAACAACCTGAAAGGTAAGTGACACTACACTGGCAATCTTATGAACCTGCTGACCGTGCTATATATAAATACATGTACCATATATTATTTAAAAAATTTTTATTTTTTTTTTAAAACAGGACACCACTACAATGCTTATATATACAAACAATTTATAAAAAAAGAAAGTGTCTCTCAACAACCACAACCAATTTTTAATTTTGCTTATATGGTCACATTTATTTATACATGAGACACTTTTATTATAATAGTCTTCCACTTATATTTTAATACTGTGTTCTCTTAGTTATAATGTGTATATAGGCGGTTACCATGGTAACCAGTCCTGTTTCCCTTTCCTTGCCTGCTGCTGCCTTTGGTGATGATGACTCTTCCGCTGTCCGATACCGGAAGTAGTACGGAGTCCCAGGACGGCGTCTGGTGGTGAGCGGGAACGGAGGAGCTTGTAAGTATAAAATTGTATTCACTTGCACATGTTATCCTGATGATGGGGTATCATTCCCCGAAACGTTTATACGTTTTGCACTGTTTGCGTGCACTAAAGTTTGGTTGTCTATACAAGTCTTGGAGTGCCGCCTCTTTTGTCGATAGAGATAGATATATATATATATATATCTATTTATTTTATATACAGATACATATTTCATCCAGAAAGTATTCACACTGCTCACACTTTTTCCACATTTTATGTTACAGCCTTATTCCAAAATGGAATAAATTATTTTTTTCCCTCAAAATTCTACACCCAATACCCCATAATGACACCGTGAAAAGTGTTTTTGAGATTTTTGCATATTTATTAAAAATAAAAAAATAAAATAACATGTACACAAGTATTTACGGCCTTTTCTCAATACTTTGCTGATGTACTTTTGGCAGCAATTACAGCCTCAAGTCTTTTTGAATATGATGCCACAAGCTTGGCACACCTATCTTTGGGCTTTTTCGTGCATTCCTCTTTGCAGCACCTCTCAAGCTCTACCAGGTTGGATGGGAAGCGTCTCTGCGCAGCCATTTTCAGAGCTCTCCAGTGATTCAAGTCTGGCCTCTGGCTGGGCCACTCAAGGACATTCACAGAATTGTCCTGAAACCACTCCTTTGCTATCTTGGCTGTGTGCTTAGGGCTGCTGTCCTGCTGAAAGATGAACTGTCGCCCCAGTCTGAGGTCAAGAGCGCTCTGGAGCAGGTTTTCATCCAGGATGTGTCTGTACATTGCTGCGTTAATTTTTCTCTCTATCCTGTCTAATTTCCCAGTTCCTTCCACTGAAAAACATCCCCACAGCATGATGCTGCTACCAACATGCTTCACTGCAGGTATGGTATTGGCCAGGTGATGAGCGATGCCTGGTTTCCTCCAAACATGACGCCTGGCATTCATGCCAAAGAGTTCAATCTTTGTCTCATCAGACCAGAGAATTTTGTTTCTCGTGTTCTGAGAGTCCTTCAGGTACATTTTAGCAAACTCCAGGTGGGCTGCCATGTGCTCTTTACTAAGGAGTGGCTTCCGTCTGGCCACTCTACCATACTGGCCTGAGTGGTGGATTGCTGCAGAGATGGTTGTCCTTCTGGAAGGTTCTCTCTCCACAGAGGAATGCTGTAGCTCTGACAGAGTGACAATCGGGTTCTTGGTCACCTCCCTGACTAGGGCCCTTCTCCCCCGATCGCTCAGTTTAGATGGCCGGCCAGCTCTAGGAAGAGTCCTGGTGGTTCCGAACTAATTCCATTTACGAATGATGGAGGCCACTGTGCTCATTGAGACCTTTAAAGCAGCATATATTTCTCTAACGTCCTAGTGGATGCTGGGGACTCCGTAAGGACCATGGGGAATAGACGGGTTCCGCAGGAGACTGGGCACTCTAAAGAAATATTAGGTACTATCTGGTGTGCACTGGCTCCTCCCTCTATGCCCCTCCTCCAGACCTCAGTTAGAATCTGTGCCCGGCCAGAGCTGGGTGCTCCTAGTGGGCTCTCCTGAGCCTGCTAGTAAAAGAAAGTATTTGTTAGGTTTTTTATTTTCAGTGAGCTTCTGCTGGCAACAGACTCACTGCTACGTGGGACTGAGGGGAGAGAAGCAAACCTATCTATCTGCAGCTAGGTTGCGCTTCTTAGGCTACTGGACACCATTAGCTCCAGAGGGTTCGAACACAGGCACCTGTCCTCGATCGTCCGTTCCAGGAGTCGCGCCACCGTCCCCCTCGCAGAGCCAGAAGAACAGAAGCTTGAAGACGCCGAAATCGGCGGCAGAAGACTCCCGTCTTCATTTAAGGTAGCGCACAGCACCACAGCTGTGCGCCATTGCTCCCAGCACACCTTCACACTCTGGTCACTGTAGGGTGCAGGGCGCTGGGGGGGGGTCGGCGGCGCCCTGGGCAGCAATTGAAGTACCTTTTGGCAAAAAAATACATATATACAGTCAGGCACTGTATATATGTAAAATAAAAAAACGCAATTTTTTCACACAGAAAGCGGGACAGAAGCCCGCCGCTGAGGGGGCGGGGCCTTCTTCCTCAGCACACCAGCGCCATTTTCTCTTCACAGCTCCGCTGGAAGGACGCTCCCCAGGCTCTCCCCTGCAGTATCTAGGTGCACAAAGGGTGAAAAGAGGGGGGGGGGCACATAAATTTAGGGGCAAATTTGTATATACAGCAGCTACTGGGTAAACACTGAGTTGTAGTGTAATCCCTGGGTTATATAGCGCTGGGGTGTGTGCTGGCATACTCTCTCTTTGTCTCCCCAAAAGCCTTTGTGGGGTCCTGTCCTCAGTCAGAGCATTCCCGGTGTGTGTGTGGTGTGTCGGTACGTCAGTGTCGACATGTTGGATGAGGAAGGGTACGTGGAGGCAGAGCAAGTGCAGATGAATGTGGTGTCGGCGCCAACACCTGATTGGATGGATATGTGGAAGGTGTTAAATGATAATGTAAGCTCCTTGCATAAAAGGTTAGACAAAGCTGACGCTTTGGATCAGTCTGTCTCACCCAGTGTCTGATCCCACAGCTCAGAGGCCGTCAGGGTCTCATAAGCGTCCACTATCCCAGTTAGTCGACACGGAGTCTGACTCCAGTGTCGACGACGATGAGGCTAAGTTACAGCCTAAAATGACTAAAGCCATTTGCTACATGATTATAGCGATGAAGGATGTATTGCACATTTCTGAGGAAATCCCTGTCCCTGACAAGAGGATTCATATGTTTGGGATACGGCCGCCCTAACAAGGTGATGGCAGAGATGATGGTGCTCCTTCGGAAGCAAGGAGTTACAATTATCCCATACTTGGACGATCTCCTCATAAAGGCGAGATCGACGTGGCACACTCTCAGGAAGTGTTGCAACAGCACGGCTGGATTCTGAATATTCCAAAGTCGCAGCTGATTCCTACGACACGTCTGCCCTTCCTGGGCATGATTCTGGACACAGACCAGAAGAAGCTGTTTCTTCCGGAGTAGAAGGCTCAGGAGCTCATGACTCTAGTCAGAGGACTCCTAAAACTGAAACAGGTATCGGTGCATCACTGCACGCGAGTACTGGGAGAAATGGTGGCGTCATACGAAGCCATTCCCTTCGGCAGGTTCCATGCGAGAATCTTTCAGTGGGACCTGCTGGACAAGTGGTCCGGATCGCATCTTCAGATGCATCGGCTGATCACCCTGTCCCCCAGGGCCGGGGTGTCTCTTCTGTGGTTGCTGCAAAGTGCTCACCTCCTCGAGGGCCGCAGGTTCGGGATACAGGACTGGGTCCTGGTGACCACGGATGCAAGCCTCAGCGGATGGGGGGCAGTCACTCAGGGAAGAAACTTCCAAGGGCTGTGGTCACAACGCCCTGAGTCAAGCGGAGCCCCTACTTCGCAACCACCCGGTGCTGATTCAGTCATACAACATCACCGCAGTAGCTCACGTAAACCGCCAGGGCGGCACAAGAAGCAGGGTGGCAATGGCGGAAGCCACCAGGATTCTTCGTTGGGCAGAGAATCACGTGCAAGCACTGTCAGCAGTGTTCATTCCGGGAGTGGACAACTGGGAAGCAGACTTCCTCAGCAGACACGACCTCCACCCGGGAGAGTGGGGACTTCATCAAGAAGTCTTCTCGCAGATTGCAAATCGATGGGAACTGCCACAGGTGGACATGATGGCGTCCCGTCTCAACAAAAAGCTCAAAAAGTATTGCGCCAGGTCAAGGGATCCTCAGGCGATAGCTGTGGACGCTTTGGTAACACCGTGGGTGTTCCAGTCGGTCTATGTGTTTCCTCCTCTTCCTCTCATACCCAAGGTGTTGAGAATCGTAATGTTCCGGATTGGCTAAGAAGGACTTGGTACCCGGAACTGCAAGAAATGCTCACAGAGGACCCATGGCCTCTGCCTCACAGACAGGACCTGTTGCAACAGGGGCCCTGTCTGTTCCAAGACTTACCGCGGCTGCGTTTGACGGCATGGTGGTTGAACGCCGGATCTTAGCAGAAAAGGGCATTCCGGATGAGGTCATTCCTACGCTGATAAAGGCTAGGAAGGACGTAACCACTCAACATTATCACCGTATATGGCAAAATATGTTGCTTGGTGTGAGGCCAGAAAGGCCCCTACAGAGGAATTCCAGCTGGGGCGATTCCTACACTTCCTACAGTCAGGTGTGACTATGGGCCTAAAATTAGGGTGCATAAAGGTCCAGATTTCGGCCCTATCCATTTTCTTTCAAAAAGAACTAGCTTCTCTACCGGAGGTTCAGACGTTTGTTAAAGGAGTGCTGCATATTCAGCCCCCTTTTGTGCCACCGGTGGCACCTTGGGATCTCAACGTCATTTTGAATTTCCTGAAATCCCACTGGTTTGAGCCACTTAAAACGGTGGAGCTAAAGTATCTCACTTGGAAAGTGGTCATGCTGTTGGCTTCGGCTAGGCGTGTGTCAGAATTGGCGGCTTTGTCGTGTAAAAGCCCGTATCTGGTTTTCCATATGGATAGGGCAGAATTGCAGACTCGTCCGCGGTTTCTGCCAAAGGTGGTGTCATCTTTTCATTTGAACCAGCCTATTGTGGTGCCTGCGGCTACTCGTGACTTGGAGGACTCCAAGTTACTAGACGTAGTCCGGGCTTTGAAGATTTATGTTTCTAGAACAGCTGGAGTAAGGAAGACTGACTCGCTATTTATCCTGTATGCACCCAACAAGTTGGGTGCACCTGCTTCAAAGCAGACTATTGCTTGCTGGATCTGTAACAGGATTCAGCAGGCTTATTCTGCGGCTGGATTGCCGCATCCAAGGTCAGTAAAAGCCCATTCCACAAGGAAAGTGGACTCTTCTTGGGCGGCTGCCCGAGGGGTCTCGGCATTACAGCTTTGCCGAGCTGCTACTTGGTCGGGTTCAAACACTTTTGCTAAATTCTACAAGTTTGATACCCTGGCTGAGGAGGACCTTGTGTTTGCCCATTCGGTGCTGCAGAGTCATCCGCACTCTCCCACCCGTTTGGGAGCTTTGGTATAATCCCCATGGTCCTTACGGAGTCCCCAGCATCCACTAGGACGTCAGAGAAAATAAGAATTTACTCACCGGTAATTCTATTTCTCGTAGTCCGTAGTGGATGCTGGGCGCCCGTCCCAAGTGCGGACTTTCTGCAATACATGTATATAGTTATTGCTTAATAAAGGGTTATTGTTATGGGGCATCTGTTGGTTGATGCTCCGTTTTGTTCATACTGTGAACTGGGTAAGGTTATCACAAGTTGTACGGTGTGATTGGTGTGGCTGGTATGAGTCTTACCCTGGATTCCAAAAATCCTTTCCTTGTAATGTCAGCTCTTCCGGGCACAGTTTCCTTAACTGAGGTCTGGAGGAGGGGCATAGAGGGAGGAGCCAGTGCACACCAGATAGTACCTAATCTTTCTTTAGAGTGCCCAGTCTCCTGCGGAGCCCGTCTATTCCCCATGGTCCTTACGGAGTCCCCAGCATCCACTACGGACTACGAGAAATAGAATTACCGGTGAGTAAATTCTTATTTTTTCTGTACACTTCCCCAGATTTGTGCCTCGAGACAATCCTGTCTCGGAGGTCTACAGACAATTCCTTTGACTTCATGCTTAGTTTGTGCTTAGACATGCACTGTGAAGTGTGGGACCTTATATAGACAGGTGTGTGCCTTTCCAAATCATGTCCAATCAACTGAATTTACCACAGTTGGACTCCAATTAAGCTGTAGGAGCATCTCAAGGATGTTCAGTGGAAATAGGATGCACCTGAGCTCAATTTTGAGCTTCATGTCAAAGTGTGTGAATACATATGTACATGTGATTTCTTAGATTGTTGTTGTTTTTTATAAATTTACAAAAATCTAAAAAAACAAACGTTTTTTCACGTTATTAATGGAGTATTGTGTGTAGAATTTTGAGGAAAAAGATAGAATAAATCCATTTTGGAATAAGGCTGTAACATAACAAAATGTGGAAAAAGTGAAGTGCTGTGAATACTTTCCAGATGCACTGTATCATCAATCTGAAGTCTTTCAACAAGTTTGCCAGAGTACCCAGGTTTCATACAAATAAACCATCTACTCTGTTGTCCTAGCTATGGAGCTTGGGGACTTTGTGTTGTCCCTGGACATTCAGAATGCTTATCTGCATGTCTTACAGCAAACTCATCAACGATTCCTGCAGTTTGCTAAACTTCGACATTATCAATTTCAGGCCCTCCCCTTTGGGCTGTCCACTCCGCCCAGGGTATTTACCAAAATAATGACTGTTATTGTGGCGCAACTACGTCGTCAGGGAGTCGGACTGCTCCCTTATCTGGATGATCTGCTCCTTCTGGAGCACTCCCCTCAGGTCCTACAACGTTATCTCTGACTATTGATTTCCTACAGCAACATGGTTGGCTCATCAACTGGAAAAAGTCATCCCTCATGCCTTTACAGTGGATGCTACATCTGGGAGCTCTTCTAGAATTCCGGGTACAGATGATTTCCCTGCCTGCAAACAAAATTTCAACACTTGATCCTGTACCGGTGAAACAGACAAGCTCATCTGATTTGGTCCCAGACGATTGTCCTGTCCCTGGAGGGTTGCGGTCGTTAGGTCGACATGCATTGGGTCGACCACTAAAGATCGACATGCACTAGGTCAACAGGGTGTCTAGATCGACAGGTTCATTGGGTCGACATGTGTAAGGTCAACAGGTCGACATGCGTTTTTCCCAATTTTTATTTTTGACCTTTTTCATACTTTACGATCCACGTGGACTACTAATGGGAACGGTAATCTGTGCCGAGTGCAGCGAGGCACCTTGCCCGAAGCATGGCGAGCGAAGTGGTGCAGTAATTGGGGTTCCCTGTCGCTGTACGAAGAAAACACCCAAAAAACCATGTCGAACCTTTGACCTGTCAACTTTGCACATGTCGACCTAACGACCCTGTCCACCTAGACACCCTGTCAAACTAGTGCATGTCAACATTTAGTTGGTCGACCCATACCCTCCCCGGAGGTCCAACTGTCTCTAACCTGGTGGCTCCAAGACGGTTCACTTGGACAAGGAGCGACAGTTCTGGTTTCTATATTGGGTACTTCTAATCACAGATGCCAGTGTCCATGGATGGGGCACAGTGACCAAACAGCGCTCCTAAAGCCTACCAATCAATGTTCTTTGAGTGGTCTACTGAGCCATCACTCTGGTGCAGGATCTGTTCTGGGGGAAAAATGGTCCACATTCCTGACTGACAACTCCACCGCAGTGGCCTACCTCAAGCATCATGGAGGCATTCACTCGGTTGGCGATGCAGGGGTTAGTTCACATTCTCCAGTGGGCCGAATGCCATATTCTGGCAATTTTAGCGATCTTCATCCCGGGATACTCAACTTGTAAGCGGACTTCTTCAGCTGACAAGATGTGCATGCCGGTGAGTAATCTCTACACCTAGAGTTCTTCCAGCTCCTGACGCACAGTTGAGGCCAACCGGATGTGGACATTATGGCCTCCCGACTCAACTGCAAGGTTCCAGTGCACGAGTCTAGGACTAGAGAAGCCGAAGCAGCCTTCGTGGATGCCCTGGCTGTACGGTGGAACTTCCATCTGCCATGTATCTCTCCTCCAGTCTCCCTTCTGCCGCAAGTTCTTCGGAAGTTCAAGTGGAAAGGAGGCGCCGTTTTCCTGGTAGCTCAAGCATGGCCCAGACGTCATTGGTTCTTTGATCGTCAGTCTCTCTATAGACTCTCCCTATCCACTCCTCTACGACCAGACCTGCTGTCTCAGGTTCCCTGTCTCCAACCAGACCTAGCACGTCTGTCTTTGATGGCGTGGCTCTTGAGTAATCCGTCCAAAGGGTTCACTTGCTCTGAGCGCGAAAGTCTGCCTCCACCTGTATCTATTACTGGGTGTGACATCCAGTGGTTCGCCGCCCGACACTATGACCCTGGTGTTTAGAGTTTCCCAGATCCTTGCTTTTCTTCAAGCTGAATGGGATCTCAGACTCCGCCTGGCCTCTCTGAATGTGCACATCTCTGCTCTGTCAGTCTGGTTCCAGCACAGGATTACTCCACTGCAGGATGTTCGCACTTTTCTGTTCTCTGATTTCAACCTCCCTTTGTCCCTTCAGTTGTTCCTTGGGATTTGTCAGTGGTTCTCAACGCACTTCAGGAGCCTCCGTTTGAACCCCTGGATTCAGTGGATGTACAGTAGCTAACAGCGAAGACTATCTTCCTTCTGACTACAGCATCTGCCTGACAGGTGTCCGATTTGGAGGCGCTCTCCTGTCATTCTCCCTTTCTGATTTTTCATTGGGATAGGGCGGTTCTTCGAACTCTGCCTGGTTACCTTCCTAAGGTAGTGTCCAGTTACCACCTTGTGGCACTGGTATTTCTCTCCCCGGATCTCGCGGCTAAGGAGGCCTCGTTGGATGTGGTCCGTGCTCTACATTGATCGTACTAGTTTCATCAGGAAATCTGATTCTCTCGTCTTCTACGGCATCCACAAGAGTGGCTGACCAGCTAACAAACAGAATGATACATTTGCTTCCGAGGATGCTTCATTTGTACGCCGGATTCTCTTATCTGCTCAGGAGCGTCCCCTCCATTGAACAACTGCTTTGGGACATCCCCATTGTCTACCCTGTGGAGTCCTATAGAACCTGAAAGAAAAAAAGGAGTTATGGAAGACTTAACTCTTTGTTAACTTTCTTCGAGGTACATAGGGTCCACAGGGCACCACCCTGACACACCTGGCTTCTATGGGTTTCTTCTTCACAGGTTACCTTCTCTAATCTGTGAGTGTGTTCTTGTGTGTACCATATCTTCCTTCTTTCTTATCCTGCCCCTGCTTTGGGCTTGTTGACAAAGCTGAGGAGCTGGAGCATGTAGGCGGAGTATAGTGGGAGAAGGACCAGTACATCTTGGATTATCTGTTTGGTGTCCAGTCCTATAACACCATCTATACCCCATTGTCTCCCCTGTGAACCCTATGGACCTCGAAGAAAGAGTTAGTAAAAGTAAGTCTACCATAACTCTCCTTTTCTCAACACTCTGGGAACATTACTTTCCATTCAATATGTACCATTCCTATATGATGGTTTCCCACAATGTGGAACCTCTGAAGAAATATATACTCCCTGGGAAGACTGCGTCTTCAGCCGGTATTCACTATTCAGGTAGAATGCAACATTATCCAGAAGATGCCTCTGTGTAGGTATATCAACAAGGTCATAATCATACAACAGCAGTTCAAACATCCCCCCCCCCCCCCCTCCTTATTCATTCTATGGGTTAAAGCCAACTAGCCGCGAATGGTGCGAAACTTGCACAAAATTGGTCCCCCTTTAGGGCAGTTAGCACTTTTGTTTGAGTTCAGGCCGCTGTAATGTGCAGCTGTTATGTCTCATTCACGAGTGTCATGGCTGCTAATTTAATTGACCCCAGCGTGTGTGTGTCCCCTTTCATTCTTTTGGTTCTGTGTCTCTCTTCTTTCTCCGCAAACCCCCCACCCCTTCCCTTTTCATTCTATATATCACTTGTTGGTCCCAAACCCCCATCCCCTACCCCCTATCATCTATGCCTCCCCTACTCCCTTTCTCTTTTCCCTTTTGAGAGCCGGTGTGTACTGTGAGGCATGCAGCAAGATAAGTCTCACGGAGCATGACAATAGCATCACGCTCCCAGCAATACTGACAAAGGTGATGCTGCTACAGAAACGCAGAGTACAATGGGCCTCGCTTGGTGCTGGAAAGTACGGGTACGGTCTCCTGCCCACCGTCTCCCCCCTTTGCTGGGCTTTCCCTGCTCACCTCGCCCTAGTTACGCCACTGATGATACACTTCCACAAGTGTGTTGTGAACATCATACTTTGATAGAGCCTTGTTCTTTTAAAAAGATAGGTTGTCCACTCACACCTGATTGTCATCCAATAGATTGAAAATACCCGATTCTAATTCCACCTTCAAAATATCTGCCTTAAGGTTCACATACAGTGCCTTTTTTCACCTCCTTGGCTTTTTACCTATTGTTACATTATGAACTGTAATTTATTTTTTCTGAATTTTAAGTGATGGATCTGCACAGAAGTTGGTGAAGTGAAATAAGAAAAATTTGTATTAGAGAATATTTATAAATAAAAAATTTTAAAATTGGTATGTGCATATGTATTCACCCCCTTTGCTATGAAGCCCTTCAAAAGTTCTGGTGCAACCAATTACCTTCAGAAGTCACATAATTAGTGAAATGAAGTCCACCTGTGTGCAATCTGTGTCACATAATCTGTCAGTATAAACGCACCTTTTCTGAAAGGCCCCAGAGGCTGCAACACCACTTAGCAGGACCACTACAAACCTGCCGAGAGAGGGCCGGCCACCAAACCTCACTGCCCGGGCAAGGAGGGCATTAATCAGAGAGGCAGCACAGAGACCAAAGGTAACCCTGAATGAGCTGCAGAGTTCCACGCAGAGACTGGTATATCTACGCATGTGACCACATAAGCCATACATTTCATAGAGCTGGGCTTTATAGAAGAGTGGCCAGAAAAAAGCCATTACTTAGTGTTAAAAACAAGAAGGCACGTTTTGAGTTTGCCAAAAGGCATGTGGACGACTCCCCAAATGTATGGAGGAAGGTGCTCTTGTCAGATAAGACTAAAATTGACTATTGCTGTTCACGAGCGTAAACCATCCAACACTAAGGAGTTGAAGCAGTTTTGCCTTCAGGAATGGGCAAAAATCCCAGTGGTAAGCTCAGAGACTTATCCAAAGTGACCTGCAGCTGTAATTGCTGCAAAAGGTGCTTTACAAAGTACTGACTTTAGGGGGGTGAATAGTTATGCACGCTAAAGTTTTCTATTTTTTTGTCCTATTTGTTTGCTTCTCAAAAAAAAAAAAATCTTCAAAGTTGTAGGCATGTGCTGTGAATGAAATGATGCAAACCTTCAAACAATCCATTTTAATTCTAGGTTGTGAGGCAACAAAACATGAAAAATGGGGGGTGAATACTTTAGCAAGGCACTGTACTTTTGCCACTCATATGTGATACTGGATTATTTTCCTCAATTAAAAATAAATGATCATATCTAACTTTTTTTTTTTGTCGCATTTGTTTGATTTGGTTCTCTTTATCTACTTTTAGTAATTCTTTGGTAGTTTTAGGCCAAATTTTATCAGAAATATAGAAAATTCTGAAGGGCTCATACATTTTCAAGCACCACTGTAGGTGCCTGATGGTGGACCTTTAGTTACCATCCAATCAGACCAGCATACTCTGGTTGTTTAAAAAAACAGCTCAGGATTCTGGGACTATCAAAAACTTAAAGAATATTTTGCTAGGACATTTTTTTTTTGGAAATGGTTATTCTTTTTATTGATTTTCAGTGTACAATTCAAACTATAAATAAAACCAAAACAAGAAACCATAAAACATTACCATGAATACTTGTTTGTTGATAGTTACATAGAAGATGGTATCATCTGGATTGACTACTGTCCTTACGAACCACCACCTTTGAATGTTAGTCTCCTCAAATCATGAGGCTTATCAAATTAAAGATCTAAACACCTGTGCATGATTAAAGACATCAACAAAACATGACCTGTTTGTTGTACTTGAGAACCTATGTTCTAAATCAAAAACTTCATAAGATAAAAACGTAATTTTTAAAAGCGGTTTGATTGCCCATTCAGGGGGGTTTCAGTTACTGTACATGTGGGTAATTTAAAGCGTGTAAAAGAGTGGTAGACTTGGGCTTAAACACCCATAGCTATTCAATTACAGCCCCTTTTCTCTTACATCCTAGAGGATGCTGGGGACTCCAAAAGGACCATGGGGTATAGACGGGATCTGCAGGAGACATGGGCACACTAAGACTGAATGGGTGTGAACTGGCTCCTCCCTCTATGCCCCTCCTCCAGACCTCAGTTAGATTCTGTGCCCAGAGAGACTGGACACACACTAGGGGAGCAATTTGGTGCTATTAACCCTTTAATAATAACAGCGCAGACATCTGAGGCAGTGTGTAGTTGCACTCAGTACTGCGATAGGCACTGGGGTGTGAGCTGGTAAACTCCCTCTGTGTTTCTCTAACAGGCTTTCCTGTGGGTCTGTACCCTATAGCCAGTGTGTTTGTGCGTGTCGGTACGTGTGTCGACATGTCTGAGGCTGAGTGCTCCTCCCCGGAGGAAGTTGTAGTGGGGGAAGATTAGGTGCTGGGAGTGACTGTCGGAACCTCAGACTGCTGATTGAGTGGATATGTTGAGTACATTGAATGCAAATGTGGCGTTATTGACTAAAAGGCTGGATAAATCTGATTCTCAGACTCAAACGTGGAGAAAATCCATGGAGGATGCCTTGTCTCGGGTACAGGCCCCCTCAGGGTCACAAAAGCGTTCATTTACACAGATGGCGGATACGGATACCGACACGGACTCTGATTCCAGTGTCGACTATAGTGAGGCCAGTTTAAATCCAAAACTAGTTGAGTATTCAGTACATGATTGTGGCAATTAAAGACGTTTTACATATTTCAGAAGTATCTACTGTTCCTGATACTAGGATTTGTTTGTATAAGGGAAAAAAACCTGAGGTGACGTTTCCCCCTCTGAGCTGAACACTCTTTGTGAAAAAGCTTGTGAATCTCCTGACAAAAGGTGGGCGGATTCCCAAGAGAATTCTAATGGCATATCCTTTCCCCTCTGACGACAGGGAAAAGTGTGGAGTCATCTCCCAATGTGGACAAGGCTCTATCGCGACAGTCCAAGAAGGTGGCGCTTCCGTCTCCTGACACTGCTGCCCTAAAGGACCCTGCGGAACGTAAGCAGGAAACGCCCTCAAAATCCATTTATGTCACTACGGGTGCGTAGCTCAGACCTGCCATGGCGTCGGCATGGGTGAGTAGTGCTATTGGCAAGTGGGCAGATAATTTGGCATCTGACATGGATACCCTGGATAGAGAGAGCATTCTTTTGACTCTCTGTTATATCAGGAACGCTGCAGCTTACCTAAAGGATGCGGCGAGGGATATTGGCCTTTTGGGATCAAGGGCCAATGCCATGGCAGTCTCGGCCAGGAGAGCGCTGTGGATTCATCAATGGAATGCTGATGCCGACTCTAAGAAAGATATGGAAGCTCTCCCTTATAAAGGTAGGGTCTTGTTTGACTGCCTCGCTGATCTGGTGTTTACTGCTACAGCGGGTAAGTCATAATTTCTTCCCTATGTTCCTGCACAACAGTAAAAGACGCCGCATTATCAGATGCAGTCCTTTCGGCCTAATAAATACAAAAAAGGAAGAGGGTCTTCCTTCCTTGCCTCAAAGGGTAGAGGACGGGGGGAATGGTCTCCTGCTGTGCCAAGCTCCCAGGAGCAGAAGTCCTCCACGGCTTCTGCCAAGTCCTCCACGGCTTCTGCCAAGTCCTCCACGGCTTCTGCCAAGTCCTCCACGGCTTCTGCCAAGTCCTCCACGGCTTCTGCCAAGTCCTCCACGGCTTCTGCCAAATCCACCGCATGACGCTGGGGCTCCTCTACGGGAGTCCGTACCGGTGTGTGTGGGGGGGGGGGGGGGGCGTTTCCGGCTCTTCAGTCAGGTCTCATTTCACTCGGGCCTGGATCCTTGGTTGTTAGACATAGTGTCCCAAGGGTACAAAGTGGAGTTTCCGATTTTTAAAATTAGCCTTGACAGTCGTGCGTGCTGCGATACAAAAGCTGTGTCAGAAGGGTTTTATTCTAGCCTTTTTGTTGTACCAAAGCCGGATGGCTCGGTCAGACCGATCCTGAATCTAAAATCCCTCAATCTGTATTTGAAAACTTTCAAGTTCAAGATAGAATCTTTCGGGCAGTGATCTCCAGTCTGGAAGGGGGGGATTTTATGGCGTCATTCGACATAAAAGATGCTACTTACATGTCCCAATATATCCTCCACATCAAGCTTTCCTGAGGTTTGCGGTTCAGGATTGTCATTATCAATTTCAGACGTTGCCATTTGGTCTTTCCACGGCCCAGAGGATCTTCACCAAGGTAATAGCGGAAATGATGGTGCTTCTACGAAAAGCAGGGCGTCACAATTATCCCGTACTTGAACGATCTCCTGATAAAGGCGAGATCAAAGGAGCAGTTGCTAAGAAGCGTGGAACTCTCCCTGACAGTTCTGCAACAACATGGTTAAATTCTAAATTTGCCAAAGTCACAGTTGATTCCGACAACTCGGCTGTCTTTCTTGGGCATGATCCTGGACACGGAACTGCAGAGTGTGTTTCTCCCAGCGGAAAAAGCTCTGGAAATCCAGACCATGTTCAAGGAGATTCTGGAACCGGCAAGAGTGTCGATCCATCAATGCACTCGGGTGCTGGGGAAGATTGTTGCAGCTTACGAAGCCATTCCGTTTGGCAGGTTTCATCCCTGGGTATTTCAGTGGGACCTGTTGGACAAGTGGTCCGGGTCTCACCTGCACATGCACCGGAAACTAAGTCTATCTTCCAGGACCAGAATATCTCTCCTGTGGTGGCTTCAAACTTCTCACATCCTGGAGGGACACGGATTCGGGATCCAGGATTGGGTCCTGGTGACCAACGGATGCAAGTCTCTGAGGCTGGGGAGCAGTCACACAGGGACAAAATTTCCAGGGAAAATGGTCAAGCCAGGAAGCTTGTCAGCACATAAACGTTCTGGAGTTAAGAGCTATCTACAACAGCCTTCTGCAGGCGGAACACTTTCTTCAAGGTCTACCTGTCCTGATTCAGTCGGACAACGTAACAGCGGTGGCGTACATAAACCGCCAGGACGGAACAAAGAGCAGAGCGGCAATGGCGGAGGCCACAAGAGTTCTCCGCTGGGCAGAACAACATGTAAGCGCTCTGTCAGTGGTCTTCCTCCCCGGCGTGGACAACTGGGAAGCAGATTTCCTCAGCAGACACGATCTCCATCCAGGAGATGAAGCCCCCTCTTGATGAAGCCCCCAGGAGAGTGGGGGCTTCATCAAGAGGTGTTTGCAGAAGTGACAAGTCGTTGGGGAATTCCTCAAATAGACATGATGGCGTCTCGCCTCAACAAGAAGCTTTAGAGATATTGTTCCAGGTCAAGGGACCCTCAAGCCAGTGCAGTAGACACCCTGGTGACACCGTGGGTGTTTCAGTCGGTATATGTGTTCCCTCCACTTCCACTCATTCCACAAGTGATAAGGATCATAAGAAGAACAAGGGTTCAGGCGGTACTCACTGTTCCAGATTGGCCACGGAGGGCCTGGTATCCGGATCTTCAGGAATTGCTCATAGAAGATCCCTGGCCTCTTCCTCTCAGAGAAGATCTGTTACTGCAGGGGCCGTGCATCTTCCAGGACTTACCGCGGTTGCGTTTGACGGCGTGGAGGTTGAAGGCCAAATCCTAGCTCGAAAGGGTATTCCCGGGGAAGTCATCCCCACTCTCCTTAAGGCTAGGAAGGAGGTCACGACTAAGCATTATCATCGTATTTGGAGAAAGTATGTGTCTTGGTGTGAAGCCAAGATGGCTCCTACGGAGGAGTTTCAGCTGGGTTGTTTCCTCCATTTTTTGCAGGCAGGTGTGGATGCGGGCCTGAAATTAGGTTCCATTAAAGTGCAGATTTCGACTTTTATCTATTTTCTTTCAAAAAGAATTGTCCGCCCTTCCAGAGGTTCAGACATTTGTGAAGGGAGTGCTGCACATACATCCTCCTTTTGTGCCACCCATGGCACCGTGGGATCTTGACGTGGTGTTGCAATTTCTTATGTCTCACTGGTTTGAACCTTTTGCGAAAGGTTGAGTTGAAATTTCTCACTTGGAAGGTGGTCATGCTTTTGGCCTTGGCGTCCGCAAGACGGGTGTCGGAATTGGCGGCTTTGTCTCACAAGAGCCCCTACTTGATTTTCCATGTGTAGAGAGCGGAATTGAGAACTCGTCAAAAATTTCAGCCAAAGGTGGCTTCTTCGTTTCTCATAAACCAACTTATTGTGGTACCTGTGGCTATGGATACCTTGGCTGTTTCAAAATCTATCGATGTAGTCAGAGCTTTAAAAATTTATGTCGCAAGAACGGGCTCAAATTAGGAAAACAGAGGCTCTGTTTGTCCTATATGCTCCCAACAAAATTGGGGCTCCTGCTTCCAAGCAGACTATTGCTCGCTGCATCTGTAACACAATTCAGCAGGCTCATTCTACAGCTAGATTGCCGTTACCTAATTCGGTAAAGGCCCACTCTACCAGGAAGATGGGCTCATCTTGGGCGGCTGCCCGAGGAGTCTCGGCGCTTCAACTTTGCCGAGCAGCTACGTGGTCGGTTTCAAACACTTTTGCTAAGTTCTACAAGTTGATACCCTGGCTGAGGAGGACCTCATGTTTGCTCAATTGGTGCTACAGAGTCGTCCGCACTCTCCCGCCCGGTCTGGAGCTTTGGTATAGACCCCATGGTCCTTTTGGAGTCCCCAGCATCCTCTAGGACGTAAGAGAAAATAGGATTTTAATACCTACCGGTAAATCCTTTTCTCCTAGTCCGTAGAGGATGCTGGGCGCCCGTCCCTGTGCAGACTGTTTTTGCAGTAGTATTGATAGTTATTGCTTCTGTTACACGGAGGTTGTGTATCGGTTATGTTCAGCTTGTTGCTGTTTTTAGTCCATGCTGTTAACTGGTATTGCTTAAAAGCCATGTTGTACGGTGTGTTGTGGTGTGAGCTGGTGTGTTTCTCACCCTTGGTTAACAAAAATCCTATTCCTCAATGTCCGTCTCCCTGGGCACAGTTCCTATAACTGAGGTCTGGAGGAGGGGCATAGAGAGGAGCCAGTTCACACCCATTCAAAGTCTTATAGTGTGCCCATGTCTCTTGCGGATCCTGTCGATACCCCATGGTCCTTTTGAAGTCCCCAGCATCCTCTACGGACTAGGAGAAAAGGATTAACCGGTAGGTATTAAAATCCTATTTTTTCACCTGTTAAATTACTGTTACCGGGCGTTAACCCATAGAATCTGGGATAAGTTCCCCTTAGTGTAGAGCAGCAGTTCTCAAACACGGTCCTCAAGGCACCCTAACGGTCCAGGTTTTAAGTTTATCCATACTTGGCCACAGGTGACTTAATTAGCACCTCAGCCAAATTGATTTAGCTATCTGTACTGAGCCATGGACCATTGGAGTGCCTTGAGGACTGCGTTTAAGAACCTCTGGTGTGGAGTTTTTTTTTGTTTGTTTTTTAGGATTTATCTGAAGGAGATTGGCTACAATGCCTGTTAGAACAGCAGCTCTAATAATTGCACACATTAAGAGGTACTTGTTTTCACCTTTTTTGTTTTTTTGTAATTAGTGTCTAAACTGGTATCTTTTTCTTTTACAATATATTTCTACGATAGATTTTATGTATTTTATTTTTTTCGACTACTGATTAGTTTTTGTTTCCTGCATGGAATTGAAAAATACAAACACGCATGGTGCATCTAATTTTGCACAATGTGCTTATTTAACCACCTTCTCCCATTGAAACTAATTTCATTTATTTCTCTCTCAAACACCCAAGCATGAGAATACAAACATTCCACAGTTAGGGCTGTTGTGGGGTGTTGAACCGAACACCTCAATGTTGACAGGCAGTAATGCTACCAGCTTTTGCATGGTTTACTGTGCTTCCGTTTTAAGCAAATTAATGCCACTTTTACCTCATCTGTTTTTCAGGCACATGCAGATGGCTTGCAGTCTTGTGTCCTTACTATCCGCATTTTACGTGACTTGTGTCAGAGAGTGTCAACGTGGACAGCTCTGTCAGACTGGGTAAGGAGGAGACATGGGATCCCTACTATGCAAAAGTATTGTAAGGTTTTTGTTTTGTGGGAAGACTGTACAAATGGAAAAGTGAATTTTTTACTTTTTTTTTTTTTTCTTTCCTTTGTTTAGCTGTGCAAGTACTACTTTTATATAAAATTCACTCTATAAATAGGGAAAGACTACAAATATGCACAATATCCACTTGTATCAAAATGTTGCCTCCTGCAAAATAAATACAACCCAAAAACTATTTTTTTGCATATGTGTGCATTTATAATTGAACTCTCACTTTACATATGGGTCATTCCATGAAATATAGGACACAATACATGAAAATTACATTTCACGTAACTACTAACATTTTAGTATATTTATGCTGCTAAAAGATTGTAGTATATTGTGGGATGAGTACTATTATAATACATAAATAGATGAAAGTATATTATAAGGACATCATTTTAAAAACAATAAATATATTGTAACATGAGTCACAGGTAACATGTGACATGAGTCACAGCCTTTTTTTTACCCGTGTTAAGTTTTGTAGATATTTTAGACATCTCTACAGTTAATAAGGAAGATAAACATGTCTACATTGATTAATTCAAGTGGATTCTACAGGTATGAGTAATTTGTGTCAGAGCTCTTTGGGGGCAGAAAGTAACGTTAGTCACATTTGTATGCAACACGAGTCACGTTGATTGGTTTTATGTATAGTTTGGTTAATATTCAGTTTTTTGTGTCAATCAGAAATGTAGGGTCTTCTAAGTTTATATATGCTATATAGTAGAACAATCATAGTGTTTAAATAATTAGGAGAGCAGAATTAAATAAATATATAGCATATACTTTAATACAAAATATTGAAGATACAGTAAAACTGAGGCCCTTTGGGTTACCACAGAAACCGGGGAGAAGGACATTATTTGCATTGTGGTGATCTATAGACCACCAGGCAAGGGGCAGGATTTGGGCAGGAACCTATTGTTGGACATCACTAAAATAGCTTTAAAGAGAGAAGTCATAATTATGGGAGACTTTAATTTACCTGATGTAATTTGGAAGGAGTCTTTTGCAAGTTCAGTTACAATTGGCAAATTTTCTAAATTCCTTACAGGGGGCCTCTCTCAAGCAATTGGTGAGGGAGCCCACTCGCAAAGACTCAATATTAGATTTAATTCTTACAAATGGTGAAAAGATATCGGACATATATGTGGGTTAGCACCTGGGATCCAGTGATCATCAAGCAGTATGGTTTAGTATAAAGACAGGATCCAACTCCTGTCACACAAAAACAAAGGTGTTGGACTTTAGAAATGCTGACTTTGCAAAAATGGGGAGATGTTTAAGTGAGTCATTGGCGGACTGGAGGAACTTGGAAGGGGTGCAGGAAATGTGGGAAAAACTGAAAAGTGCAATACTAAGGGCAACATACCTTTTGTATCAAAAGGGTTAGGAAAAGCACCAGAAAAAGGAAGCCAGTATGGTTCACAAAAGAAGTATCAACTGGTGTGAAAGCAAAAAAGATGGCTTTTAGGAAATACAAACAGACTCAATATAGTAACGAAAAAGAGGTGTATCTTGACAGATGGAAGGATGCTAAGATGCTAAGAAAGTGATCAGACGTGCAAAGGCAGAAGCTGGGGAGAAAATGGCCCAGTCAGTAGATAAAGGGGGCAAAACTTTTTTTAAGTATATAAATGAAAGGAGAAAATCAAATGGAGGAATAAGACTTAAGACAGAGAGTGAGAATTTGGTGGAGGGAGACAAGGCAATAGAAGATCACCTAAATTATTTTTGCTCAGTATTTACTACAGAAGGAGAAGGCAAGGGGCCACAGTTAAGTTGCAAGGACATTCGTAAAAATAAGGTAGATGAAAGTACATTAACAAAGGAGAAGGTCCCAACAACTTTCAAAACTAAAAGTGAATAAATAAATGGGGCCAGATGGGATACACCCAAGGATACTAAGAGCTAAAAGATGTGCTGGTGGCACCATTAACAGAATTTCTCTGACGTCCTAGTGGATGCTGGGGACTCCGTAAGGACCATGGGGAATAGACGGCTCCGCAGGAGACTGGGCACATCTAAAGAAAGATTTAGGTCTATCTGGTGTGCACTGGCTCCTCCCCCTATGACCCTCCTCCAAGCCTCAGTTAGATTTCTGTGCCCGGCCGAGCAGGATGCACACTAGGGGCTCTCCTGAGCTCCTAGAAAGAAAGTATAGATAAGGTTTTTTATTTTACAGTGAGACCTGCTGGCAACAGGCTCACTGCAGCGAGGGACTAAGGGGAGAAGAAGCGAACCTACCTAAGTGGTGGTAGCTTGGGCTTCTTAGGCTACTGGACACCATTAGCTCCAGAGGGATCGCACACAGGACCCGACCTCGTCGTCCGTTCCCGGAGCCGCGCCGCCGTCCCCCTTACAGAGCCAGAAGCAAGAAGGTCCGGAAAATCGGCGGCTGAAGACTTCTGTCTTCTCCAAGGTAGCGCACAGCACTGCAGCTGTGCGCCATTACTCCTCATGCACAACACACACTTCGGTCACTGATGGGTGCAGGGCGCTGGGGGGGGGCACCCTGAGCAGCAATATTAACACCTTGGCTGGCAAAACTGACACCATATATAGCCCCAGAGGCTATATAGGTGTAAATTACCCCTGCCAGAATAACACAAAAAGCGGGAGAAAGCCCGCCGAAAAAGGGGCGGAGCCATCTCCCTCAGCACACTGGCGCCATTTTCCCTCACAGCTCCGCTGGAAGGATCGCTCCCTGGCTCTCCCCTGCAGTCCTGCACTACAGAAAGGGTAAAAAAGAGAGGGGGGGGGGGGGCAAAAATTTAGGCGCAGTATAATATATATATGCAGCTATAAGGGAAAACACTCCTTATAGGTGATATCCCTGTGGTATATAGCGCTCTGGTGTGTGCTGGCATACTCTCCCTCTGTCTCCCCAAAGGGCTTTGTGGGGTCCTGTCCTCTGTCAGAGCATTCCCTGTGTGTGTGCTGTGTGTCGGTACCGCTGTGTCGACATGTATGATGAGGAAAATGATGTGGAGGCAGAGCAAATGCCTGTAAATGTGTTGTCACCCCCTGAGGGGTCGACACCTGTGTGGATGGACTTATGGAAGGAATTACGTGACAGTGTCAGCTCCTTACATAAAAGGTTTGACGACATAGGACAGCCGGCTACTCAGCTTGTGACTGTTCCAGCGTCTCAAATGTCATCAGGGGCTTTAAAACGCCCGCTACCTCAGATGGCAGACACAGATGTTGACACGGATACCGACTCCAGTGTCGACGACGATGAGACTAGTGTACCCTCCAATAGGTCCACCCGTTACATGATTGAGGCAATGAAAAATGTATTACACATTTCTGATAGTACCCCAGGTACCACAAAAAAGGGTATTATGTTCGGTGAGAAAAAACTACCAGTAGTTTTTCCTGCATCTGAGGAATTAAAAGAGGTGTGTGAGGAAGCCTGGACTTCCCCCGATAAGAAATTGATAATTTCTAAACTGTTATTGGCAGCGTACCCTTTCCCGCCAGAGGATAGGTCACGTTGGGAAACGTCCCCTAGGGTAGATAAATCGCTTACACGTTTATCAAAACAGGTGGCACTACCGTCTCCGGATACGGCCGCCCTATAGGATCCTGCTGATAGAAAGCAGGAGGCTACCCTCAAAGCTATATATACACACATGGGCATTATATTGCGACCAGCGATTGCATCAGCATGGATGTGCAGTGCTGCTGCTGCGGAACTGTTTGGGGATGGTCTTTCAGACCTCGTTTCCAGAGCTACGGCTGGGAAATCGACATTTTTGCCACAGGCTACCCCACAGCAAAAGAAGGCACCGTATTATCAAGTACAGTCCTTTCGGCCCCATAAACACAAGAGGGCTCGAGGCGCATCCTTTCTGCCGAGAGGCAAAGGTAGAGGGAAAAAGCTGCAGCATACAGCCAGTTCCCAAGAGCAAAAGTCCTCCCCCGCGTCCGGTAAGTCCACAGCATGACGCTGGGGCTTCACAGGCGGATCCGGGTACGGTGGGGGCCCGTCTCAGAAATTTCAGCACACAGTGGGCTCTCTCACAGGTGATCCCTGGGCCCTTCAAGTAGTATCTCAGGGGTACAGGCTGGAATTCGAGACGTCCCCCATCCCCCCCCCCTCCCCCGCCGTTTTTTAAAATCTGCCTTACCAGCAACCCACTCTGCCAGGGAGGCAGTGTTGGTGGCTATCCAAAAACTGTATTCACAGCAAGTGATTGTCAAGGTACCCCTCCTTCAGCAAGGGAAGGGTTACTATTCCACAATGTTTGTGGTACCGAAACCGGACGGTTCGGTGAGACCCATCTTAAATTTAAAATCCTTGAACACTTATATCAAAAGGTTCAAGTTCAAGATGGAATCGCTCAGGGCGGTTATTGCGAGCCTGGACGAGGGGGATTACATGGTCTCCCTGGACATCAAGGATGCGTACCTGCATGTCCCCATTTACCCTCCTCACCAGGAGTACCTCAGATTTGTGGTACAGGACTGTCACTATCAGTTCCAGACGCTGCCGTTTGGGTTATCCACGGCACCGAGGGTCTTTACCAAGGTAATGGCCGAAATGATGATACTCCTTCGCAAGAAGGGAGTTTTAATTATCCCGTACTTGGACGATCTCCTGATAAAGTCGAGGTCCAAGGAACAGTTGGTAGTGGGGGTAGCACTTTCTCGGGAAGTGCTACAACAGCACGGCTGGATTCTCAATATTCCAAAGTCACAGCTGGTCCCGTCGACACGTCTTCTGTTCCTGGGAATGATTCTGGACCAGAAAAAAGTGTTTCTTCCAGTGGAAAAAGCCGAGGAGTTGTCATCTCTAGTCAGAGACCTCCTAAAACCGGGACAGGTGTCTGTACATCAATGCACACGAGTCCTGGGAAAAATGGTAGCTTCGTACGAAGCAATTCCATTCGGAAGGTTCCACGCAAGGACTTTCCAGTGGGACCTGTTGGACAAATGGTCCGGGTCCCATCTCCAGATGCAACAGCGGATAACCCTGTCGGCAAGGACCAGGGTGCCGCTGCTGTGGTGGCTGCAGAGGGCTCATCTACTAGAGGGCCGCAGATTCGGAATACAGGACTGGGTCCTGGTGACCACGGATGCCAGCCTTCGGGGCTGGGGCGCAGTCACACAGGGAAGAAATTTCCAAGGACTGTGGTCAAATCAGGAGATTTCGCTTCACATAAATATTCTAGCGCTAAGGGCCATTTACAATGCCCTAAGTCTGGCAAGACCCCTGCTTCAACACCAGCCGGTGCTGATCCAATCAGACAACATCACGGCGGTCGCCCATGTAAACCAACAGGGCGGCACAAGAAGCAGGATGGCGATGGCAGAAGCCACAAGGATTTTCCTGGGAAGCAGACTTTCTCAGCAGGCACGACCTCCACCCGGGAGAGTGGGGACTTCATCCAGAAGTCTTCCAAATGATTGTACACCTTTGGGAAAGGCCACAGGTGGACATGATGGCGTCCCGCCTCAACAAAAAGCTAAAAAGATATTGCGCCAGGTCAAGGGACCCTCAGGCGATAGCTGTGGACGCTCTGGTAACACCGTGGGTGTACCAGTCGATGTATGTGTTCCTTCCTCTGCCTCTCATACCCAAGGTACTGAGAATAATAAGAAGGAGAGGAGTAAGAACTATACTCGTGGTTCCGGTTTGGCCAAAAAGAGCTCGGTACCCAGAACTTCATAAAATGATCTCAGAGGACCCATGGCCTCTGCCGCTCAGACAGGACCTGCTGCAGCAGGGGCCCTGTCTGTTCCAAGACTTGCCGCGGCTGCGTTTGACGGCATGGCGGTTGAACACCGGATCCTAAGGGAAAAAGGCATTCCGGAGGAAGACATTCCTACGCTGATTAAGGCTAGGAAAGATGTGACCAAAAACATTATCACCACATATGGCGAAAATATGTTGCTTGGTGTGAGGCCAGGAAGGCCCCAACGGAGGAATTTCAACTGGGTCGATTTCTGCACTTCCTACAGTCAGGAGTGACTATGGGCCTAAAATTGGGTTCCATTAAGGTCCAGATTTCGGCTCTGTACATTTTCTTCCAAAAAGAACTGGCTTCACTGCCTGAAGTTCAGACTTTTGTTAAGGGAGTGCTGCATATTCAGCCCCCGTTTGTGCCTCCAGTGGCACCGTGGGATCTCAACGTGGTGTTGGACTCCCTGAAGTCGCATTGGTTTGAGCCACTTAAATCCGTAGAGCTAAAATACCTCACGTGGAAAGTGGTCATGCTGTTGGCCTTGACCAGGCGTGTATCAGAATTGGCGGCTTTGTCATGCAAAGGCCCTTATCTGATTTTTCATATGGATAGGGCGGAATTGAGGACTCATTCCCAATTCCTTCCTAAGGTGGTATCAGCTTTTCATGTGAACCAACCTATTGTGGTGCCTGCGGCTACTTAGGACTTGGAGGACTCCAAGTTACTGGACGTAGTCAGGGCCCTGAAAATGTGTTTCCAGGACGGATGAAGTCAGGAAAACTGACTCGCTATTTATCCTGTATGCACCCAACAAGCTGGGTGCTCCTGCTTCTAAGCAGACTATTGCTCGTTGGATCTGTAGCACGATTCAACTTGCACATTCTGCGGCTGGACTGCCGCACCCTAAATCTGTAAAAGCCCATTCCACAAGGAAAGTGGGCTCTTCTTGGGCGGCTGCCCGAGGGGTCTCGGCTTTAAAACTTTGTCGAGCTGCTACTTGGTCGGGTTCAAACACTTTTGCAAGAGTCTACAAGTTTGATACCCTGGCTGAGGAGGACCTTGAGTTTGCTCATTCGGTGCTGCAGAGTCATCCTCACTCTCCCGCCCGTTTGGGAGCTTTGGTATAATCCCCATGGTCCTTACGGAGTTCCCAGCATCCACTAGGACGTCAGAGAAAATAAGATTTTACTCACCGGTAAATCTATTTCTCGTAGTCCGTAGTGGATGCTGGGCGCCCATCCCAAGTGCGGATTGTCTGCAATACTTGTATATAGTTATTGCCTAACTAAAGGGTTATTGTTATGAGCCATCTGTAGTGAGGCTCAGTTATATTTCATACTGTTAACTGGGTATAATATCACGAGTTATACGGTGTGATTGGTGTGGCTGGTATGAGTCTTACCCGGGATTCAAAATCCTTCCTTATTGTGTCAGCTCTTCCGGGCACAGTATCCTAACTGAGGTCTGGAGGAGGGTCATAGTGGGAGGAGCCAGTGCACACCAGGTAGTCCTAAAGCTTTCTTTAGTTGTGCCCAGTCTCCTGCGGAGCCGCTATTCCCCATGGTCCTTACGGAGTTCCCAGCATCCACTACGGACTACGAGAAATAGATTTACCGGTGAGTAAAATCTTGTTTTTTTTCTATATACCGTATATACTCGAGTATAAGTCGACCCAAATATAAGCCGAGGTACCTAATTTTACCACAAAAACCTGGGAAAACTTATTGACTTGAGTATAAGCCTATGGTGGGAAATGCAGCTCTAGCCGTACACAACCCTCATAGTGCCAGATATGCCCCCGCAGTGCCAGATATGCCCCCATACTGCCAGATATGCCCCCATACTGCCAGATATGCCCCCATACTGCCAGATATGCCCCCATACTGCCAGATATGCCCCCATACTGCCAGATATGCCCCCATACTGCCACATATGCCCCCTCAGTGCCACATATGCCCCCTCAGTGCCACATATGCCCCCTCAGTGCCACATATGCCCCCCCCCCTCCAAGTGCCAAATATGCTCCTCCAGTGCCAGTTATAACTTACCCTCCGCCGCTCCCACACTGTTTTGTGAAGGAGGGACACGGAGGGCACAGTGCGCGCCTCTCCTGTGTCCCTCCTGCGGCAGCGGCGTGTGTGTTAAATGAAGTGCCGGTTCGTGAGCCAATCAGAGCTCACGAACGGGTGCTTCATTTAATAGACCCGCCGGAGACGCACAGGAGAGGCGCGCGCTGTGCCCTCTGTGTCCCTCCTTCCCACTGACTTGAGTATAAGCCGAGGGGGGCTTTTTCAGCACACAAAAAAGTGCGGGAAAAGTCGGCTTATACTCGAGTATATACGGTAATTCCCCTCAGTTCCGATGTCAATTCTGTTGTAACATTATTCACGCATATAAACAATAGAATTTAGCTACTAAGAGTGTACTTTTTCTCTGACGTCCTAGTGGATGCTGGGACTTCCGTAAGGACCATGGGGAATAGCGGCTCCGCAGGAGACTGGGCACAAAAAGTAAAAGCTTTAGACTAGCTGGTGTGCACTGGCTCCTCCCCCTATGACCCTCCTCCAAGCCTCAGTTAGATTTTTGTGCCCGAACGAGAAGGGTGCATGCTAGGTGGCTCTCCTGAGCTGCTTAGAAGTAAAAGTTTAAATAGGTTTTTTATTTTCAGTGAGTCCTGCTGGCAACAGGCTCACTGCATCGTGGGACTAAGGGGAGAAGAAGCGAACTCACCTGCGTGCAGAGTGGATTGGGCTTCTTGGCTACTGGACATTAGCTCCAGAGGGACGATCACAGGTTCAGCCTGGATGGGTCCCGGAGCCGCGCCACCGGCCCCCTTACAGAGCCAGAAGAGCGAAGAGGTCCGGAGAAATCGGCGGCAGAAGACGTTCCTGTCTTCAGATAAGGTAGCGCACAGCACTGCAGCTGTGCGCCATTGCTCTCAGCACACTTCACACTCCGGTCACTGAGGGTGCAGGGCGCTGGGGGGGAGCACCCTGAGACGCGATAAAACATGTTTAAACCTTATATGGCTAAAGAAATACATCACATATAGCTCCTGGGCTATATGGATGCATTTCACCCCTGCCAGTTTTCCTAAAAAAAAAAGCGGGAGAAAAGGCCGCCGTGAAGGGGGCGGAGCCTATCTCCTCAGCACACAAGCGCCATTTTCCCTCACAGTTCCGCTGGAAGGAAGGCTCCCAGACTCTCCCCTGCAGTCCTGCTACAGAATCAGGGTAAAACAAGAGAGGGGGGGCACTATTGGCAGCTAATATAAAACAGCAGCTATAAAGGGAGTAACACTTACATAAGGTTATCCCTATATATATATATAATATATATATATATATATATATATATATATATATATATATAGCGCTCTGGTGTGTGCTGGCAAACTCTCCCTCTGTCTCCCCAAAGGGCTCGTGGGGTCCTGTCCTCTTTCAGAGCATTCCCTGTGTGTGTGCTGGGTGTCGGTACGATTGTGTCGACATGTATGAGGAGGAAAATGATGTGGAAGCAGAGCAATTGCCTGTGTTAGTGATGTCACCCCCTAGGGAGTCGACACCTGACTGGATAGTCGTGTTTAAAGAATTACGTGACAGTGTCAGCACTTTGCAAAAAACTGTTGACGACATGAGACAGCCGGCAAATCAATTAGTGCCTGTTCAGGCGTCTCAGACACCGTCGGGGGCGCTAAAACGCCCGTTACCTCAGATGGTCGACACAGACCCAGACACGGATACTGAATCCAGTGTCGACGGTGAGGAGACAAACGTAATGTCCAGTAGGGCCACACGTTACATGATCACGGCAATGAAGGAGGCATTGAATATTTCTGACACTAAAAGTACCACAAAAAAGGGTATTATGTGGGGTGTGAAAAAACTACCAGTAGTTTTTCCTGAATCAGATGAATTAAATGAGGTGTGTGATAAAGCGTGGTTTTCCCCCGATAAAAAACTGCTGATTTCTAATAAATTATTGGCACTATACCCTTTCCCGCCAGAGGTTAGGGCACGTTGGGAAACACCCCCTAGGGTAGATAAGGCGCTCACACGCTTATCAAAACAAGTGGCGTTACCGTCTCCCGATACGGCCGCCCTTAAGGAACCAGCTGATAGAAGGCTGGAAAATATCCTAAAAGGTATATACACACATACTGGTGTTATACTGCGACCAGCAATCGCCTCAGCCTGGATGTGCAGTGCTGGAGTGGCTTGGTCGGATTCCCTGACTGAAAATATTGATACCCTGGATAGGGACAGTATATTAACTATAGAGCATTTAAAGGATGCATTACTATATATGCGAGATGCACAGAGGGATATTTGCACCCTGGCATCTAGAGTGAGTGCGATGTCCATTTCTGCCAGAAGAGCGTTATGGACGCGACAGTGGTCAGGTGATGCGGATTCCAAACGACATATGGAAGTATTGCCGTATAAAGGGGAGGAGTTATTTGGGGTCGGTCTATCGGACCTGGTGGCCACAGCAACGGCTGGAAAATCCACCTTTTTACCCCAGGTCACCTCTCAGCAGAAAAAGACACTGTCTTTTCAAACTCAGTCCTTTCGTTCCCATAAGGGCAAGCTGGCAAAAGGCCACTCATTTCTGCCCCGGGGCAGAGGAAGGGGAAAAAGACTGCACCAGGCAGCCTCTTCCCAGGAACAGAAGCCCTTCCCCGCTTCTGCCAAGTCTTCAGCATGACGCTGGGGCCTTACAAGCGGACTCAGGCACGGTGGGGGGCCGTCTCAAGAATTTCAGCGCGCAGTGGGCTCACTCGCAAGTGGACCCCTGGATCCTGCAGGTAGTATCACAGGGGTACAAATTGGAATTCGAGACGTCTCCCCCTCGCCGGTTCCTGAAGTCTGCTCTACCAACGTCTCCCTCCGACAGGGAGGCGGTAGTGGAAGCTATTCACAAGCTGTATTCCCAGCAGGTGATAATCAAGGTACCCCTCCTACAACAGGAAAAGTGGTATTATTCCACGCTGTTTGTGGTACCGGAGCCGGACGGCTCGGTGAGACCAATTTTAAATCTAAAATCCTTGAACACTTACATAGAAAGGTTCAAATTCAAGATGGAGTCACTCAGAGCAGTGATAGCGAACCTGGAAGAAGGGGACTATATGGTGTCTCTGGACATCAAAGATGCTTATCTCCATGTCCCAATCTACCCTTCTCACCAAGGGTACCTCAGGTTTGTGGTACAAAACTGTCATTATCAGTTTCAGACGCTGCCGTTTGGATTGTCCACGGCACCACGGGTCTTTACCAAGGTAATGGCCGAAATGATGATTCTTCTTCGAAGAAAAGGCGTCTTAATTATCCCTTACTTGGACGATCTCCTGATGAGGGCAAGGTCCAGGGAACAGTTAGAGGTCGGAGTAGCACTATCTCAGGTAGTGCTACGTCAGCACGGGTGGATCCTAAATATCCCAAAATCACAGCTGATTCCAACAACACGTCTACTGTTCCTGGGGATGATTCTGGACACAGTCCAGAAAAAGGTGTTTCTCCCGGAGGAGAAGGCCAGGGAGTTATCCGAGCTAGTCAGGAAACTCCTAAAACCAGGCCAAGTGTCAGTGCATCAATGCACGAGAGTCCTGGGAAAAATGGTGGCTTCTTACGAAGCGATTCCATTCGGAAGATTCCATGCAAGAACTTTTTAGTGGGATCTGCTGGACAAATGGTCCGGATCGCATCTTCAGATGCATCAGCGGATAACCCTATCTCCAAGGACAAGGGTGTCTCTCCTGTGGTGGTTACAGAGTGCTCATCTTCTAGAGGGCCGCAGATTCGGCATTCAGGATTGGATGCTGGTGACCACCGATGCCAGCCTGAGAGGCTGGGGAGCAGTCACACAGGGAAGAAATTTCCAGGGCTTGTGGTCAAGCATGGAAACGTCTCTTCACATAAATATCCTGGAACTAAGGGCCATTTACAATGCCCTAAGTCAAGCAAGGCCTCTGCTTCAGGGTCAGTCGGTATTGATTCAATCGGACAACATCACGGCAGTCGCCCACGTCAACAGACAGGGCGGCACAAGAAGCAGGAGGGCAATGGCAGAAGCTGCAAGGATTCTTCGCTGGGTGGAAAATCATGTGGTGGCACTGTTAGTAGTGTTCATTCCGGGAGTGGACAACTGGGAAGCAGACTTCCTCAGCAGACACGACCTCCACCCGGGGGAGTGGGGACTTCACCCAGAAGTCTTTCAAGTGATTGTAAACCGTTGGGAAAAACCAAAGGTGGACATGATGGCGTCCCGTCTCAACAAAAAACTGGAAAGATATTGCGCCAGGTCAAGGGACCCTCAGGCAATAGCGGTGGACGCTCTGGTAACACCGTGGGTGTACCAGTCGGTGTATGTGTTCCCTCCTCTGCCTCTCATTCCAAAAGTACTGAGAATCATAAGAAGGAGAGGAGTGAAGACTATACTCGTGGCTCCGGATTGGCCAAGAAGAACTTGGTACCCGGAACTGCAAGAGATGCTCACGGAGGACCCGTGGCCTCTACCTCTAAGAAAGGACCTGCTCCAGCAGGGACCTTGTCTGTTCCAAGACTTACCGCGGCTGCGTTTGACGGCATGGCGGTTGAACGCCGGATCCTGATGGAAAAAGGCATTCCAGATGAAGTCATCCCTACCCTGATCAAAGCCAGGAAGGATGTAACTGCGAAACATTATCACCGCATTTGGCGAAAATATGTTTCCTGGTGTGAGGCTAAGAAGGCCCCCACAGAGGAATTTCAACTGGTCGTTTCCTGCATTTCCTGCAAGCAGGACTGTCTATGGGCCTAAAATTAGGATCCATTAAGGTTCAAATTTCAGCCCTGTCGATCTTCTTCCAGAAAGAACTGGCTTCATTGCCTGAAGTTCAGACGTTTGTCAAGGGGGTACTGCATATACAACCTCCTTTTGTGCCACCAGTGGCACCTTGGGATCTCAATGTAGTTTTAGGGTTCCTAAAATCACATTGGTTTGAACCACTCACCACTGTGGAATTAAAATATCTCACATGGAAGGTGGTCATGCTGTTAGCTCTGGCGTCAGCCAGGCGTGTCTCAGAAATGGCGGCTTTGTCATATAAAAGCCCTTACCTAATTTTTCATTCAGACAGGGCAGAATTGAGGACTCATCCTCAATTTCTCCCTAAGGTGGTTTCAGCGTTTCACATGAACCAACCTATTGTGGTGCCTGCGGCTACTAGGGACTTGGAGGACTCCAAGTTGTTGGACGTAGTCAGGGCCCTGAAAATATGTTTCCAGGACAGCTGGAGTCAGAAAATCTGACTCGCTGTTTATCCTATATGCACCCAACAAGCTGGGTGCTCCTGCTTCTAAGCAGACGATTGCTCGTTAGATTTGTTGTACAATTCAGCTTGCACATTCTGTGGCAGGACTGCCACAGCCAAAATCTGTTAAAGCCCATTCCACAAGAAAAGTGGGCTCATCTTGGGCGGCTGCCCGAGGGGTCTCGGCTTTACAACTTTGCCGAGCAGCTACTTGGTCAGGGGCAAACACGTTTGCAAAATTTTACAAATTCGATACCCTGGCTGAGGAGGACCTGGAGTTCTCTCATTCGGTGCTGCAGAGTCATCCGCGCACTCCCGCCCGTTTGGGAGCTTTGGTATAATCCCCATGGTCCTTACGGAAGTCCCAGCATCCACTAGGACGTCAGAGAAAATAAGAATTTACTTACCGATAATTCTATTTCTCATAGTCCGTAGTGGATGCTGGGCGCCCATCCCAAGTGCGGATTGTCTGCAATACTTGTATATAGTTATTGTTACAAAAAATCGGGTTGTTTATTGTTGTGAGCCATCTTTTCAGAGGCTCCTACGTTTATCGTACTGTTAACTGGGTTCAGATCACAGGTTGTACAGTGTGATTGGTGTGGCTGGTATGAGTCTTACCCGGGATTCAAAATCCTTCCTTATTATGTACGCTCGTCCGGGCACAGTATCCTAACTGAGGCTTGGAGGAGGGTCATAGGGGGAGGAGCCAGTGCACACCAGCTAGTCTAAAGCTTTTACTTTTTGTGCCCAGTCTCCTGCGGAGCCGCTATTCCCCATGGTCCTTACGGAAGTCCCAGCATCCACTACGGACTATGAGAAATAGAATTATCGGTAAGTAAATTCTTATTTTTTCTGCTTCTAAGCATTAATTATGACTACCTCCCCCATATATTGTGATATTTGTAAAATGTTGAATTTCAGCTTTATTTAAACTTCTAAAAAGAAACATGAAATTTATTGTGAGTCGCATGAAATTACCTATTTGGAAATTCCCAATTCTGACCATTCCAGCAAATGATTATAATACAAATATTGTTCATCCATCTATTTATGCCACATTGTCTGTGTTTGTAGAGTACCACAAATGAGGCTACACTTCTAAGTCATTTATGTGCAGTATGGCCAGCATGTATAATTCTACAAGCCTCATTTGTTTTTTTCCTGCACTCATTTAGATTACAAATGTGAAGTTTTATTTTTAAATTTATTAAACTGAACGCATTTCTATGCTCAATAAGTGTGACTATTTTCTTTGTTTTACTGTAGGCTCTGGAAGTACTAGTAGAAAAGGTCCTGAGTTCTGCCTCCTTACCACTCTCTCCCGGAGATGCCGTACGAAGGGTGTTAGAGTGTGTTGCTTCTGGGGTCCTCCTTTTGGGTTTGTTTTTCATGCAGATTATTTGTTTAATTTTGTATGTGTTTGATATTATCTACATGGTTTGCAGATCTACAAATGGACAAATGTTTTTCACCAACCAAACGTTTAATCTGCACAGATTTATACCTGTTTTCTTCGTTTTAAATTTGTAGGAAGTAGAGATGATTTGAATTTACAGAAATGGTTTAGATGTGAAATGGATGCTATTTTCTAGCTATACATTTTTCCTCAAGCTCTCATATAGTAGAATTCTGTGATTACTGTAGCAGTAGCAAGCTGGTACATTCTGATGTTTATTGTAAGCTCAGGTTGTCATGCTGTGTGACTCCACTAAGTACCAAAGATGTTAGTGTGTGTGAAAGCATGCAGAGGCATACCATAGGATCATAGGTTGTTGAGGGTAAAGGTGTATATAACCGCACTGACCACTGTTACTTTGCCGTAGGGGAGAATTGAGTTGTACCGCATAATGTTTTGCACTGTAAAACCATGACTTTACTGCAATTTATTTTTTCTGGTAGTTTTTTCCCAATTGTATTTACTGTACAAAAAATTGCCCATTTTCGGTGCTAAAACACACAGGATCGGAGATAAGTTCATGGATCAATGTGTTTTCATGGCCCCCCAAAAAACAGCACTTTATCGGGTATTTTATTTGGTCTTCCTCCAGGCAGAAGAAGAAAAAATCCCAGATAATGCCAGCTATTGGGAACAATTGAATAACCCCCGGGGTATCCGTTAATTACCGCGGCTAATTGAATTCCCCCAATAGTGTTTAATTGTTGTGTAAAATGTAGTGCATAATGTCCATAGAACAGTAGATTTGTTTTTTCTCTTACGTCCTAGAGGATGCTGGTGTTCATATTAGTACCATGGGGGGTATAGACGGGTCCCTTGGGATTCATGGGCACTTTAAGAGTTTAATAGTGTGGGCTGGCTCCTCCCTCTGTCCCTCCGACCAGACTCAGTGTAGAAAATGTGCCCGGTGGAGCCGGTCACAGCTAGGGGAGCTCCTATGAGTTTTTTTTTGTTTTATTGTTTTTTTTAAAGAGTTAGGCACAGAGAGGCTGCTTCGTGGGACTTAGGGGGTGGGGGAGTATTGTCCAACCCTCTGAGGTTAATGGCCACTATCTCCGCCAACAGGACACTGAGCTCCTGAGGGTGATGATCGCAAGCCCCCGAAGCGACCGCTCACTCCCGCAGCATGCCGCCACCCTCTAACAGAGCCAGAAGACGTCGGTGTTGAGTAGGTTGCCGGCGACCCAACAAGCGGGAAACCGGTGTGAATGGCAGCATCAGGGTATGAGCGCAGCGCTGTAGCTGCGTTTCGGAGGGCTCGGACGCACTGGTGTGAGGGGCGCCCTGGGCCAGCGCGATACCCTTAAAACTGGTCATCTGGGCTATCAGGGAAGGTATTCTACTGCTAGCAATGTGTTTTACCTCAGGCCAGTATAATCTTAAAGTGCAGGAAGACGTGCCATGACAGGGGGCGGAGCTTCTCAGAGCGGATCTAGCAGCTCACCATTTTCTCCTTGCAGATCATACACAGAGACACTGACAGGGAGCGCTGACCCTCCACATAACTCCCAGCTGTCCTGTGCGGTACCAGGGATTATAGAAGGGGCGGGGAGAGTGTTTTTCACAATTTTACACTGTGTAGTCTATTAAGGTTGCACAGTCAGCGCCAGGCTTTTATTATATAACTGCCTACTGGGGCGCTGTGTGGGTGCTGGCTCCATTGACTCTGTCTCTCTCTGAAAGTACTTGGGGGAAACTCTGCCTGACATTTTCCTGTGTGTGTACATATTTCTCACATTACCATGTCCAGGGACTCTCTTGTGCTGTCGAGTATGTATCTTCCCCAGAGGAATCCATTCCATGTACGGAATTAAATATCATGTCTCAGCCTTCTGAATCCGAACCGTTGTGGGTGGCTTCAATTAAGGGAATGATATCCCAGATTTCATCTAGGATAGCTCGTACTGAGACTAACACAGATTTTGAGAAAATCTGAGGTTTTGTCTGGTTCTTTTCCCACTACCTCCTCAAACTCCCCCGGTATATACCCAAAGAAGCATGCTCTTGCCCAAATTATGAAAGTCGACACGGATACGGGAGACGGTGATGGGGATATGCGGGGGGGGGGGGGGGGACATCCCTTGCAAAGGGGATGCAACTCATGATTAAGGCCATGCGGAATGTGTTACACATTACTGTCAAAAGCACCTGAGCAGGTTGAGGAGGCTTACTTTACAGACAATAAGAAAGCCTCCCTGACCTTTCTGCGTCTTAGGAATTAAACGCATTATTTGAAAAATCCTGGGAAAACCCAGAGAAAAAATTACAGATCCCAAAAAGGGGTTCTTGTTGCTTTTTCCTTTGCTGAGATAGGAAATAGTGGGAATACTCCCCTATAGTAGACGCTTCTGTATATAGACTATCTAAAAAGGTGGTTTTACCTGTCCCTGGGTCTACCGCTTTGAAAGAACCGGCAGACCGCAAGATTGAGACTACGCTCAAATCCATATGCACTGCTTCAGGTGTGGCGTTAAGGCCCACTATTGCCTGTACATGGATTTCTAAAGCCATAGTAAACTGGTCGGGCACATTACTTGAGGAATTAGATTCTCTGGATAGAAGTGTAATTGAAATGTTTTTACGTCACATACAGGATTTTGCGGGTTTCATGGTGGAGGCCATGAAGGACCTGGGTCATCTGATTGCAAGGACGTCTTCCATGGCTGTCTCGGCACGCAGGGGACTCTGGCTGTGCCAGTGGTCTGCAGACGCGGAATCCAAGAGCAGTGTGGAGAACCTACCCTTCACAGGTCAGGCTCTATTTGGGGAAGCATTGGATGCGTGGAAATCCAGAAAACATGCACCTGCAGGTTCCCAGGAACAGAAGCCTGGCTCTGTTTCCTCAAAATCCTCAGCATGACGGTGGACCTCCCAGCCTGGAGAGCGGGCAAGTGGGAGCGAGACTCAGACTTTTCAGTCACGTCTGGATATCATCCGGTCTGGATCCCTGGGTACAGGCTATTGTGTCCAAGGGGTACAGACTGGAGTTTCAAGAGCTCCCACCTCACAGATTCTTCAAATCAGGTTCTTCAAATCAGGCTTACCAGCTTTGCTGACAGAAAGGGCTATCCTACAGGAAGACATTCAAAAGTTAGAAAGGGCAAATGTCATTGTTCCAGTTCCACCTCATCTGGAAAGCAAGGGTTACCATTCAAACCTATTTTGTGGTACAGAAACCGGATGGTTCGGTCAGACCAATTTTGAACTTGAAGTCGTTAAACCCTTATTTGAGGGAATTCAATTTCAAAATGGAGTCTGAGAGCGGTGATCTCAGGTCTGGAGGAGGGAGAATTCCTGGTATCCCTAGATATCAAGGATGCGTACCTCCACATTCCGATTTGGCTGCCACACCAGGCTTATCTCAGATTTGCACTGTTGGACTGTCACTATCAGTTCCAGGCACTGCCATTCGGCCTCTCCAAAGCACCGAGGGTGTTCACCAAGGTGATGGCAGAGATGATGGTACTCCTCCGCAGACGGGGAGTGAACATAATTCCATATCTGGACGATCTGCTGATAAAGGCATCGTCCAGGGTGAGGTTGTTTCAGTCCATTGCTCTGACGACGCGACTGCTCAGGGATCATGGATGGATCCTGAATCTTCCAAAGTCACATTTGGAGCCGACAAGGAGGTTCTTTCCTGGGGATGATCCTCGACACGGAAGTGCAGAGGGTGTTTCTACCATTGGTGAAGGCGTTGGTGATACAATGGTCCGGGATGTCTTGAAGCCTGCCCAGGTATCGGTTCATCAGTGCATTTGCCTTCTGGGGAAGATGGGTGCCCCCTACGAGGCTTTACAGTACGGAAGATTTCATGCACTGTCCTTCCAACTGGATCTCCTGGACAAGTGGTCCGGATCTCACCTGCACATGCACCAGAGAATGTCTGTCGCTGAAAGCCAGGTTTTCACTCCTATGGTGGGTACAAATGCCTCACCTTCTCGAGGGCCGCAGGTTCGGGATTTAGAGCTGGAGCCTTCTAACCATGGATGCAAGTCTGAGGTTGGGGCGCTGTCACCTAAAGGAAAACCTTCCAAGGAAGGTGGTCAAGTCTGGAATCCAGTCTTCCGATAAACATTCTGGAACTAGGAGCCGTGTACAACAGTCTTTTCTACAAGCGGCACATCTTCTGCAAGATCAGGCCATTCAGGTGCAGTCGGACAATGTAACGACGGTGGCCTACATAAACCGACAGGGCGGAACGAAGAGCAGGGCTGCAATGTCGGAGTAACAAGAATCCTCCTTTGGATAGAAAGACACGCAGTGACGTTGTCAGCAATCTTCATTCCGGGAGTAGGCAACTGGGAAGCGGACTTCCTCAGCAGACATGATCTCCATCCGGGAAAGTGGGGCCTCCACCCGGAGGTGTTCAGAGGTGACAAATCTTTGGGGTGTACCTCAAATAGACATGATGACATGATGGCCTCCCGCCTCAACAAGAGGCTTCGGAGGTACTGTTCCAGGTCGCAACACCCACAGGCAGTGGCAGTGGATGCCCTGGTAACTCTGTGGTGTTCAAGCCAGTGTACGTGTTCCCTCCACTTCCACACATCCCAAGAATTCAAAAAATCTTAAAGAAAACAAGAGTGCAGGCGATCCTCATTGCTCCGGACTGGCCAAGAGCAGCTTGGTACACGGATCTTCTGGAATTACTGCGGGAAGATCCGAGGCCTCTTCCTCTTCGATAGGACCTTCTGCAGGGCCGTTCGCTTATCAAGACTTACCACGGTTACGTTTGACGGCATGGAGGTTGAACGCCGGATCTTACCTCGGAAATGCATTCCGGCCCAGGTTATTCCTTCCCTGATGAAGGCTAGGAAAGGAGTAACGTCAACACATTACCATCGCATTTGGAAAAAGTATGTGTCTTGGTGTGAATCCAGGAAGTTTCCTACGTTGGAGTTTCAACTTGGACGGTTTCTACTCTTCCTGCAAGCAGGTGTGGCTGTTGGCCTGCGTTTGGGATCCATAAAGGTCCAAATTTCAGCCTTATCCATTTTCTCCTAGAAACGATTAGCTGCCCTCCTTGAGGTTCAGACTTTCTTGAAAGGGGTTTTGCACATCCAACCACCCTTTCTCATATGTCCTAGAGGATGTTGGGGTCACATCAAGAACCATGGGATATAGACGGGATCCGCAGGAGACATGGGCACTTTAAGACTTTCAAGGGGAGTGAACTGGCTCCTCCCTCTATGCCCCTCATCCAGACTCCAGTTTAGAATCTGTGCCCAGGCAGACTAGATGCACTCTGAGGAGCTCTACTGAGTTTCTCTGAAAAGACCTGTTAGGTTTTTTATTTTCAGGGAGAACTGCTGGCAAGTCTCCCTGCTTCGTGGGACTTAGGGGAGAGAAGTTAGACCTACTTCTAGTGAGTTTAAAGGCTCTGCTTCTTGGCTACAGGACACCATTAGCTCCTGAGGGGCTGATCGCTAGGTACGCCTAGATGCTCGTTCCCAGAGCTGGCCGTCACCCCCCTTGCAGAGCCAGAAGTCAGAAGACAGGTGAGTAGAAGAAGAAAAGACGACTTCAGTGACGGCTTATGAGGTACCGCACAGCGATCGCACGCTGCACGCCATGCTCCCCCACACAGCAGCACTACAGGGTGCATGGCGCTGGGGAGGGGGCGCCCTGGGCAGCATATAAACCTCAAAATAAGACTGGCAAGAGGGGACATAGGTGCCTAGGCACTGTCCTAACCCCCGCCAGTATAAATATTTAGTTGAAAAAAGCGGGACTGAAGCGCGCCATTGATGGGGCGGAGCTTAGTCCTCAGCTCACACAGCTCAGCGCCATTTCCTCTGCAGAGGCTGCAGACACGCTGGTCCTTCCTCACACTTCTGAATAAATATCAGGGTGCAAAACGGGGGGGGGGGGGGGGGTGCACAGACCCCCTATGGGTCTGTCACCTATATGCCCGGTGTGTCGGTGGGTGTTTGGTACAAGTGTGTCGGCATGTCTGAGGCTGAGTGCTCTTCCCACAAACGGCTGTCGGCGCCGCCGGCTCCTGATGGTACTTGGTACATGTGTCGACACGTCGGCGGCTGAATGTTTTTCCTAAGAGAAAACTATATTAGGAACACAGACGTGTGTGGGTGGCCATGTAGGCACCACCAATTTCTGACTGGATAAAATAAATTGCATGATAATGTGATGCATATCAGAACGGGTGTATATATATATGTGTGTGTGTATGTATGTATGTATGTATGTGTGTGTGTGTGTGTGTATATATATATATATATATATATATATATATACACACACATATACAAATAGAGAATTCAGCACTCACCATAGCAAGCTCACTTGTCCTCACAACATCAATAAATAAATGATGGGGGTTTAGTTAGTGAATTGGCCAATGCACGGAAGCCTGCATACCGCTCCACGGTACCCCACCTACATGCAGGTCCTACACTATCACAAAGCCTTAAGAATTAAAACCTGGCAACTGTATCACATAATATAACTGCAAATATGCCCACTAAGTTTAATGTATGCCTGCCACATATCTAGTGGCTTTTAAAGGCATACTAGTCACCTGACACAGCCGGTAAATTACTAAGGAGCAGCTGACACAGGTTTAGAACAATTGAGATTACACAGGGGTTTGCTATGGTGAGTGCTGAATTCTCTATTTGTATGTATTTGGGTAGGTGGCCATGGGCTGCATGCACCCCACCCTATGAGTGGTGAGTGCAGACACTGCACCCCGCTTCTGGGGTGGCGAGTGCTGTGGTTTTCTATATTTGTTTGTATATTATGGGGTTAATCTTTGGTTAACTCCTATTAACCATGGTCACAGGCCTTTTCATGCACCCCTGTGTAATCTCACTTGTTCTAAACCTGTGTCAGCTGCTCCTTAGTAATTTACCGGCTGTGTCAGGTGACTAGTATGCCTTTAAAAGCCACTAGATATGTGGCAGGCATACATTAAACTTAGTGGGCATATTTGCAGTTATATTATGTGATACAGTTGCCAGGTTTTAATTCTTAAGGCTTTGTGATAGTGTAGGACCTGCATGTAGGTGGGGTACCGTGGAGCGGTTTGCAGGCTTCCGTGCATTGGCCAATTCACTAACTAAACCCCCATCATTTATTTATTGATGTTGTGAGGACAAGTGAGCTTGCTATGGTGAGTGCTGAATTCTCTATTTGTATGTATTTGGGTAGGTGGCCATGGGCTGCATGCACCCCACCCTATGAGTGGTGAGTGCAGACACTGCACCCCGCTTCTGGGGTGGCGAGTGCTGTGGTTTTCTATATTTGTTTGTGTGTGTATATATATATATATATATATATATATATATATATATATATATATATATATATATATATATATATAATTTTGTCATGTTGCATAAATCTGTGTCCCAAACACAGACGTAGAAATATCTATGGAGGATGTCATGTTCATAGCTATTTTTCCCTCGGGGTCGCAAAAAGGTTATTTTGCCCAGTTACTACTCCCTGATATCGACACGGATACTGTTTCCTGATTAGACCCACTAAAAGAAAAAAAAGAGCATTTAGTACATGATTAGTGCACAATAAGGACGTCACTGAGGACCCTGGCTGTTCCTGACAAAAGGGTCTATTTTGGGGAGATATATAGATTTATAATGAAAGCTGAGGTATCGTTCCTCCTTCTCATGTGCTGAGCGCTCTGTGTTTAAAAAGTCTGGGTCAGCCATGACAAGATGTTTTCAAATCCTCAAGACGATTCTGATTGTTTATTCTTTTCCCGCCGCGGACAGAATAAAGTGGGAGTCACCCCCTGTTCTGCACGGGGCCCTGTCAAAGATCCAGCGGATCGTATGCAGGAAGCTACGTGTTATTCTAGTTGTGTCCACGCGTACGTTAGTTAGACCTGCCATTACATGCGCATGGGGGAGTAGTAGTATTCAAAAATGGTCGGGTACCTTGTTATCCGATGTAGATACCCTGGGGAGAGATGGGATAGTCCTTAAGTTGGGTCATATCAAGGACACTGCAGCATACTTTTGTGCGACTGCAAGGGATATAGGACTCTTGGGTTCAAGGGCCAATTCCATGGCGGTCTCGGCTAGGAGGGCGTTGTGGATTCACCAATGCAATGCTGATGCTGACTCCGAGAAGAAATGGAGTCTCTTCCCTATGAAGGTGAAGCCTGGTTTGGTGACTGGCTAGGTAATTTGATCTCGACAGCTGCCGCTGGTAAGTCTACCTCCTTGCCCTATGTTCCCTCACAACGGATGATGACACATCATTGTCCGATGCAGTCATTACGGCCCAATGTATACAGATTCCCCTTTCTTTGCAGGTAGAGGAAGGAAAAAAGGGAAGAGGTCCGCAACCTCTTCAAGATCACAGGAGCAGAAATCATCCTCTGTTTTCTGCCACATCCACCGCATGACGCTGGGACTTTCTTGCGGGAGCCCACACCGGTGGGGCCACGTCTAAAACTCTTCAGTCAGTCCTGGAACGGACCTGGACCCGGGTTTTTTTTTCGAATAGTGTCCCAAGGGTACATACTGGAGTTTCCAGACGTTTCCCCTCACCAATTTTTCAAATTACTGATTCTCCTCCGGACAGGGAGGTAGTATGCGACGCAATACAAAGGTTGTATCAGGATCAGGCCTGGTTTCCCCTGTCTCAACAGGGAGAAGGCTTTTATTCAAGCCTCTTCGTGGTCCCGAAGCCAGACGGCTCGTCTGATCAATCCTAAATCTGAAATCCCTCATTTTCTACTTAAAGAAATTCAAATCCAAGATGGAATCTCTCAGGGCTGTGATTTCCAATCTGGAAAAAGTAGTTGTGTTTTTTTCTTTTTTCATGGTCTCAGACGTAAAGGAGGCCTAATTACATTTTTCTCCGCATTAGGCTTACTTGAGGTTTGCAATTCAGGGTTGTCATTACCAATTTCAGACGTTGGTCTGTCCACGGCTCCAAGGATTTTCACCAAGGTGATTGCGGTAGTGATGGTTCTCCGTCGCTAGTAAGGAGTCACAATTATCCTGTACTGGGATGGTCTCCTGATAACGGCAAGGTCAGGGAACCAGTTGGTGCAAAACATTGCACTCTCCCAGTTCTTCTACAACATGGTTAGCTCCTGAACTTGCCGGAATCACTGTTGGTCCCAACGACGCGGTTGTTGGTTTTGGGAATAATACTAGACAGAACTACAGAGTTTTTTTTCTTCCAGTGGAAAAGGCTCTGGAGATTGATAAAGCTGAATATTTATCTTATATAAAACCCTTTGTGAGGTCTAAGAACACTGTACGCTATTTACGTATGAAGTACTGTAAGGGTACGCTCGTTGCGTAACAATCGCTTAGCCGTAGTCGAGACGCTCAAGCATCACGTTCGCTCACGGCCAAGAGATCACAGGCAGGCACAGCTATTGGCTGCTGACTAACGTAATGATTCGCTATAGCGTAGCGGACGCTCGGGACCACGAGGAGATCACCAGCGGCGCTGACGCTAACAATGTTAAACCTTTGTATCTAAACCATAAACAGTGTATTGTGCAGTAAAACCTTAGTGTAATGATAGAGTGTAAATGCAACACAGTATAACCTTATTAACTCAAAAGCTGTTTGAGCGTCACCGACGCTCTGAGAATACTTAATACTATAAGAAATACACAGATACCTGGGCTTAGGGTCTAACGCCTTATATATATATATTATGGATGGTATGCTTGCAAAAGAATAATACAATACAATTATACACTACCAATATAACATAGACTAACTAACCAGATAACTGCACAGGAAATACCATACAATACAATACAATTACGTTTAAGGGAAAATAAGAGAGAAAGAGGAGAAGAGAGAGAGAGAAATTGGCCCACAATAACAAGAAGATCAATATGGTTGCGGAGAAACACTTACGCACAAAGGAAACGATCGCATGCGCCTCTGGACATCCAGCTCCCGATTTTCAGCAATGATAACCGTTGAAGAGTGAGTGCTGGATGTGATCGGCTTGTCTATTTATGCCCCACACGCAATACAATTCAATGGTCCCTACAATCTCATTGTTCATTGGACACAGGAATTCCTCCTTGCATTATAACAAAAGGTCATAGGTTGATTCATACAGGTGGGCCGTGACTATTTCCAACAGCTCAGGTGGGAGGGAAACTGGGTTTCCCGCCGCATGGATAAGTAAGTGCAAATACAGTAAATGTTCATAAACTTCTTATGTCCATAACTATTCGCACGAGCGATTAATCTGCTTCAAACCAACACCGGAATATTGCTAATTAAATACTCTTCCGATGGGTACTAAACACCAATGTATTACTCCTGTCTGACCCTTCGTATCAAACAAAGAGGGATTTCTCTGTTCATGAACATTCTATATTAACCAAACTTTCAGAATCTATCAAAGGGACCATGATCTACAAAATACATTATATAGTGGAAATATGTAACGATTGAGTCGCACGCTACGATCACATAAACTCTACCGTAAATACGCATACCGTGCGCCTGCGGGTGCCCGCGACTGTGAGTATGCGCACGTACGGGAGAGCGTACGCATGCGCAGCACGGACCTGTGTGAGGTGCACATATGGTAGCGTGCATAGAGATATTTTTCTGACTTTGACAGTCCACCCTTTGGCAGTCAACAATAACTGCCACCTTCTAAAACATTTCAAAAAAAGAAAAATATATGTCAGGGGTTAATACATTTACATGGTTGGGTAGGGGAGGAGAGGAGAAGGTAGGAAAAGGGTATGACCTAGTGAGATAGCAGAAGCATGTGTGTATGAATCCGTGCTTGGGGATCATGTATCATCGTGCCGTACGTGTTTTAAATCAAGCTTCGAGGTTTTGCGAAGTATACATTTGAATTCCTTCTTATCCCGTGGTACGGGTCTGTGGATGGGCTGTCAAACTTTACCGAGCCCTTTTCGGCTTTGGTTGTAACAAAATGGGGGAGCACATTTTAGTTGATGATACATGAATGGGGGAGATATGTGATTGCTGATATCTGTGCCTGTATTCCCTATCGACTATGTGTGTCATTACCTGAGGGTTGTAGAAATGAAGAAAAGACATAATTACGGTAAATGCGGTGGTATTCTATGTCAGGTAAATGTACATTCGTCGATTGAGGTCTTGTTTGGTGTCTGTTGAATGCAGTCTTCTTTGTGCTTTTGCCCATAAGGTGCGAGCAAAAGCTGTCAATGTCCATAGATTTACAAAAGTGTTGGGCTAGCGTAATTTTAAAATTTCTAGGGAAACTGGGGATCCATGGCATAGTTCATCAAAAATCTGTGTATCAGGTTGTCAAAACTTCTTCTTTAATCCATCTGTTGTCTATATATCGGCTCATCAAATTCCTCGTCCAAGTGGGTCTTTTTACCTTGGAGGAAACTGAAAAACAGGTGAAAGAAACGGACCGTAGAAATCGCATTTTCATCACATCATTGTTTCTACCGTTGGGTCATAAATCAAGTCCATTGGAATTACAGTTTCCTCACTCCTTAAACTCATTACCCTAGTACGACGATTGCACTTCATTAAAGCCTGACCGCATCTAAATATCAAACCAATAGATATGACAACACCTAAGATACATAGGAGAAACTTCCCAACATCCATTATGACTCCTTGAGCCCAGTCTCCTAAACCAGAGAACCAATTTCGTGGGTTCAACCATGACACCCAACCAGTCAGCTCATTACCTACTGCAGCAAGAGTGAGATTGTGTCTCCTGCGAAATTCCCACTTCAGTTGGAGAATATCGTCCATCTTTTGGTCTATGACCTCGACCGGGTCCTCGGTGCTATTCGTAATATATGTGCAACATTTCACGCCGTATTGTGTTGCCAGTGTGACACAATATCCGCCTGTCACTGCTGTGAGGTAATTAAGCACCATTCTATGCTGTACCAGTTCTGTTTTATAAGCTTGAAGTTCCCTTCCAGTATACTTAAACGTGTCATCATACATTTCAGTGATATTATCTAACAAATTTGCAAGCGCAGATATGTATTTATAATTCAACACTCCTCTGGCGGTGCGAGTGATGTCTAACGCGATTAGAAACTGAATCCCGGTGGATTCATGGATCATGTCAGAGGCCGGATGCTCTGTTCTTCCGATCAGGTGCCGTTTAACTACGTGCTCGTAATGGGTGTGAGTATAAGGAGTTTGGGCAACACGGTGTATGTCTTTCATTTTGTCATGTGATACAGTCATTACTTCAGGCAGTACTTTTCCAATATAACACAATCCTTCAGAGTTTGGGGCAAGCCACTTATACGCCTTTCTCCCGCATATGAAATATGCATCATCGGGGAGAACATATGGGACGGAGTAGGACATAACCATATTACACACCTTCCATGTGAAATCTCCTAACCCTAATTCTTCCATCTGCTTAGTACACGTATCAGGTTGTATGATATGTGCACAGTATCCTGGTGATACCTCTCCAACTCTCGTAATCCTATTTCCTAAGGTATACCTATACCGGAAAGATTTTCCTCTACTGGCTATGTGGCGTATAAGCTCTGTATCTGTAGGCATTCTATCTGCTCTATGCGAAAAGGTCATGGTTTGATTACTCCATGACACTTCCCAATTTCCCGGCTTGCGGGGATTGGAGATGTTAAAACATAATAGGGACCTATCCACATGGTATTGGTGGAGCTTCAAACTAGGAGGGCTGGAGATATTAAACCTCCTGTCCACCGGTCTCCCACCACTTAACTCAAGTACCTCCCCTAACGTTAAAGGAAATGGTACTAGCCCTGATTTGCTATGACCTTGAGGTACTTGAGAGCATACCCAACAATCTGTTTTATTTAACACACTACCCACTAAGGAGTGATAGTCACTCAATGGATGCCGGTCCATATGGATATTAAAACTGGATTGGCATTTCTTTATGCACCCATCCTCAATGACATTGTTACAGAGCCGACAGATACAGTTTTCTTCAGCTAACAATCCTTCACAATTCCTTCTATGGTCAATGCTATCGGATCGTTTTCTGATACTCGCCTTTGCTTGTTGATTATGTTGTTCTTGGAAAACTACGCCTCCATCTCTGTCATCAGAACCCATTCCAGAACCTCTCTCGACCTCCATGGTACTCTCGCCGGAACAGACTGCTCTGGTCAACATCATGGTCAACAGGAAAATCCGGATCACAGTCTCTTGGGGCAAGTCCATCTTGTAGGAGGAAACGGAGAAGAATGAGAAGGGGGAAAAAATAATTTGAGGGAGAGGGGATGGGAAGTTGGAGAAAAACAATAAAAGGGAACAGGGGATCAACAACTGCTTTTGGTCTTGTGATTTTCAATGCTCAGGTGCCGCCTCAATCCTCCTGGAACAGACACTCCAGTGATACAACCTCTACCGTCTGTTCCTTATCACGGGACCTCTCTGGATCAGCAACCTTCTTGCAGTGGGACGAATGAACCCAAGTCTCTCTCTCAGCAACCTTCAATGCTGTAGTGCTAGTCAATAAGACCTGGTATGGTCCTTCCCATCTGTCAATAAGGCAACCTGAGCGTAGAAAATTCCGTATCATTACATAATCCCCAGGTTCAATGTCATGACAATTACTATCTGGTAAATCAGGAATCACTAACTTCAGATTATCATTTTGATTCCTTAACTGTTTACTCATGTTAATCAAGTATTTTACAGTCACTTCATTGTTACACTTCAAATCATCCTGGGGGTTAATCATAACATGCGGTTGTCGACCAAACAAGATTTCAAAGGGAGACAGATTAAGAGGGGACCTGGGAGTGGTTCTGATGCTGTACAGTACAATGGGTAAAGCTTCTGGCCATGTCAATCCTGTCTCTGCCATCACTTTACTCAGTTTATTTTTAATAGTGCTGTTCACTCTTTCCACTTTCGCACTCGCCTGTGGACGGTATGGAGTGTGCAGCTTGCTATCAATTCCCATCAATTTACACATTCCTTGAAAGACATCACCTGTAAAATGGGTACCCCTATCACTTTCGATAATTCTAGGGATACCATATCTACATACAAATTCCTGCACAATTTTCTTAGCAGTAAACATAGCGGTATTTGTGGCCGCCGGAAATGCTTCGACCCAATTTGAGAAAACATCTATACAAACAAGTACATATTTAAAATTTCGACAAGGGGGTAATTGAATAAAGTCAATCTGTATTACCTGGAAAGGGCCGCCGGCAGGTGGGATATGAGATGGTTCTGTAGGTATTGCCTTTCCGATGTTCTTTCTCAAACAGGTAAGTCATGACATTGCTCTTTTACTCGCATGAGATGAAAATCCTGGGGCACACCAATATGCTCTTACCAACTTGCACATCCCTTCCTTGCCCAGATGAGTCAGCCCGTGAGCTGCCTCAGCTAAACATGGAAGGTATGCTCTGGGGGCCACTGGTTTACCGTGTCCATCCGTCCAGAGTCTTGAGGACTCCTGGCCATATCCTTTTGCCATCCAGACTGCCTTTTCCTGTGTGGAACACAAATTTTGCATCTCACACAACTTCTGTGTGTTGATGGTATTAAATACCATCAGTTGTGTGGTGTCTGTCTGTCTGGGGGTAGCAGCTGCTAACTTAGCAGCTTCGTCTGCTCGGCTGTTACCAAGTGATACTGGGTCCTGGCTATATGTGTGTGCTTTACATTTGATAACAGCCACTCTGTCGGGTTCCTGTATCGCTGTTAGAAGCCTTTTTATGTGAGCTGCATGCGCTACCGGTGTACCAGCTGCCGTCATGAAATTTCTGAGGCGCCATAGGGCTCCGAAATCATGGACTACCCCGAATGCGTATCTAGAATCGGTGTAGATATTGGCTGATTTGCCCTTAGCCAATTCACATGGTCTGGTTAGGGCGACCAGTTCAGCAACCTGGGCTGAGTAAGGTGGGCCTAGCGGTTCCGCTTCTATGGTGCCTTGGTCATCTACGACTGCGTATCCAGTACACAAGTCTCCCGAGTCTGACTGTCTATGACAACTACCGTCCGTGTAGAACGTAAGTTCTACATCTTCTAGTGGGTTGTCACTGATGTCAGGCCTTGCGGTAAAATTTTGGGTCAAATATTCCATACAATCATGTGTGTCTTCCTTTGTATTAAATCCTCCTTCCCCACCACTCTCATCCTCCACCCTTTGTGCCTGTCCAGGCACACCTGGGAGATATGTTGCAGGATTTAATGCACTGCATCTCCTTATGGTGATGTTTACGGGGGCCATTAGTGCCAATTCCCATCTTGTAAACCGCGCTGATGAGACGTGTCTGGTTTGGGCAGAATTTAACAAGGCTGACACTGCATGTGGTGTATGAATTGTGAGGTTGTGACCTAGCACGACATCTTCGCTTTTCGTTACTAGCAATGCTATCGCAGCAACGCTTCGCAAGCATGTGGGGAGGGATCGCGCTACCGTATCTAGCTGAGCGCTGTAATATGCTACTGGCCTGCTGGCATCACCGTGCTTTTGGGTTAGTACGCCTGCCGCGCAACCAGCACTTTCTGTTCCGTATAGTTCAAAGGGTTTCCCATAGTCTGGCATACCTAATGCTGGTGCCTGCGTTAGGCACTGTTTAAGTCTCTCAAATGCTGTCTCAGACTCGTCTGTATGCGAAATCCGATCAGGTTTGTTTGAGGAGACCATCTCCTGCAAGGGTAACGCCAGAATGGAAAACCCTGGGATCCAGTTACGGCAATACCCACACATTCCTAAAAATGTTCTGATCTGTTGCTGGGTTTGTGGCAGAGTGATGTCTCTGCTTGAATTCTATCAGCGGTCAGGTGTCTCAGTCCTTGTGTTAGACAGTGTCCCAAATATTTTACCTTAGTTTGGCATAATTGCAACTTGTCTTTGGAAACCTTGTGTCCTGTGTCTGAAAGATGAAACAGGAGCTGTTTCGTATCCTTCAGGGATGCTTCCAATGAATCAGAACACAGTAGTAGATCATCCACGTACTGTATTAATACTGATCCACTCACTGGTTGGAAAGACTGTAAACAATCATGCAAAGCCTGGGAAAATATACTTGGACTATCTATGAATCCTTGTGGTAATCGAGTCCATGTGTATTGGACTCCTCTGTATGTAAATGCAAACAAATATTGACTGTCAGGGTGCAGAGGTACCAAAAAGAAAGCGGAGCAGAGGTCAATAACAGTGAAAAATTTCGCAGTGGGAGGGATTTGCATTAGGATGACAGCTGGATTTGGCACTACGGGGAACTGACTCTCAACTATTTTGTTAATCCCCCTTAGATCCTGCACTAGCCGGTAACCCCTCCCCCCACTCTTTTTAACAGGGAAGATGGGACTATTGGCAGTGCTGGACGTTCTTACCAGAATGCCCTGTTGTAGCAAGCGCTCTATTACTGGGTAAACTCCTAATTCCACCTCTGGCTTCAGAGGGTACTGTGGGATTTTTGGAGCTATCCTACCATCTTTTACTTGTACAACTACCGGAGCTACGTTTGCCATTAATCCAGTGTCCTGTCCATCTTTAGTCCAAAGTGACTCTGGTATCTGAGATGTCTGTCATTTCTTCTACTTGGGAGGGAGTCCTAGTTGTCATAATGGTATGTGACATTAATTTTGACGGGGAGTCTAACATGTCTCGCACTTCCTGAGCGTGATTCTCAGGTATGTCCAAGAATACACCTTCAGGAGTACAATAAATGACGCACCCCATTTTACACAGTAAGTCTCTTCCCAGGAGATTAGTCGGTGTCGATGCAGCCAGCAAAAAGGAATGCTTGGTATGTAAAGGCCCTATTGTAATCTCGGCTGGTTTGCTAACAGGGTAGTGCTGGACTACTCCCGTTACCCCTATGGCTGGAATTGTCTTACCAGTGGTTCTCATGCCCACTGTCGAATTTATCACTGATTTGGCCGCCCCTGTATCTACGAGAAAGTTTAATGATTTACCAGCTACATTGATTGCAATTTCTGGTTCACTTCCAAGGCTTGCAATCAATTTTACTGGCTGCAGATTACAGGTATGGCCACACCCCTATTGGGTATGGTGACCTCCCTGAATCCCGCTGGCAGCAACTACTTGTGATGGAGTTAATTGGGAGCTACCAGAGGCTTGCCAGTCTCTGTTCGGGGGATATCTTTTTGTTTCCCCTGCATGTGGCTCATAACTCTGTTTCTGCGGACCCTGATCCCAATGTCGTGTGTCGTGTCGTTGTCTAGGGGGTTGATAAGATTTTTGTATATTTCTCGATCTACAGTCTCGTGCAAAGTGTCCCTGTTTGTGACCAGAATAACATGTTACCACATTTGACTTACCCACAGGGTTTGGTGATATTAACACAGGCTGTTTTGTGGTCAAGGCCTGTATACTTACTGCCATTAACTTATCACTTTGTTGTTCCCTGTGTCTGGTGATGTTCCTATCGTGATCAATAGCAGCCTCTCTCAAAGTAGCCACAGACGGACCTCGCCAACATGGTTGTGTGGTCTGTACCCTAGTCTTTAATGATTCTTTTAAACCATCCATCAGTACCGATACGGCTACTTCTCGATGGTTTATGTTTGTTTTAATGTCCTCTATGCCTGTGTATTTTGCCATTTCTAATAATGCCCTGTGAAAATACTCTGTAGCTGTTTGACTCCTTTTGTTTAATGGAGAATATCTTGTTCCATTTAACTACCGCTGGGAAATACTCTTTTAACTGTAAGCTTATTCTTTTTACATTGTCTTTGTTGTACACTTCTGTAAGAGGTACATCCTGATCTAATCCACAGTCAGCTAAAAATTGAGTTGCGTCAACATTGGAGGGTAAACATGCTCTCAGCAATATCTGCCAGTCTTTGTTGTTGGGCTCTACCGTGTTACCTAGGTCTCTGATGTATTTTTGGCTGGCAACTAAGTCTTTTCTAGGGTCAGGGAATTCAGACACTATGGTCCTTAATTCCATTCGGGAAAATGGGCTATACATGGCAATGTTCCTAACAGGAGTGACTCCTGAAGTGTCTGTTTTCCCATTTGGAACTACTATTACCTTAACAGGATTAACTCTAACAAACTCATTCTGTGTAGATTCTACAGGCTGTGGTGAAATAGTTTCAGCATAGTGTATGGTGCCGTACTTACCCGTTGATACGACCTCACCTATCCCTCCGCTAGGGGCCTTTGTTACTAATCTCGGGGGTGGAGCTGTGCCTACTGTGGTCTCTGCTATGGTGGCTGCTAGAGAGAGCGCTGAAATTGTTGCCGATTCGTCCTCTTGATCACACTCCTGAGGAAAGTTCAAAACAGGGTACAACTTGCACGGGTTAATACTTGCATTGGTTAATTGGTTAACATTATCTTTAACATTTACACAGTTGCTAAGTGTTTGTGTGTTACACCTTAGTGCGTCATTCTCCGCAACCAATTTCTCTCCTGATATGTATGGTGGCGGTGGGGCCGTGGCTATCAGTTTCCTGATCGAGCCAGATCCCGCCGCCTGAGCCAATCCTCTCTGTATGTCACCCTCCTGTTGCCACAACTGCAAATAATCATAATGCTTGATCCGTCTCTTTGCTGATTTAATGAGACATATCCTTCTCAAATTCGTTAACACTTCTGTGCTGAAGCTACCTACTCTTGGGAATTTCTCCCCGTCATGTACTGTCATTCTCTCCCATTCATCACATAAAGCTTCTGTGTGACTTCCGTACTATTCACACATTACGTACCTTGCCGACCCGACTGGTCGGTTTATGGAATCAACCCGAACCGAGGTTGATCGCCCCCTTCCTGAACAACTGGCCCCCATAATTTGCAGGTGTTACGGACCCTTACAAAAAAACAAGATATTCACGATAGGTTGACGGTAAGGTTTACCGAGCACCTTACTCACTCTGCCCACGCCGACCAATACGACCTGATCACACCGATATGGTGCTGGCGTACTCGACCCAGGGCACCTATTTAACCTTTGTTTCTCTGACGTCCTAAGTGGATGCTGGGGACTCCGTCAGGACCATGGGATCAGCGGCTCCGCAGGAGACAGGGCACAAAACTAAAGCTTTAGGATCAGGTGGTGTGTACTGGCTCCTCCCCCTATGACCCTCCTCCAAGCCTCAGTTAGGTTTTTGTGCCCGTCCGAGCAGGGTGCAATCTAGGTGGCTCTCTTAAGGAGCTGCTTAGAAAAAGTTTTTAGGTTTCTTATTTTCAGTGAGTCCTGCTGGCAACAGGCTCACTGCATCGAGGGACTTAGGGGAGAGAAGTTCAACTCACCTGCGTGCAGGATGGATTGGCTTCTTAGGCTACTGGACACCATTAGCTCCAGAGGAAGTCGGAACACAGGTCTCACCCTGGGGTTCGTCCCGGAGCCGCGCCGCCGACCCCCCTTGCAGATGCTGAAGATTGAAGGTCCAGAAACCGGCGGCAGAAGGCTTTTCAGTCTTCATGAAGGTAGCGCACAGCACTGCAGCTGTGCGCCATTGTTGTCACACACTTCACACCAACGGTCACAAAGGGTGCAGGGCGTTGCTGGGGGCGCCCTGGGCAGCAATGTATAATACCTTATTCTGGCTAAAAATACATCACATATAGCCCCTGGAGGCTATATGGATGTATTTAACCCCTGCCAGGTCTCAGAAAAACGGGAGAAGCCCGCCGAAAAGGGGGCGGGGCCTATTCTCCTCAGCACACAGCGCCATTTTCCCTCACAGAAAGGCTGGTGGGAAGGCTCCCAGGCTCTTCCCTGCACTGCACTACAGAAACAGGGTTAAAACAGAGAGGGGGGGCACTTATTTGGCGATATGTATATATATATTAAAATGCTATAAGGGAAAAACACTTATATAAAGGTTGTCCCTGTATAATATAGCGTTTTTGGTGTGTGCTGGCAAACTCTCCCTCTGTCTCCCCAAAGGGCTAGTGGGGTCCTGTCCTCTATCAGAGCATTCCCTGTGTGTGTGCTGTGTGTCGGTACTTGTGTGTCGACATGTATGAGGACGATGTTGGTGAGGAGGCGGAGCAATTGCCGGTAATGGTGATGTCACTCTCTAGGGAGTCGACACCGGAATGGATGGCTTATTTAAGGAATTACGTGATAATGTCAACACGCTGCAAGGTCGGTTGACGACATGAGACGGCCGGCAAACCAATTAGTACCTGTCCAGGCGTCTAAAACACCGTCAGGGGCGTTAAAACGTCCTTTTACCTCAGTCGGTCGACACAGACACGGACACTGACTCCAGTGTCGACGGTGAAGAAACAAACGTATTTTCCTTTAGGGCCACACGTTACTTGTTAAGGGCAATGAAGGAGATGTTACATATTTCTGATACTACAAGTACCACAAAAAAGGGTATTATGTGGAGTGTGAAAAAACTACATGTGGTTTTTCCTGAATCAGATAAATTAAATGAAGTGTGTGATGATGCGTGGGTTTCCCCCGATAGAAAATTATTGGCGGTATACCTTTTCCCGCCAGAAGTTATGGCGCGTTGGGAAACACACCTTAGGGTGGATAAGGCGCTCACACGCTTATAAAAACAAGTGGCGTTACCGTCTCCAGATACGGACGCCCTCAAGGAGCCAACTGATAGGAGGTTGGAAAATATCCTAAAAAGTATATACACACATACTGGTGTTATACTGCGACCAGCGATCGCCTCAGCCTGGATGGGCAGCGCTGGGGTGGCTTGGTCGGATTCCCTGACTGGAAATATTGATACCCTTGACAGGGACAGTATTTTATTGACTATAGAGCATTTAAAAGATGCATTTCTATATATGCGAAACTCTGGCATCAAGAGTAAGTGCGATGTCCATATCTGCCAGACGATGTTTCTGGACACGACAGTGGTCAGGTGATGCAGATTCCAAACGGCACATGGAAGTATTGCCGTATAAAGGGGAGGAGTTATTTGGGGTCGGTCCATCGGACCTGGTGGCCACGGCAACAGCTAGAAAATCCACCTTTTTTACCCCAAGTCACATCTCAGCAGAAAAAGACATAGTCTTTTCAGCCTCAGTCCTTTCGTCCCCATAATATCTGCCCAGGGATAGAGGTAAGGGAAGAAGACTGCAGCAGGCAGCCCATTCCCAGGAACAGAAGCCTTCCACCGCTTCTGCCAAGTCCTCAGCATGACGCTGGGGCCGTACAAACAGGTGCGGTGGGGGGTCGTCTCAAGAGTTTCAGCACGCAGTGGGCTCACTCGCAAGTGGACCCCTGGATCCTACAAGTAGTATCCCAGGGGTACAGATTGGAAATTCGAGACGTCTCCCCCTCGCAGGTTCCTTAAGTTTGCTTTACCAACGTCTACCTCCGACAGGGAGGCAGTATTGGAAACAATTCACAAGCTGTATTCCCAGCAGGTGATAATCAAAGTACCCCTCCTACAACAAGTAAAGGGGTATTATTCCACACTATATTGTGGTACTGAAGCCAGACGGCTCGGTGAGACCTATTCTAAATGGAGTCACTCAGAGCAGTGATAGCGAACCAGGAAGAAGGGGACTATATGGTGTCCCTGGACATCAAGGATGCTTACCTCCATGTCCAAATTGGCCCTTCTCACAAAGGGTACCTCAGGTTCGTGGTACAAAACTGTCACTATCAGTTTCAGACGCTGCCGTTTGGATTGTCCACGGCACCCCGGGTCTTTACCAAGGTAATGGCCGAAATGATGATTCTTCTTCAAAGAAAAGGCGTCTTAATTATCCCTTACTTGGACGATCTCCTGATAAGGGCAAGGTCCAGAGAACAGTTTGAGGTCGGAGTAGCACTATCTCAAGTAGTTCTACGACAGCACGGGTGGATTCTAAATATTCCAAAATCGCAGCTGTCTCCGACGACACGTCTGCTGTCCCTAGGGATGATTCTGGACACAGTCCAGAAAAAGGTGTTTCTCCCGGAGGAGAAAGCCAGGGAGTTATCCGAGCTAGTCAGGAACCTCCAAAAACCAGGAAAAGTGTCAGTGCATCATTGCACAAGGGTCCTGGGAAAAATGGTGGCTTCTTACGAAGCGATTCCATTCGGCAGATTTCACGCAAGAACTTTTCAGTGGGATCTGCTGGACAAATGGTCCGGATCGCATCTTCAGATGCATCAGCGGATAACCCTGTCTCCAAGGACAAGGGTGTCTCTTCTGTGGTGGCTGCAGAGTGCTCATCTACTAAAGTGCCACAGTTATGCATTCAGGACTGGGTCCTGGTGACCACGGATTCCAGCTTGAAAGGCTGGGGAGCAGTCACACAGGGAGGGAAAAAATTTCCAGGGAGTGTGATCAAGTCTGGGGACTTCTCTCCGCATAAATATACTGGAGCTAAGAGCAATTTACAATGCTCTAAGCTTAGCAAGACCTCTGCTTCAAGGTCAGCCGGTATTGATCCAGTGGGACAACATCACGGCAGTCGCCCACGTAAACAGACAGGGCGGCACAAGAAGCAGGAGGACAATGGCATAAACTGCAAGGATTCTTCGCTGGGCGGAAAATCATGTGATAGCACTGTCAGCAGTTTTCATTCCGGGAGTGGAAAACTGGGAAGCAGACTTCCTCAGCACGACCTCCACCCGGGAGAGTGGGGACTTCATCGAGAAGTTGTTTCCACATGATTGTGCACCGTTGGGAAAGACCAAAGGTGGACATGATGGCGTCCCGCCTGAACAAAAAACTGGACAGGTATTGCGCCAGGTCAAGAGACCCTCAGGAAATAGCTGTGGACGTTCTGGTAACACCATGGGTGTACCAGTCGGTGTATGTGTTCCCTCCTATGCTTCTCATACCAAAGGTACTGAGAATTATAAGACGTAGAGGAGTAAGAACTATACTCGTGGCTCCGGATGGGCCAAGAAGGACTTGGTACCCGGAACTTCATGAGATGCTCACAGAGGACTCAGGGCCTCTGCCGATAAGAAGGGACTTGCTTCAGCAAGTACCATGTCTGTTCCAAGACTTACCGCGGGTGCGTTTGACGGCATGGCGGTTGAACGCCGGATCCTAAGGGAAAAAAGGCATTCCGGAAGAGGTCATTCCTACCCTGGTCAAAGCCAGGAAGGAGGTGACCGCACAACATTATCACCACATGTGGCGAAAATATGTTGCGTGGTGTGAGGCCAGGAAGGCCCCACGAAGAAATTTCAACTCGGTCGATTCCTGCATTTCCTGCAAACAGGAGTGTCTATGGGCCTCAAATTGGGGTCCATTAAGGTTCAAATTTCGGCCCTGTCGATTTTCTTCCAGAAAGAATTGGCTTCAGTTCCTGAAGTCCAGAAATTTGACAAGGGAGTACTGCATATACAACCCCCTTTTGTGCCTCCAGTGGCACTGTGGGATCTCAACGTAGTCCTGGGATTCCTCAAATCACGTTGGTTTAAACCGCTCAAATCTGTGGATTTGAAATATCTCACATGGAAAGTGACCATGATGTTGGCCCTGGCCTCGGCCAGGCGAGTGTCAAAATTGGCGGCTTTGTCTCACAAAAGCCATATCTGATTGTCCATTCGGACAGGGCAGAGCTGCGGACTCGTCCCCAGTTTCTCCCTAAGGTGGTGTCAGCGTTTCATCTGAACCAGCTTATTGTGGTACCTGCGGCTACTAGAGACTTGGAGGACTCCAAGTTGCTAGATGTTGTCAGGGCCCTGAAAATATAGATTTCCAGGACGGCTGGAGTCAGGAAAACTGACTTGCTGTTATCCTGTATGCACCCAAAAAACTGGGTGCTCTTGCTTCTAAGCAGACGATTGCTAGTTGAATGTGTAGTATAATTCAGCTTGCACATTCTGTGGCAGGACTGCCACAGCCAAAATATATAAATGCCCATTCCACAAGGAAGGTGGGCTCATCTTGGGCGACTGCCCGAGGGGTCTCGGCTTTACAACTTTGCCGAGCTGCTACTTGGTCAGGGGCACACCCTGGCTGAGGAGGACCTGGAGTTCTCTCACTCGGTGCTGCAGAGTCATCCGCACTCTCCCGCCCGTTTGGGAGCTTTGGTATAATCCCCATGGTCCTGACGGAGTCCCCAGCATCCACTTAGGACGTCAGAGAAAATAAGATTTTACTTACCGATAAATCTATTTCTCGTAGTCCGTAGTGGATGCTGGGCGCCCATCCCAAGTGCGGATTGTCTGCAATACTTGTACATAGTTATTGTTAAAAAAAAAAATTGGGTTGTTATTGTTGTGAGCCGTCTGTTCAGAGGCTCCTACGTTTGTCATACTGTTAACTGGGTTTAGATCACAAGTTATACGGTGTGATTGGTGTGGCTGGTATGAGTCTTACCCGGGATTCAATATCCTTCCTTATTGTGTACGCTCGTCCGGGCACAGTATCCTAACTGAGGCTTGGAGGAGGGTCATAGGGGGAGGAGCCAGTACACACCACCTGATCCTAAAGCTTTAGTTTTGTGCCCTGTCTCCTGCGGAGCCGCTGATCCCATGGTCCTGACGGAGTCCCCAGCATCCACTACGGACTACGAGAAATAGATTTATCGGTAAGTAAAATCTTATTTTACTGGAACATGCGAGGGATATCCGCAGAACACTTACTCTTTCCAGTGAAGGTGAGGTTGTTGGATAATTCCTGAGTGACCAGCGAACTTCCCTTTGTAAAAATAAAAAATTACACAAATCACGTCAGAATGTACAAATAGCGTTTATGACCTTCGTACACAAATAGTACCGGTCAGGTTTACTAATGCACACAATTACGTGCGGTACAATCGTTCAGCACATAAGCAACTAATCTTATGTACGGAGCGACCAGTGGAATCGAAAATTGCGGCTGCGAATTCCTTCAGCAAGAGCTTGTATGGCCTATATGGGTGTTGCACCAACCCTTTTAGGTGTTGTGCCTGTGGACTGTATAGCGGACTTCCTTGTCTGCTGTACTTGAACCTGCTGGTCTGCTATGACCTCCTGGTCTGTTACAGTATGACCTCCTGGTCTGCTATACTCTAATGCTCAATCTTTATGTTTAACCAAGGATGCCTCCCTAGCCACCGTGCATGTCACTTACACGTATGTACCTCGATGATTTCTTTTGGTTCAACCTCAAAATTGTATGTAAAAACACTCACTCACCACATGTACACTTTTGTTTCTATTTCTATTTCTGCGCAGAAATTTCTCTTTAGACCAGATGTGTTACAAATTAGGAGAAGGATCTATTAATTTAAATTTCGAATGTTAAAATAAATTTTCGCTATTTATCGCCTGTTGCGTTATTTATCGCGTGTTGTTTCAGTTACGTGGGCGTACCCAGACGCTCCGTTGCGTAATTTACGCTGCGTGCGTCGGCCTTTGCGCACGCGAGTCTCTCCCTTTGTTAGAGACACGTGTACACCAGTCTTTGTCTACCGTAACACAACTAACACGTTTTATCAATGTAGATGATCCTTGACCATCTACCAAGCACCACACCAATCTCTCTTTATACCTTTAGGTAGAGTTGCGTGTGCGCTTTACACTTTATCCCTTTACTTTTACACTTTAACTATGAAATAGCGACAAATCTCTCTTAGTACGTTTATCAATTATACAATGGCAAACAGGAGAGTGATATATGAAAATACACGAATGAAAAGAAATGCAGATATGCGTGCGTGTGTACGCAAGACAGAAATAAACCGTTTTAAAAGGACACTATCGTTTTGTTCTTACCTCCGGTCCCGGATTCCTTCAGCACCCTTTACTAAGCGAAAGCAGACGCTTATCCAAACAGCACTACGAGGAATATGATCTCCCGCCCTTTGCTGCTGGATAATGTCTGCTGAAATTACCTAGTGCAGATATGTGAAGGACGGGCGAGCCGCCAATTGATAAAGCTGAATATTTATCTTATATAAAACCCTTTGTGAGGTCTAAGAACACTGTACGCTATTTACGTATGAAGTACTGTAAGGGTACGCTCGTTGCGTAACAATCGCTTAGCTGTAGTCGAGACGCTCAAGCGTCACGTTAGCTCACGGCCAAGAGATCACAGGCAGGCACAGCTATTGGCTGCTGACTAACGTAATGATTCGCTATAGCGTAGCGGACGCTCGGGACCACGAGGAGATCACCAGCGGCGCTGACGCTAACAATGTTAAACCTTTGTATCTAAACCATAAACAGTGTATTGTGCAGTAAAACCTTAGTGTAATGATAGAGTGTAAATGCAACACAGTATAACCTTATTAACTCAAAAGCTGTTTGAGCGTCACCGACGCTCTGAGAATACTTAATACTATAAGAAATACACAGATACCTGGGCTTAGGGTCTAACGCCTTATATATATATTATGGATGGTATGCTTGCAAAAGAATAATACAATACAATTATACACTACCAATATAACATAGACTAACTAACCAGATAACTGCACAGGAAATACCATACAATACAATACAATTACGTTTAAGGGAAAATAAGAGAGAAAGAGGAGAAGAGAGAGAGAGAAATTGGCCCACAATAACAAGAAGATCAATATGGTTGCGGAGAAACACTTACGCACAAAGGAAACGATCGCATGCGCCTCTGGACATCCAGCTCCCGATTTTCAGCAATGATAACCGTTGAAGAGTGAGTGCTGGATGTGATCGGCTTGTCTATTTATGCCCCACACACAATACAATTCAATGGTCCCTACAATCTCATTGTTCATTGGACACAGGAATTCCTCCTCGCATTATAACAAAAGGTCATAGGTTGATTCATACAGGTGGGCCGTGACTATTTCCAACAGCTCAGGTGGGAGGGAAACTGGGTTTCCCGCCGCATGGATAAGTAAGTGCAAATACAGTAAATGTTCATAAACTTCTTATGTCCATAACTATTCGCACGAGCGATTAATCTGCTTCAAACCAACACCGGCATATTGCTAATTAAATACTCTTCCGATGGGTACTAAACACCACTGTATTACTCCTGTCTGACCCTTCGTATCAAACAAAGAGGGATTTCTCTGTTCATGAACATTCTATATTAACCAAACTTTCAGAATCTATCAAAGGGACCATGATCTACAAAATACATTATATAGTGGAAATATGTAACGATTGAGTCGCACGCTACGATCACATAAACTCTACCGTAAATACGCATACCGTGCGCCTGCGGGTGCCCGCGACTGTGAGTATGCGCACGTACGGGAGAGCGTACGCATGCGCAGCACGGACCTGTGTGAGGTGCAAATATGGTAGCGTGCATAGAGATATTTTTCTGACTTTGACAAGATCCAGAGTCTGGTCAAGCAAATTCCGAGACCAGCAAGAGTGTCAATTCATCAATACATTCGGTTGCTGAAAAAGATGGTTGCGGCCTACAAGGCCACTCAGTTTGTCAGTTTCCATGCCAGGGTGTTCCAGTGGGACCTGTTGGACAAGTGGCCCGGTTCCCACCTACACATACACCGGAGGATAATCCCGTCTTCCAAGACCAGAATCTCACTCCTGTGGTGGCTGCACAGTTCTCACCTCCTAGAGGGGCGCAGGTTCGGGATCCTAGCGACCACGGATGCAAGCCTCTGAGGTGGGGGGGGCAGTCACACGGGGAAAATTTCCAAGGAAGATGGTCAAGTTAGGAAACTTGTCACCACATAAACGGTCTAGAGTTAAGGACCATTTACAATGGTTTTCTACAAACGGAAAGCAGAACAGAAATGGCAGAAACCACAAGGATTTTCTGCTGGGCGGAATAACATACAAGCACTCTGTCGGCGATGTTCGTTCCAAGAGTGGACAACTGGGAAGCAGACTTCCTCAGCAGACACGATCACCATCCAGGAGAGGGGAGTATTCTTCGAAGAGGTGACATGTCGTTGGGATTTCCTCAAGTAGGAATGATGGCATCTCGTCTCAACAAGAAGCTTCAGAGTTCCAGGCCAAGGGACCCTCAATCAGGAACAGTGAATGAACGGGTGACACCGTGGGTGCTTTCAGTCGCTATATGTATTCCCTACGTTTTCTCTTGTTCCAAAAGTTCTGGGATCATAAAAAGGAAATTTGAACGAGCCTCATGGTCCCAGACTGGCCAATGAGAGCTTGGTATCCAGATCTCAGGAATTACTCATAGGAGATCCCTGGCTTTTTCCTTTGCGCGAGGAACTGTTGCGGCAGGGGCTGTGCATGTATTAGGACTTACCGCGGCTATGTTTGACGACATGGCGGTTGACCGCCAAATCCTAGTCCATAAGGATATTCCCACGGAATTAGTTCTCCACACTTATTCGTGCTAGAAAAGGGGTAACGTCTAAACATTACTACCGTGTTTGGAGAAAATAAGTTCCTTGGTGTGAATCCAAAAAGACTCCTACGATAGTTTTCAGCTAGGACGTTTTCTCCATTTTCTACAAGCAGGTGTGGATGCGGGCCTAAACTTGGGCTCATTTAAAATCTGCCTTATCGGTTTCTTTCAGAATAAAGTGGACTCCCTTCCAGAAGTTCAGACTGTCGTGAAGGGCGTGTTGCACATCCAACCTCCATTTGTGCCCCAGTGGCACCATGGGATCTTAATGGGGTGTTGCATTTCCTTCAATTACATTGGTTTGAACCTTTACGTAAGGAGGAGTGAAATTCCTCACTTGGAAAGTGGTCGTCAGGTTGGCCTTGGCATACGCAAGGCGAGTGTCTGAGTTAGCGGCCTGGTCTCACAAGAGACCTTATTTGATCTTCCATGAAAGATCAAAATTGGAAACTCGTCAATAATTTCTACTGAAGGTGGTTTCTTCTTTCCACATGTACCAACCTATTGTGGTGCCTGTGGCTACAGACGCCTTCGCTGAGTCGGAAGTCTCTGCATGTGGCCATTTTTATTTATGTTGCTAGGACGGCTCCCTTTAGCAACACAGGCTCTGTTTGTCCTGTTTGCTCCCAACAAGATTGGGTGTCCTGCTTCCAAGCAGACCGTTGCTCGCTGGATCTGTGGTACGATTCAACATGCTCATCCCACGGCAGGATTGCAGTTACCGATATATGTGAAGGTTCATTCTACTAGAAAGGTGGGCTCGTCCGGGGCGGTTGATCGGGGAGTCTCGGCATTGCAAGTTTGCTGAGCAGCTATTTCGCAAACAATTTGGCTAAGTTTTACAGTTTTAATACCTTGGCCGAGGCTGACGTCACATTTGGTCATTCGGTGCTGCCGAGTCGTCCGCACTCTCCCGCCCATTCTAGAGCTTTGGTATAACCCCATGGTTCTTGATGTGACCCCAGCATCCTCTAGGACGTATGAGAAAATAGGATTTTAATACCTACCGGTAAATCCTTTTCTCTTAGTCCGTAGAGGATGCTGGGCGCCCGTCAGTTCACACCCTTTGAAAGTCTTAAAGTGCCCATGTCTCTTGCGCATCCCGTCTATACCCCATGGTTCTTGATGTGACCCCAGCATCCTCTACGGACTAAGAGAAAAGGATTTACCGGTAGGTATTAAAATCCTATTTTGTGCCTCCTACGGCGCCCTGGGATCTTAATGTGATGTTGCAGTTCCTGCAATCAGATTGGTTCTAGCCTTTACAGGAGGTTGAGGTCAAGTTTCTCACTTGGAAGGCTGTCACACTGTTGGCGTTAGGATCTGCTAGACGTGTGTTGGAATTGGGGCTTTGTCCTGTAAAAGCCCCTACTTAATTTTCCATGAGGATAGAGCTGAGCTCAGGATGCATCAGCAGTTTCTTCCAAAGGTTGTGTCTGCTTTTCAAATCAACCAACCTATTGTGGTGCCAGTGGCTACTGACTCCTCAATTCCCTCTAAGTCCTTGGATGTTGTGAGGGCTTTAAAGATCTATGTGAAGAGGACGGCTCGTCACAGAAAGTCTGTTTGTCCTTTATGATCCCAACAGGGTTGGCTGGCCTGCTTCTAAGCAGACTATTTCTTGCTGGATCAGGTTCACTATCCAGCATGCGTATTCTACGGCAGGATTGCCATGTCCAAAATCTGTTAAGGCCCACTGTACTCGTAAAGTAGGTTCTTCCTGGGTGGCTGCCCGGGGTGTCTCGGCTTTACAGCTTTGCAGAGCTGCTACTTCGGTCAGGTTCGAACACGTTTGCTAAGTTCTACAGGTTTGATACTTTGGCCTCTGAGGACCTAAAGTTTGGTCAATCAGTTCTGCAGAAGCCTCCGCGCTCTCCCTCCCATACTGGGAACTTTGGTACATCCCCATTGTACTAATGTGGACCCCAGCATCCTCTAGGACGTAAGAGAAAATCGGATTTTAATTACCTACCGGTAAATCCTTTTCTCGTAGTCCGTAGAGGATGCTGGGCGCCCGCCCAGCGCTTCGTTTTCCTGCAGTAGTTACTTGGTTCAGTACTGCCTTGTTATTTGGTTAAGTACTGTTATTCAGCTGTTGCTGACTTGTTCATGCTGGTTAGCTTTGTTTGCCTTGTTATGTGTGAGCTTGTGTGAATCTCTCCACTATTTTTGTATTTCCTTCTCTCGAAGTATGTCCGTCTCCTCGGGCACAGTTTCTAGATTGAGTCTGGTAGGAGCGGCATAGAGGGAGCAGCCAACCCACACTATTAAACACTTAAAGTGCCCATGGCTCCGAAGGGACCCGTCTCTACCCCCATGGTACTAATGTGGACCCCAGCATCCTCTACAGACTACGAGAAAAGGATTTACTGGTAGGTAATTAAAATCCTATTTTCTTTGCCAGTGGTTTATTTATATGAAATGTAGTGCATATTTGTAACCATTAAATTATACCTTTTTTTTTGCACTACAAAACCCGTGTGTGTGTGTATAAAATAAAATAGAAAGTGTGCTTCAAATGTTTATATTTGGATTATTGAACAGAGTGAATAGCAGTTGATATATTTAGGTCTATTATTAATTTCTATAATGCTTTCTTTATATTCATAACTTATATATTCTTCTAGGTGCATTTTTCTTTGTTTGCATTTTTCTTTGTTTGCATTTTAATAAACCAAAAAAGGAAGACCTGTATGAGCAGAGATGTGTGATAAGCATAGCTATGCACATTTAAATATAACTCTGGTGTGTAAAAGTCTATTTTATTGTAACTCTTCAGATGGGCCAGGTCTAAAAGATCCATGTGAGAAGGAGTCCTGTGATATGTTTGAATCTTTGACCAAGCAAGAGCGGGAAGACATCACAACTAGTGCACAGGTACAGTACATAGGAAGCCAGGGGACTAAAGTAATTTATTCGATCCTACTAAAACCAATAAATATTTAACACACATTCTTCCTCTGCAGCATGCAGTCAGGCTGATAACCTTCAGGAAGATCCACAAGGTATTGGGTATGGAACCTATACGCACTGGCAGAAACAAAGCCAATGTACAGAATAAGAAGCGTCAGCTTGACAGTACTGATAAAGCAGTCGAAGGAGAGGAAAAGAAGGTCAAGACAGAGGATGCACAAAACGTTTAACCAAATGACCTATGATTTCTGACAAAAGTATCACACTTGTAAATAAAGGCTTAAATAGAACTTGAAGATGGATAGTTGTGTACAAACTTCTTGTTATTTGCAGCTTATAGCCACATACTTTTAGCAAAATAAATATACAGACATAAGGGCAGATTTATTAAGCTTGGTGAAGTGATAAATTGGAAGGTGATAAAGGACCAGCCAGTCATCTCCTGTCATTTTTCAAACCCAGCTTGTAACATGGAAGTTAGGATCTGATTGGCTGGTCCTTTATCACCTTCCACTTTATCACTTCACAGAGCTTAGTAAATTTGCTCCATAGTACTGTAGATTTCTTTTTAGTAGTATGTGAACGCACAGGGAAACCATGTATGGAAACGCATGCATTCTCTTGCTTTGTCATACATTTAAAAGGAAGCTGCTGCATCTGTATACAATTTCTTCAATCAGAAATATGCTTACCCTAAATTAACACAATGTCAATACAGTACTAAGCTGTAAAACATGTCATACAGTCTCTAGTCACTGAACCATGCTAATGTACCCAGACATGAATCTATAGTACACTGAACTAATACCACTGCAAACTATACGGACGTATCTTTCTATGTTAACAATTTTTAAATTTTCAGTTTAAAATTATTTCCCTTATTTAATTGGAATATAGTTTGAACATTGACGGTCTAAAGTTTGTCAGTATTTTTTATTTTATTTTTTACACTTCTGATAGGGACAGTGGATATAAATTTTGATACCCTTCTGTTATAAGGGTAGTGTCAGACAGGCGTTTTAGAACACAGACTATCTTTATTTTTTGGCCATGAAACTATGGTGTTCTAAATAGAAGCAGGTCAGTGCATCACAGAAGTTGGTGGGGGGTCCTACTACCTGAAACCTTATTAATTTCCCTGTAAGAATGATGCATGTGGCCTATTGATACCAGAATAACAATGGTGTTACAAGGGTACAGCATGTGGCATTCACTTTAATTTCTTGGTAAGTGTTCTCTCACGCAGTCTGATTCTGACACGAATAATTCTGTTCCAAATCTTGTCAAGTATCCAGGTTATTCATTCCCTTTTCCAACTAGAATGTAACCATTTGGAGTGTATGCACTATGAGGTTGTGGCTCTCACATCCAACAAATGTTCTAAAAACCTAAGACTCTTTCCTCCACAACCCACATGTGCATATATTATTTTAAGTTTGCAGTACATATGTTATATGAGCGCATGTAGATGTTTAACAGTAAGACAGTCTGACTTACACAAATTTTGACTGATCATTTACAAATGTGTACACAAACTTGTAGCACACATGACTGATGGTTTAATCTTTTCAGGCAGATGTTGGTTTTACATGTAAGCATATATTTAAGTTTTTATTCTGTGATTAGTAGTTTATACTGTTTAAAAAAAATTGTTTAGTGCTTTTGAACTGCTTTTTCTTTTCATAATGTTCTGTAAATTTGTTCTAGTTTGTCATAAAAGTATTAAAAAAAAATTGAAATTGCTTAATATCCTGTCTCTTTCAGGGACATCCATAACATAATTTGACACACAGGGCATGTTACTTGCAAATGTTGAGAGGTTCTATTTGTTTAACGTTACTAAAATGCACTATAGTTTGGTTTTCTACTACATTGACTGGTTCCTACCGCCCACTATATAAAGTATTTCTTTATTCCTATTATACATAACCAAATGTAAGCAAAATATGTATTACATTGTTAATTAAAGAGTAAAGAGCGCACCACATTGCATTATAAAATTGTTATGCTTTATGTAATACCAGCATATTCCGCACAACTTGGCAGTTTAGGATATTCTGTGAACATAAAGTGCCTGATTGTGAGTGGGGAGTAAAGAGAAAAGAGCAACTAACTGTGTACTTGGAGAAACCATGCTGCAATGCCAGAGGTGCAAATAGTTACTTTTTTTTGCATGCTGGTTAAATACTGGCTGCTGTAGCATGTAGCCCACCAACACTGAACAGCTTTATTTTTGCACAGCAGCTTAGATCAGGTGGCATTCATGTGTCCGGCGGTTAGCAGACCGATCACATGACCTCTCCCACAATACCGACCCCTCCCACAATACCGACCCCTCGCTATCCTGACGGTCGGCATGCCGACCAACAGGGACTATTTCCACTCGTGAAACAATCGTTGACATTGTTGATAACATTAATAAAACCAAAAGCCATAGTAAAAAAGATTAGAAGAAACATAGGGGGGTCATTCCGACCTGATCGCACGCTGACGTTTTTGCAGCGCAGCGATCGGGTCAATACTGTGCATGCATGTTGTACGGGTAGGGGGGGTTAACGTCCCAACCCCACCAAGGGTTAATGGTCCCGTTCCCCCGCTGACAGGACACTAGCTACTGAGGGAACTATTTGCAAGCCCCACCACAGCGATCATACGTTCCCGCAGCATGCCGCCACCCCTAACAGAGCCAAAAGAAAGGAGTGGTGAGTACTAAGCCGGCGTCCCGGTTAGCGAGTCACGGCCATTATGGCGGCATAAGGGTATGGAGACGCACGGCTTCTACACGGGGTGGAAATAGTCTCCAGACTTAAAACACTGCAGTGTACACAGTACCCAGACTGGCAATACAGGCTTAAAAGGGGGCTTACTCCATTTTATGCACACACACACATAATGCAAGTATAAAGAAGAGCGAGAGAACCGCGCGCCATTGAAGGATCCAGCAGCTCACATGCCCCATTTTACCCTACTGCAGCTATACAGACACTGACTACAGGGACGCACAACTCCTCCGGAGAGCTTTCAGATTACCTAAGCGGTACCAGGGGGTCATAGCAGGGGGGAGCGTTATACTAGTGCACTAAGTCCCTAATCTGGGTACTTAGTCTGCAACCCAGCTAAGCTTGGCTTTAGCACTAATAATAATAATTAATAATTTCTCTGACGTCCTAGTGGATGCTGGGAACTCCGTAAGGACCATGGGGAATAGCGGCTCCGCAGGAGACTGGGCACAACTAAAGAAAGCTTTAGGACTACCTGGTGTGCACTGGCTCCTCCCACTATGACCCTCCTCCAGACCTCTGTTAGATTTTTGTGCCCGGCCGAGCTGGATGCACACTAGGGGCTCTCCTGAGCTCCTAGAAAGAAAGTATATTTTAGGTTTTTTATTTTACAGCGAGACCTGCTGGCAACAGGCTCACTGCAACGAGGGACTAAGGGGAGAAGAAGCGAACCTACCTGCTTGCAGCTAGCTTGGGCTTCTTAGGCTACTGGACACCATTAGCTCCAGAGGGATCGACCGCAGGACCCGTCCTTGGTGTTCGTTCCCGGAGCCGCGCCGCCGTCCCCCTTACAGAGCCAAAAGCAAGAAGATGGTCCGTAAAATCGGCGGCAGAAGACTTCAGTCTTCACCAAGGTAGCGCACAGCACTGCAGCTGTGCGCCATTGCTCCTCATGTACACCTCACAGCAATATTAAGACCTTGGCTGGCAAAATAATCACAATATATAGTCCCAGAGGCTATATATGTGATAAATACCCCTGTCAGAATCCATAAAAAAGCGGGAGAAAAGTCAGCCGAAAAAGGGGCGGGGCTATCTCCCTCAGCACACTGGCGCCATTTTCTCTTCACAGTGCAGCTGGAAGACAGCTCCCCAGGCTCTCCCCTGTAGTTTCAGGCTCAAGGGGTTAAAAAGAGAGGGGGGGGGCACTAAATTTAGGCGCAATATTGTGTATACAAGCAGCTATTCGGGAAAATTCACTCAGTGTTAATCCCTACATTATATAGCGCTCTGGTGTGTGCTGGCATACTCTCTCTCTGTCTCCCCAAAGGGCTTTGTGGGGTCCTGTCCTCAGTCAGAGCATTCCCTGTGTGTGTGCGGTGTGTCGGTACGGCTGTGTCGACATGTTTGATGAGGCTTATATGGAGGCGGAGCAGAGGCCGATAAATGGGATGTCGCCGCCTGTGGGGTCGACACCAGAGTGGATGGATAGGTGGAAGGTACTAACCGACAATGTCAACTCCTTACATAAAAGGCTGGATGACGTAACAGCTGTGGGACAGCCGGCTTCTCAGCCCGCGCCTGCCCATGCGTCTCAAAGGCCATCAGGGGCTCAAAAAACGCCCGTTACCTCAGATGGCAGACACAGATGTCGACACGGAGTCTGACTCCGGTGTCGACGAGATTGAGACATATACACAATCCACTAGAAACATCCGTTGCATGATCTCGGCAATGAAAAATGTGTTACACATTTCTGACATTAACCCAAGTACCACATAAAAGGGGTTTTATGTTTGGGGAGAAAAAGCAACCGGTGTTTTGTTCCCCCATCAGATGAGTGAATGAAGTGTGTGAAGAAGCGTGGGTTCCCCCGATAAGAAACTGGTAATTTCTAAAAAGTTACTGCTGGCGTACCCTTTCCCGCCAGAGGATAGGTCACGTTGGGAGATATCCCCTAGGGTGGATAAGGCGCTTACACGTTTGTCATAAAAGGTGGCACTGCCGTCTTAGGATACGGCCACTTTGAAGGAGCCTGCTGATAAAAAGCAGGAGGCTATCCTGAAGTCTGTATATACACACTCAGGTATTATACTGAGACCTGCAATTGCCTCAGCATGAATAGTGCGGCTGCAGCAGGGTCTGATACCCTGTCAGATAATATTAATACCCTAGACAGGGAGAATATTTTACTAACATAGAGCATATTAAAGAGGGATGCACAGAGGGATATTTGCCGGCTGGCATCCAGAATTAATGCAAGGTCCATTCTGCCAGGAGGGTATTAGAGACCCGGCAGTGGACAGGTGATGCTGACTTTAAAAGGCACATGGAGATTCTGCCTTTATAAGGGTGAGGAATTGTTTGGGGATGGTCTCTGGGACCTCGTATCCACAGCAACAGCTGGGAAGAAAAATTTTTACCTCCAGTTTCCTCACAGCCTAAGAAAGCACTGTATTATCAGGTACAGGCCTTTCCGCTTCAGAAAAGCAAGGGGGCCAAAGGCGCTTCTTTTCTGCACAAGGGAAGAAGGAAAAAGCTGCACAGACAGCCAGTTCCCAGGATCAAAAATCTTCCCCCGCTTCCTCTGAGTCCACAGCTTGACGCTGGGGCTCCACAGGTGGAGACAGGTGTGGTGGGGGCGCGTCTCGGGAACTTCAGGGACCAGTGGGCTTGCCCACAGGTGGATCCCTGGGTTCTGCAAGTAGTATCACAGGGATACAAGCTGGAGTTCGAGGCGACTCCCCCTCGCCGTTACCTCACATCAGCCTTGCCTGCTGCCCTCGGAGATAGGGAGTTAGTACTGGCGGCAATTCACAAGCTGTACTTCCAGCAGGTGAAATCAAGGTACCCCTCCTTCAACGAGGCCGGGGTTACTATTCCAAAAATTTTGTGGTACCGAAACCAGACGGTTCGGTGAGACCCATTCTAAAATTGAAATCCTTGAACACTTATATACGAAGGTTCAAGTTCAAAATGGAATCGCTCAGGGCGATTATTGCAAGCCTGGAGAATTTCAGGGTATCACTGGACATCAAGGATGCTTACCTGCATGTCCCTATTTACCCTCCTCACCAGGAGTACCTCAAAATTGTGGTACAGGATTGTCATTACCAATTCCAGACGTTGCCGTTGGTCTGTCCCCGGCACCGAGGGTATTTACCAAGGTAATGGCCGAAAGAATTATCCCGTACTTGGAGAATCTCCTTATAAAGGCGAGGTCCAGGGAGCAGTTGTTTGTCAGAGTAGCAGAAGTGCTACAACAGCACGGCTGGATTCTGAATATTCCAAAGTCGCAGCTGGTTCCTACGACGCATCTACTGTTCCTGGGTATGGTTCTGGACACAGACCAGAAAAAAGTGTTTCTCCCGGAGTAGAAAGCCAAGGAGCTGTCATCTCTGGTCAGAGGCCTCCTGAAGCCAAAACGGGTGTCAGTGCATCACTGCACGCGAGTCCTGGGAGAAATGGTGGCTTCCTACGAAGTGATTCCATTCGGCAGGTTCCATGCAGGAACTTTTCAGTGGGACCTGTTTGACAAGTGGTCCGGATCGCTTCTTCGGATGCATCGGCTGATGACCCTGTTCCCAAGGACCAGGGTATCTCTGCTGTGGTGGCTGCAGAGTGCTCATCTTCAAGAGGGCCGCAGATTCGCCATACAGGACTGGGTCCTGGTGACCACGGATGCCAGCCTTCGAGGCTGGGGGGCAGTCACACAGGGAAGAAACTTCCAAGGACTTTGGTCAAAACAGGAGAGTTCCCTACACATAAATATTCTGGAACTAAGGGCCATTTACAATGCCCTAAGTCAGGCAAGACCCCTGCTTCAAAACCAGCCGGTACTGATCCAATCAGACAACATCACGGCAGTCGCCCATGTAAACCGACAGGGCGGCACAAGAAGCAGGATGGCGTGGCAGAAGCCACAAGGATTCTCCGATAGGCGGAAAATCACGTGTTAGCACTGTCAGCAGTGTTCATTCCGGGAGTGGACAACTGGGAAGCAGACTTCCTCAGCAGACATGACCTACACCCGGGAGAGTGGGGACTTCATCCAGAAGTCTTCCAACTGATTGTAAACCGTTGGGAAAGGCCACAGGTGGACATGATGGCGTCCCGCCTAAACAAAAAGCTAGAAAGATATTGCGCCAGGTCGAGAGACCCTCAGGCAATGGCTGTGGACGCTCTAGTGACACCGTGGGTGTACCAGTCGGTTTGTGTTCCTTCCTCTTCCTCTCATACCCAATGTACTGAGGATAATAAGGAAAAGAGGAGTAAGTACTATACTCATTGTTCCGGACGGGCCAAGAAGAACTTGGTACCCGGAACTTCAAGAAATAATCTCAGAGGACCCATGGCCTCTACTGCTCAGACAGGACCTGCTGCAGCAGGGTCCGTGTCTGTTCCAAGACTTACCGCGGCTGCGTTGACGGCATGGCGGTTGAACGCCGGATCCTGGAGGAAAAGGACATTCCGGAGGAAGTCATTCCTACGCTAATTAAAGCTAGGAAAGAAGTAACCGCAAACCATTATCACCGCATTTGGCGAAAATATGTTGCGTGGTTTGAGGCCAGGAAGGCCCCAACAGAGGAATTTCAGCTGGGTCGATTTCTGCACTTCTGCAGTCAGGAGTGACTATGGGCCTAAAATTGGGTTCCATTAAGGTCCAGATTTCGGTTCTGTCGATTTTCTTCCAGAAAGGACTGGCTTCACTGCCTGAAGTTCAGACATTTGTAAAGGGAGTGCTGCATATTCAGCTCCCTTTTGTGCCTCCAGTGGCACATTGGGATTTTCTAAAATCACACTGGTTTGAACCACTTAAAACCGTAGATTTAAAATATCTCACGTGGAAGGTGGTCATGCTATTGGCCTTGGCTTCGGCCAGGCGTGTATCAGAATTGGCGGCTTTGTCGTGTAAAAGCCTTATCTGATTTTCCATATGGATAGGGCAGAATTGAGGACTCGTCCCCAGTTTCTCCCTAAGGTGGTATCAGCTTTTCACTTGAACCAACCTATTGTGGTGCCTGCGGCTACTAGGGACTTGGAGGATTCCAAGTTACTTGACGTAGTCAGGGCCTTGAAAATTTATGTTTACAGGACGGCTGGAGTCAGGAAAACTGACTCGCTATTTATCCTGTATGCACCCAACAAGCTGGGTGCTCCTGCTTCTAAGCAGACTATTGCTTGCTGGATTTGTAGCACAATTCAGCTTGCGCATTCTGCGGCTGGACTGCCGCATCCTAAATCTGTAAAAGCCCATTCCACAAGGAAGAGGGCTCTTCTTGGGCGGCTGCCCGAGGGGTCTCGGCTTTACAACTTTGCCGAGCTGCTACTTGGTCAGGGTCAAACACGTTTGCAAAATTCTACAAAATTGATACCCTGGCTGAGGAGGACCTTGAGTTCTCTCATTCGGTGCTGCAGAGTCATCCGCACTCTCCCGCCCGTTTGGGAGCTTTGGTATAATCCCCATGGTCCTTACGGAGTTCCCAGCATCCACTAGGACGTCAGAGAAAATAAGATTTTACTCACCGGTAAATCTATTTCTCGTAGTCCGTAGTGGATGCTGGGCGCCCATCCCAAGTGCGGATTGTCTGCAATACTTGTATATAGTTATTGCCTAACTAAAGGGTTATTGTTAAGCCATCTGTTGAGAGGCTCAGTTATATTTCATACTGTTAACTGGGTAGAGTATCACGAGTTATACGGTGTGATTGGTGTGGCTGGTATGAGTCTTACCCGGGATTCAAAATCCTTCCTTATTGTGTCAGCTCTTCCGGGCACAGTATCCAAACTGAGGTCTGGAGGAGGGTCATAGTGGGAGGAGCAAACAGAAAAAAGGTTTTTAGGCGCTGAACAGGGTCGTGCAAATATAGCACTGGTAATGGCAGCCACTTGGTAAGGAGGTAGCCGGCCTCCTGAAAGTGAAACAACTAAAACCAAAAATCACCAAGTAGGCGCACGGTACCAGTGATGTTGATAAAAACACAATTTATTAACATAAAACCAATAAACTGATTAAAAGACACAACACTACACAGAGCATATAACTGAGGTATTATACCTTATAGTTCACACATAAAGTGTATAAATAAGTGAAAGGGACACTAATATGCAGGAGAACCCGTCTCTGTAAGATAGGGTTAATCTCTCACATTAATTCCATATCAGACAGTTTAAATGAAAAGGAAGTCCTGTAAACTGATGTAATTAGCGTTTGTGACCATAAAGATGTCCAGATTTAAATAGTGTTTCCTTGGAGCAAAATAAACCAGCCGATTAATGTTACTCACTGAGACGTAATGATCTCTTGCTGTACGGGATAAATGGTTAAGAAACCGCTTGTTATCACCCTGTGCATGGGTGAGACATCCGTCAGCGGTATATTCAGATGAAAGCCACTTCTTTCTGTGCAGCACCAGTTGCCTGTATTAGATCACCATACAGATCCTCCAGCTTGCTGAGCGACGCCCGGCCGGGCAGGAGGTAACAATGTTCCAAATGCAAGGAGAGTTAGAGTGGAGTGATTGAATCACAGGCTGGATTATTCACCGGTAACTTGTAACAAACGGCTGAAAGTGATGGATGTCGTGCTCCGTGGGACACTTAATGGTCAAGTGTGGCCCTTACTTCTGTACCCTCAACGCGTTTCTCCGCACCTCAGGCGGCTTCTTCAAGAGGCAGAGTGTTTTAGTCATAGTGGGAGGAGCCAGTGCACACCAGGTAGTCCTAAAGCTTTCTTTAGTTGTGCCCAGTCTCCTGCGGAGCCGCTATTCCCCATGGTCCTTACGGAGTTCCCAGCATCCACTACGGACTACGAGAAATAGATTTACCGGTGAGTAAAATCTTATTTTTTATTTATATAGCGCTCTATCTTTTTCATCCACTAGGGGTCACTAGAGTACTCTTGGGATATGGACGGGGCGTAGCCGGGAATAGCACATTTAAATATTTAAATTAGTAACTGGTCACCCTCTCCATACTCCCATATAGCCTTCAGTATTTTTTGTGCCTCCAGTCGGGAAGGTACAAGTGGAAGAACTCCACCGAAACTTCAAGGTTTTTCTCCTACGTCCTAGAGGATGCTGGGGACTCCAAAAGGACCATGGGGTATAGACGGATCCGCAGGAGGCTGGGCACACTATAAAGACTTAAACTGGGTGTGAACTGGCTCCTCCCTCTATGCCCCTCCTCCAGACCTCAATTAGACTTTGTGCCCAGGAGTAATGGGACACACACTAGGGGAGCTCTACCGAGTTTCTCTGAAAGACTTTGTTAGGTTTTTTATTTTCAGTAAGACCTGCTGGCTACAGGCTCCCTGCAGCGTGGGAGTGAGGGGGGAGAAGCAGGACCTACTTCTGTGAGTTTCAAGGCTCTGCTTCTCGGCTACTGCACACCATTAGCTGCAGAGGGTTCGATCACTTTGTGCGCCTAGCTGCTTGTTCCCGGAGCCACGCCGTCCCCCCCTCACAGAAGCCAGAAGAAAGAAGCCGGGTGAGTATTGGAAGAACAGAAGACTTCAGTAACGGAGGTAACAGATTGTGGTACACTCCATGCTCCCACACACCAACGCACTCTCAGGGTGCAGGGCGCTGGGGGGGAGTGCTCTGGGCAGCAGTTTCTGGGTTTTCTTAAGGGGTCTGACAAAAAGTGGATCAGTGCCTGGGCACTGTAGTTCATACCCCCCTTCCCTCCCCTCCCTCAGCTTCCCCGGGGCTGCTATTGTATATTTCTTTATTTAAAAGTTATATTTAATATTATAAAAGGTGCTGTCGGGTCCCGGTCCCCAGGCAGCTCATCGGGACGCATTACGCGCCTTTACTGCCCACCGCTGGGTTTCCCGGGTGCAGGGCGCGGGGGAGGTGAGCGCCCTTGGCATCTTCTTTTTTCACTGAAGGGCCGGGGCGACGTGCCCCGGACCCCGCCAGCATGTTCCCGCGCACAACGCGCGGGTTTCCTCAGACGCCGGAGGGTGTCGAGATAAGCTGGCGGGGCCGGGGCTCCGTATCTCGGACCCCGCCGGCGTGTTGGAGCGCACTGTGCGCCATCTCTTCATTAAAAGCCTCCGGCCTCATGGGTGCAGGGCGCTGGGGGGAGCGTCCCGAGCGGTATCTCTCAACGCTTCCTGGGGGGGGGCATAACCGGGTGTCGTCACCCCGCCAGGGCATCGCAGTGTGAGTACTATGATCCAACGATTTCAGTGGGTGCGGGAGGGGCGCCCTGGGCTGCGGGATATATGGATATATATATATATATATATATATGAGAGAGAGAGATAGGCAGTGTATTAAGCCCTGTATATAAGTGTCTAACTTATGTTCAGATATATGTTGTGCGGACTTAAGCACGCCGGGAGGGGCGGAGATTAGCCCTTACACAGGAGTAGAAGCCATTTTCCCTCAGGTCCCCGCCAAAATTTACTGATAGCGGGGGGACACAGTATTCTTAATGCTATATGGGTAGTAGTATAGCATTGTTAGTTAATGGGCGCATACTCCTGGTTGTGTAAAGTCACCCCTTTTTACTTACACACTATTGGTTGGTCGACATGTGTCGACAGGTGTGAAGGTTTTTGTCTAAAGCTCCGGTGGGGATACCTTTCTGTTTCGCCGACGCTTGCCGGTACTTGAGTCAAACAATTAAGTTTTAGCAAGTTGCTTTGTATGCTTGAAAACAAGTGAACACGTTAGGGGAGACACGGCAGTCTGCCGATGTCCTGTCGGCATCAATGGTAATCCCTGGGTAAAAGAATTTACAGGCTGTTAATGCCTTGTACCTGTATTGATATATATATATGTGTGTATATACCAAACAAAAAACCCTGCACTCTCCTAAGCAGCTTCATTCACCTAAATGCTTTAATATACATCTAAATAAATAATGGGGTTTTGGTTTATGAATTGTACAAATCATGTAAGCTTGCGGCCCACTCCACGGGACCCCATTTCACTGCAAGTCCTACTCTATCACAAACTTTCACATAGATTTTATAGAAACCTGGCTACTGCTGTGTCATAGAGGAAAATGTGCTTATCTGGTTTAGAGCTTACCTGCCACACTTATGGCTTTTAAAAGGTAAGACAGTCACCAACACAAATAACACAACTACACAAGTGTGCTTACCTGGTTTACAGCTCACCTGCCAACAGACTACTGGCTTTCAAAGTGAGACAGTCACCAACACACCTAAATAGCAGCTGATCCAGGTTAAAGGTAAATGAGCTTAGGGGTGCATGAGAGAGAAATATGGTCACAAATGGGCCAATTAAAAATTAACCCTGTTATACAAACAAACACGAGGAACCACTGCACTCGCCATTCCCAGGGGTTGGGGTGCGGTGGGCTGTGACCACCAAACTCAAATATACCAAACAAAAAACCCTGCACTCTCCTAAGCAGCTTCATTCACCTAAATGCTTTAATATACATCTAAATAAATAATGGGGTTTTGGTTTATGAATTGTACAAATCATGTAAGCTTGCGGCCCACTCCACGGGACCCCATTTCACCGCAAGTCCTACTCTATCACAAACTGTGTGTGTGTATATATATATATATATATATCCCTATATATGTGTAGGGATATATATATATGAGTAGCGGGAGTGTTATTGCAGTTGTAGAGGTATGCTTTCCTCAGACCCCTTGGGGGTCCCAGATCATTATTATTTGCCCGTTTACTAGTCCATGCTGTCGACATTTACTCAGTTTCTGTCGGCCGTAAAGTGCCTGGTAGATTTACATCGGGGGCACGTCAGTACATGGTCATACACATTCACAACACACTACTGTCACTAGGGACCTGACGGGTCTGGCAATCCACTTGCGTATAGGCTGTGTCTATATGAGTATATGTGTAGATATAACTCTATAGATGCATGTTTACGATATGGGTGTTGTCTTGTGTATTACATTATGCATATCCATGAATGCTGAAATAATGGTATTCTTCTCATGTACTGACCGCTCTGTTGATTAAGCTCTAGATTGGCCAGGACGAGTTGGTTTCGATCCTCTCAAGGAGTCCGAATATTAGTCTCCTCATAACGCGGAGAGAAATTTATGACAGTCAACTCCTGGTCGACGCAGAGTCTGGTCGCAAAGGATCATACACAGACAGAAAAGTAAAATGTATTTTTCTCTGGCTGGGTCCACAGGATAACATTGGGATATTGTTGAGCGACAGCGAAAATGGCACCAACACGGTCACGAGCTTTCTGGCCTCCCAGGATGCATTGGGGCCTCCACTATATAGTCCCGCCCACTGACTCAGTCAGATCAGTTTTTTGCTTGGTGCGGCAGGAAGCCGCATGGTCACAGGGCTGCTGTGAAAGCAGCCTCAAGTTTTCATTACTTTATTTTTATAGACTTACTGTTTTTGTTTGAGCGGGTTCTCTTAACAGCGTCTTAAACGTGTATTAGAGTCGCTCCAACAACTCCCCACCGGGTCGCAACAACGCTTACCTTCGCGGTACAGTGCTGTCTCGATGGGCGTCTGTGTCGGATGTTCTAGCAGGTCCAGCAGACGTTACCAGGCTGTGGCCGGAGCATGGGGACACAGTGAGTATATGGACTTCCTCTTACTAGAGGGGTCAGGACACAGCTGCGCTGATTTGGTGGAGACTACAAACAGCGTGTTGATGCGCCGAACATCTCGAGTGTGACAGCGCTACGCTCCGGGGATCATAGGCGCCAGGACTAGGTGAGGCCGCGATCCTGGGAGTTTGTCAACAGGGGGTTTCAGACGCTCTCCTGGCCGTCCCTCCTCCGAGTTCATGGCCAGTTCCCGCGGGTCTCTCGTTTCATGAACTGAATGACCTCACTTCCGGCTCAGACGCTACCACGAGGGTACTCGGTCGCAGCTTAGACGCTGCGGTTGTGTACACTGGATATAAACCCGCCCAGACCGAGTCGCAGGCCTTTAGTGTCTGCATGCACGTGGAGTCGCTCAGCGTCCGTGTCCGTTGGTGAGCGTCCGTGTCCGTTATCAGTTACCAAGAGCGGCAGTGTACACCAGTAGCGTCTGAATCCACTCGGCGTCTTTCGAGCGTCTTTGCTTGGATATGGAAGTGTGGTGAGTCTCCCTGTATCCCGCTCCCTGGAGGCAGGGTATACAGTACTAAAAATTCCTTCTACTTCTTAGTGTGCACTGTTAATTTTTAGTACCTATTGCATATGAGACCTGTATATTACTGTGTTTTCTGCATGTTATGTTGAAAAAGAACCAGTTAAACAGAAGTACAAATTTCCTACTTATGTATAAGTTATTATGGAGGTTGTATTCTCATATGACAATGTCTAATGCTTTAACATGTGACTGACTGCTAGTATGTGTGCTGACTTTTCTCTGTAATGTCAGTCCTGTTCTGACCCTCAAATCAGGTGCACTGTGGTCAGATTGATTTCACCTCTATATACTGATTATAGGGTGTGGTTCAGTCACAAAATTGTGTAGTCAATATCAGAAAAAATGTCTGTGAGCGGCAAAAGTGATGAGGAGAATTTGTCAAGCACTCCTACAGCCCTAACATGCTTATCTTGTAAGTCAGGGGTAATTGATATGATTCAATTGGTCACTTATGAGGGTTTGTGTGCAAACTGTTTCGCTTTTCAGCGAAGTAAAAAACAGGAGTTAGTTCAACCTCCAGTAGAGCCACCATGGAATATGTTCGCAAAGACTCTGTCTTCAATAGCGGACAGGTTAGCTCCAGTAGCACCACCTCAGGGGTTAGGTTACACTATGAACCCATACATGCAGCTCCCTTCCTATGGTTTGGTTCCAGTAGCCTCTACAAGCAACCAAGGGGTAGGTAAGACTAAGACAGATACGTCTGTATGGCAGACTACACAAGAGGATACATCGGATGATGATGCGGAAACAATAGATTCAACTCCGTATGATGATCAGTCGCAGAGCTTTAGTTCAGATGATATAGCTGAACTCATTAATGCAGTAAAGGCTGTGCTTTCTCTGGAAGAACCAGCCAAGACAGCGTTAAAAGCAAAAGCACCTGTATTCAAACGAACAAAGTCAGTGAAAGCTGAATTTCCAGCGTCAGAGGAGTTGACGGAAATGATGGATGAGTCTTGGGCAGCGCCCGGTAAAAAGTTTAAGATTCCTAGGAGATGGGATTCTTATTATCCATTTCCTGCTGGAGATTGTTCGAAGAGAGAAGTTCCTCCAAAAGTAGATGCACATGTTCTGCGACTCGTGCACAAATCTGCTTTGCCACTGTCATCTACCTCTTTGAATGATGTCACAGACAGGAGGGTAGAGAGCCTATTGAAAAATATTTTTTCTCTTGTGGGTGCAGTGGTAAGACCTGCTATGGCTTCGGCCTGGGTAGCAAAGGCAATGGGCGAATGGATAGAGGAACTAGAGAATGACATCCCCTCTCCTACTAGGGAGCAAGAGGATCGTCTTTGCCGTTTAAGACAATCTGCCCAGTATTTAGAAGAAGCAGTCATTGATGTAGGCACTGTTGCTTCTAAAGCTTCAGCTCTGGCAGTAGTCGCTCGCAGAGCAGTCTGGCTACGGACCTGGAAGGCAGATGCGGAGTCCAAGAAGGAATTGGAAGCATTGCCTTTCATGGGTAATATATTATTTGGAAAACCTTTATCGGATATCCTAGAGTCAGAGGCTGAATCGAAGAAGGTCAGATTTCCGGCTACCTACAACCCTAAGTCCAAGGGTTTAAAATTTCGCTAATTTTGCTGGCAAAGCAAAGCGAAAGGTAAAGAGGAGCCTAAACAACCCCAGTTTAAATCCAGGGGTAAGAAGCAGTGGGCTAGCAAAAAGCCAGCTTCCAAACCTGAACAAAAGCCCTCAGCCTGAAGAGACGGGCCTCCGCCTGGAGGATTCCAGGGTTGGGGGCCGACTCCTGCAATTTGCACACACATGGCAACAGTCAACAACAGATGCCTGGGTGCAGAAGGTAGTATCTCAGGGGGGTATGGGTTCCCATTCAGGAGGCAGCCTCCTCAAAGATTTTTTTGCACCAGCCCGTCTCGTATAGAGTCGAAGGCCAATGCCCTGCAAGAAGCAGTCCAAAAATTACTGCAGTCAGGTGTGATTGTCCCAGTACCTCCATCACAAAAGGGACAGGGGTATTACTCCAATCTGTTTCTAATCCAGAAACCAAATGGGTCATATCGACCAATTCTAAATCTGAAGATGTTGAACAATTACATATGGATCCCGAAGTTCCATATGGAGACGTTACGCTCCATAATGTTGGCTATGGAACCGGGAGACTATATGGTATCTCTGGATGTGCGGGATGCTTACCTACATGTGCCTATAGCACTATCACATCAGTGTTACCTCAGGTTTGCCATCCTCAAGGAACACTTCCAGTTCCAAGCTCTGCCCTTCGGGCTAGCTACAGCACCCAGGGTGTTTACCAAGATCATGGTGGTTATGGCAGCTTGTCTGCGCAAACAAGGGATAAGGATATTCCCATACCTAGACGACCTATTAATCTTAGCACAGTCGCAAGATTTACTGTTGAGCCATCTCCAACAGACGATAGTTTGTTTACAGAGACACGGGTGGCTCATAAATTGGGAGAAGTCGTCCCTGAATCCATCACAGCGGATGGTTCATTTGGGAGCCATATTGGATTCAGACCTACAGAGAGTTCTCTTACCAGAGAAGAAAATAGTCAAGGTGCAGGTCATGGCTCAGGAAGCGTTGCAAGCCCAGACAATGTCAGTCCATGCAGCAATGCGACTGTTGGGTCTGATGGTATCAACGTTCGACATGGTGGAATATGCGCAATTCCACTCCAGACCATTGCAACATCTCATTTTAACAAAATGGAACGGAAATCATCAAACAATAAAGAAGCAGATGATAAAGATTCCAGTAAATGTAAAAAGGTCTCTAGCATGGTGGCTACAGACAGACCATTTAAACAAGGGGAGACCCTTTTGGATAAAAGAGTGGCAAGTCCTGACGACAGATGCCAGCCTGCAAGGTTGGGGGGCGGTACTCGGAAGCCTATGGTTCCAGGGAAAATGGACCGCAAGGGAAAGTCGCCTGCCGATAAATCTGTTAGAAATAAGAGCCATTTACTTGGCCCTAGTTCAGGCAAAGGACAATCTACAAGGAAGACCAGTCCAGATCCGCTCAGACAATGTGACGGCAGTAGCATACCTAAATCATCAAGGAGGGACTCACAGCAAGAGTCTGATGGAGGAAGTAACTCCCATTCTAAAGTGGGCAGAACTTCATCTCCCAGCATTGTCAGCAGTATTTGTCCCGGGTGTACTAAATTGGGAAGCGGATTTTCTCAGTCGGCACACCATTCAGGAAACCGAATGGGCACTACACCCAGAAGTGTTTCAGACACTGGTGAACAGATGGGGTCTACCGGAGATAGACCTTATGGCGTCTCGTCTAAACAACAAAGTTCCGAGGTACGGATCAAGAACAAGGGACCCAGGAACAGTCCTGGTAGACGCACTGTCAGTAGAATGGAGGTTTCAGCTGGCATATCTGTTCTCTCCAATATCTCTGTTACCCAGAGTAGTGAGAAAGATAAAACAGGCAAAAGGAGCAATCATTCTAATAGCTCCAGCTTGGCCAAGAAGGCATTGGTACACAGATCTGTGGAGAATGTCCGTGGAAGCACCGATACTGCTCCCTCAACGTCCAGATCTGTTAATGCAGGGTCCTTGTTGTCACAGTCATCTGGATCGCCTGTCTTTGACGGCGTGGCTGTTGAAACCTCTATCTTAGAGGCTAAAGGATTTTCAAAGCAAGTAATCCAAACCATGCTTAGAGCAAGAAAGCCTTCTTCGGCCCGTGTATATTATAGAATATGGCAAGCCTATATTCATTGGTGTTCTGGGAAAAATTACAATCCAAGAGCCTTTAAAGTAGCTAGAATTTTGGATTTTCTGCAGGCAGGATTGGATAAGGGGTTGAAGGTTGCTTCCTTGAGGGTGCAAGTCTCAGCGTTGACTGTATGGTTTCAGCAGAAGATTGCTGACCTACAGGATGTACGTACTTTTTTCCAAGGAGTAGTACATATTCAACCTCCATTTGTTCCTCCTGCAGCTCCCTGGGATTTGAATTTAGTTCTTAAATTTCTCCAGGGTCCTTTGTTTGAACCACTTGAGAGAGCAGATCTTAAGTGGTTAACGGTTAAAGTTCTTTTTTTACTGGCAATGGCGTCAGCCAGAAGAGTGTCAGATTTAGGAGCATTATCATGTAAGTCTCCTTTCCTAAGTTTTTTTCCAGACAGAGCAGTTCTCAGAACGAGATCTAGTTATCTTCCAAAGGTGGTGTCAAAGTTTCACCTGAATGAAGAGATTGTAGTCCCAGCTTTTCAGGTATCGGGACTATCTGCGGGAGAAGCGTCACTGGACGTGGTCCGGTCTTTAAAAATCTACATAGATCGTACTAGTGCCATCAGGAAAACAGATTCCCTCTTCATCCTTTACGGATTCCATAGGAGAGGTTGGCCTGCTAGTAAACAGACGCTGGCGAGATGGCTCCGAATGGTAATATCTGAAGCTTATTCTCATGCAGATCTTCCTATTCCGGCTAATGTCTCTGCACACTCTACACGTAAGGTAGGTCCTTTTTGTGCAGCACAACAGGGTGCATCAGCAGAACAGATATGTAAGGCAGCCACATGGTCTTCCATAAACACATTCATCAGACATTATGCCTTGGATACTTTTGCCTCTCATGACGCAGACTTCGGGCGAAAGGTCCTCCTGTGCAATCAGGAGCGTCCCCACCACTAAAATGGCTTTGGGAATCCCAATATTATCCTGTGGATAATCCTGTGGACCCAGCCAGAGAAATGAACGTTATGGTAAGAACTTACCGTTGATAACGTGATTTCTCTTATGTCCACAGGTATCCACAGGGATCCCACCCGGACGCATCTGATTTGAGGATCTAGACAAACACTAAAAACCTCTTCCTTCTTGTATGGAAGGGTGTGCATGTGTGTTCTTATCGCCTGTACAGGTCTCTACCTAATGTTCCTGCCTATAATCGCTGTGGAAAGAACTGATCTGACGGAGTCAGTGGGCGGGACTATATAGTGGAGGCCCCAATGCATCCTGGGAGGCCAGAAAGCTCGTGACCGTGTTGGTGCCATTTTCGCTGTCGCTCGACAATATCCCAATGTTATCCTGTGGATACCTGTGGACATAAAAGAAATCACGTTATCAACGGTCAGTTCTTAACCTTAACGTTCATATTTGTTCTATACTTTGGCCTTATATGCAATGTATGCACTTGAGGGAGTGTGTAGTCGGGTGAGCATCCATAGAATGTTCCTACCCAGGGTGCGTAGGCTTGCCTATGTTTATTTGTCCTTATAACATTACAGGTGGTGTGACCGGAAAGATATGGAGGAGGTCTCCGAGAGAAACTGGTGGGAGGTATATGGCCTCTCTTCAGTCAATCTCGGTGGTATCCGCTGGTAAGTCTAAATTCGTGAGGACGCATCCTTTTGTGGGACACAGTCGTTTAATAGGCTCGATACCGTTCTGTTTGTCCTTTTCGGTGTAGACTGTGGAAATCGAAAAGGTAGGTGTTCTGCAGCCTTGTTAGGTTCGCAGAAGTGGACGTAGTTTCAGTTTCTACTACATATACTACATGTCGCTGAGTCTATCTGGCTGGTCCCTACTTCGGGACAACTTGAGTACTAAAGTTTTGTTACTCCGGGAATAGTTTAGGACCTGTGTGTTATTCATAGGAACCACAGGGGGACCGTTCTGGGTTACGGTTGTTTCCCCTTACTGTGTTTCTAATAGATCTTGCCTCTCCCCTATGGAAGGGGAGGTAGCACACAACGCCATACAGAAGTGCGTCAGGTTCAGGGCATGGTCTGGTGGTCCCTGTAGATAAGTGCATATAGGTGTTTACCTTCTGACGGTTTTTCGGCGCAGGAATTGGCCTGTTGTTCCCAGCGACGCAGAGGTCAGAAGTGGTTTTCAGAGAGGTCTATGGATCCAAAGTTGGAGCAGCTTTGAGGTGACATCTCATCAATAATTTCCATTAATAAGACAGATGGATGCTGCATAAGAGGTCTTTTCCGGTGAGAAGGTCTAATACCAGAGTGGTTTTCATGGGACCAGTCGGAAAGGTGGTCCGGGTCTCACCTGCGCATACACTGGAATATAATGGAGACGGCTAGGACATCGCTCCTGTGGAGTCTGCTCAGTTCTTTCCTTCTAGAGAACTGAAGTTTAGGGATCCTGGTTGGATCCTGGTGTCCGTACAGGTAGATCTCCGAAGCTGGAGAGCAGTCCTTTGCAAGGGAAGTAATTCCAGAGGACGAGGTTAAGTTGGGAAACTTGTCTGCTGTAACCTGGCTTGAATTAAGAGCTATTTTGGACGTACGTATTCTTCGTGTTCTGTCCGTGTTAATTCTAACAGAAAACTTGTCAGCAATGGCCAGAGTGCAACAAAGAAATAGCGGAAATGGCAGAAGATGCACAGTTTGCTGTTGAGTGGGAAGTCTGGAAAGCACTATGTTAGCAGTCTTCGTTCCTGAGGTGAACGACTGAGAAATGGATTTTCTTTGCGGACACGGTATCCAGCCGGGAGAAATTCTGTCATCATTGAGAAGCTTTTCCAGAGGTGTCACGTTTTTGTGGAGTGTCGCCATTGGACATGTTGGCGTCTCGCCTCGGCGAGGGGCCTCGGGGAGATTGTTCCAGGTTAAGGGACACTCAGGATATGGCGGTGGACGTCCTAGTGACACCGTGGGTGTTTTTAGTCGGTCTAGGTGGCCTCTCCGTTTTTATCTTTCTAACAGTGGTAAGCGTAAGATGATCAAAGGTTCTGATGATCCTCTGGAATCCGATCTCACTTGCAAGGGTGGGATATCCAGTGTTTCATGGTTTACTCATAAGAAAATTACTGCCCTCTTCCTTTAGGTGAGGTAATGTTACTACTAGATCGGGGCGTGTATCAGGACTTACCGCGGCTGCATGTAACGGCGGAGCAGTTGAATGTCATATCCTAAGCCGAATGGTTCTTTCCAGTGAAGTCGTTTCTTCAATTCTTCTGGCTAGGAAAGAACTGACGGCATAGCGTTCCCACCCTTGTTGCAGTACTTCTGTGTCTCCGTGGGTATCCAGGAAGGCTCCTATGGAGGACTTTCAGCTAGGTCGTGCTTATCCATGCTTGACAAGCCAATGTGGAGGCAAAACTAATAGGTTTCTTTCTGAAATTTCTCTTTTACTAGAGGCCAGGCTGTTGACGTTGACATCCGCAAGGCGGGTGTCGGAAGTGGCGGTTTTGTCTCGCAAGAGCATGGTGGGATCTTTCAGGTGAATGGAGAGAAATTGAGTACTCGGTTGGTAGTTCTACCAAGAGTGGTTTCTGGGTCTCGCAGAAATCGGCCTATTTTGATGCCGGGGGTTACTTGGGCATTAGTTGTTTCAAAGTCCCTTGAGCTAATCAGGGAGTTGAGTATGTAGGTCATCAATTTGGCTCAGTGGGAAGAAACAGGGGCCCTGTTTGTATGGTTTGTTCACAGCCTACTTTGGGGAACTGTTATGCAGTTTGTTTTGTGCCGCATCAGTACTGCGGTTTGGCAGGTTTGTTCTCGGGCTGCTTTGCCGTCACCGTAGTCGGTGGAGATTCCTTCTTTTGGGAAGAGGAGTTTTGCTTGGGCAAAGCCCGAGGACTCTCGGCAGGTCAACTGTGCCGAGCGGATTCGGGCTGGGGGTCAAACTTTTTTGCGATGCTCTGAGTTTGATACCCGGATTTTTGGGGACCTTTATATTTGCTCATTCGGTGCTGCAGAGTCGTCCACACTCTCCCGCCCGTTTTGGAGCTTTGGTATAATCCCCATGGTCCTTTTGGAGTCCCCAGCATCCTCTAGGACGTAGGAGAAAATAGGATTTTGGTACCTACCGGTAAATCCTTTTCTCTTAGTCCGTAGAGGATGCTGGGCGCCCGTCCCAGTGTGTACGGGGTCTGCAGTTATTGTTTTTGGTTACACCCTGTGGTGTTTTTGTTATCTGGTGGTTATTACCGTTGTTCATGACATAGCATGCGGGGTCGTATTTTTGCTTCTATGGTCACACGGGTTGTGTTACATATTTTCTCAGCATGTGGCTGTGTTTTGTTCATGCCGGGGGCTGGTATTCTACTGAATGCCACGTTCTACGGTGTGTTTGAGGTGTGAGCTGGTATGACACTCGCTGTGTTAACTAAACTCTTTCCTCGAAATGTCCACATCTCCTGGGCACGGTTTCTAACTGATGTCTGGAGGAGGGGCATAGAGGGAGGAGCCAGTTCACACCCAGTTTAAGTCTTTATAGTGTGCCCAGCCTCCTGCGGATCCCTCTATACCCCATGGTCCTTTTGGAGTCCCCAGCATCCTCTACGGACTAAGAGAAAAGGATTTACCGGTACGTACCAAAATCCTATTTTTTTTATTTTTTCTCATTTCTCCACACTCCCTTCCCAGTTTATAAAGAAACTTGGGTCCGGGTTTGTTGGTGCTGCAGAAGGCAGCAGATGGTCTGTCGGTGCTCATAAGAGGAGCCCCGTCATTTACCACAATCGGCATACACAGACGCTGCCTGCCACACAACCGCCTGCTCCCTGCCGCGGGCCACTGTAACCCGGCGCCGCTGAACGCTTGCAGGGGGGGTCAGCGAGCAATCCCCGGCACTGCCGCAAAGACGCTCGCTGCTCACCACCTCTCCGGCACCCACACACATGCCGCCCTCCCACGGTCACTGGACATGGCTCTGGAGGGGAGAGTGGACGAGCTGACTGCGGACACCTGCTGCTGCGGCCCGCTCTTTCATCCGCTCCCCAGTCTCTGGCAAGCCGCTCCGTGCACCAGCCCCTCGAGTCCCGCGCTCCCCGGTCCTTGCTCCTGCCGCTCCCAGTTTCCCGTCCGCTGAGTAGACTGAGCTCAAGGGGGGGGGGGGGGGTGGAGGGGGAGGGGGAGTCTGCAGCTTAGTTGACCGCGGACAGCTCTCATAGCTGCCGCGGTCCGACGCTGAAGGAGCGAGAGAGAGAGGGGGGGAGAATGCCCGCAGGGAGGCCTCAATAACTAAGCTGCGGTTACTAAACAGCTAAACAACTAAACAGCTCAGGCGTTTAAGCCTGTGAGGGGGTCACAATTATATGTGTATGTATATTCATGTCTGCTGGGCAATATAAAAGCGACTTACCTATAGCTGTAATATGTGTGTGTGTGTGTGTGTGTGTGTATGTATATGTATATATATATATATATATATATATATATATATATACACTAGGCGATTCATCGCGCCCTACGGGCGCTCTTCACACCGTCGAAAGGGGCTACGTAGGGAGGGGATAGAGAGACGCAGGGTGGTAGGGAGTGGATACAAAGACGTGGGGCGATAGGGAGGGGACAGAGAAACACGCGGCGGTAGGGATGGGACAGAGACGCAGGGCGGTAGGGAGGGGACAGAGAAACGCGGGGCGGTAGGGAGTGGATACAGAGATGTGGGGCGGTAGGGAGGGGACAGAGAGACGCGGGGTGGTAGAGGCAGGGCGGTAGGGAGGGGATACAGAGACGCGGGCGGTAGGGAGGGAACAGAGACGCGGGCGGTAGGGAGGGGACAGAGAGACGCAGGCAGTAGGGAGGGTACAGAGAGACACGGGGCGGTTGGGAGGGGATAGAGAGACGCGGGGCAGTAGGGAGGGGTCAGAGAGACGCGGCCGGTAGGGAGGGGACAGGGAGACGCGGGGCGTTAGGGAGGGGACAGAGACGCGGGGCGTTAGGGAGGGGACAGAGAGACGCGGGAGGGAGGGGACAGAGAGACGCGGGGCGGTTGGGAGGGAATAGAGAGACGCGGGGCGGTAGGTAGGGGAAAGAGACGCGGGGCGGTTGGGAGGGGATAGAGAGACGCGGGCGGTAGGTAGGGGAAAGACGTGGGGCGGTTAGGAGGGGATAGAGAGACGCGGGGCGGTAGGTAGGGGAAAGAGACGCGGGGCGGTTGGGAGGGGAAAGAGACGCGGGGCGGTTGGGAGGGGATAGAGAGACGCGGGGCGGTAGGTAGGGGAAAGAGACGCGGGGCGGTTGGGAGGGGATAGAGAGACGCGGGCGGTAGGTAGGGGAAAGACGTGGGGCGGTTAGGAGGGGATAGAGAGACGCGGGGCGGTAGGTAGGGGAAAGAGACGCGGGGCGGTTGGGAGGGGAAAGAGACGCGGGGCGGTTGGGAGGGGATAGAGAGACGCGGGGCGGTAGGTAGGGGAAAGAGACGCGGGGCGGTTGGGAGGGGATAGACGCGGGGCGGTAGGTAGGGGAAAGAGACGCGGGGCGGTAGGTAGGGGAAAGAGACGCGGGGCGGTTGGGAGGGGATAGAGAGACGCGGGGCGGTAGGTAGGGGAAAGAGACGCGGGGCGGTAGGTAGGGGAAAGAGACGCGGGGCGGTTGGGAGGGGATAGAGAGACGCGGGGCGGTAGGTAGGGGAAAGAGATGCGGGGCGGTAGGGAGGGGATAGAGAGACGCGGGCGGTAGGTAGGGGAAAGAGACGCGGGGCGGTAGGGAGGGGATAGAGAGACGCGGTAGGGAGGGGATATAGAGACGCGGGGCGGTAGGTAGGGGAAAGAGACGCGGGGCGGTTGGGAGGGGATAGAGAGACGCGGGGCGGTAGGGAGGGGATACAGAGACGCGGTGCGGCAGGGAGGGTCCCCAGTGAGGAAGCTGATGAAGAAAGGGGGGGAAGTAGTGGAGGGGGTGGAGTTGTGTAAAGTGGTGACCAGACATAGATACAGTGGCTAGGGTGGCCGGTGGGACTCACCGTTGGGGCTGTGGGTGGCTGCTGCAGGCTGAGAAATAGTTCAGTATCCAGATGCGTCACCAGGTGTGGGAGAGCAGTCTATACTATGACATTTCCTCCCCCAGCCCCCCCCCCCCTCGCACGGCGAAATGGGGGCGTGGCCTATAGTAAAAGGGGCGTGGCCTCGCGGGTCTTTTCTCTCTCGCTCCGGGGGTGTTTCCAGCTTGCCTGTAGATGCTGGCAGCCCCCGGAGACTGGAGAGTGTGTGACGGCTGTGTGACCGGAGGAGAGTGCTGCAGGAGATGACGTCACTGCAGCACTCGGCTCCTGACAGCGGGATGTGTGCGGAGGAGGTGGCGGGTCTGTGTACGCGGGGCAGGGAGGGCTATGAGAGCCTTCTCCTGCGCCACCCGTCCCTCCTAATGTGTATGCCGGGGGCAGCAGTTGTTGTTGTTCGGCGCGCCGTGGCTGGTTAGTCAGATTTGCTAGGGGGGGGGAAGGGGTGTGACACGGACAGGCAGCAGGAGCAGAGACTTGCTGCACATGTGGTGGGCGGGCTTTGTGACTCCGCCCACCGCTGTGACTCCGCCCAGCGTTACGGGCACAGAGTCACAGACTTGGGCAAATATATAGGAGATATATATATATATATATATATATATATATATATATATATATATATTAATTACAGAGGTCTAGTTGTGTGTATATACATTTAATTGTGTGTATATGTATATATTAATATATAAATTTATATGTAGATGGGTGTATCGCCTAACATTAAAAGTTATTCTTGCAATAAGCAAGCACATGGCGGACACCATTTTAACATTACTTTCTGGTTCTTCCCAGGAAGTTGCTGCCCTACAACACTCAGCCTCTGGAGTTGCCGGGGTGTTAGGAATTTTATTTTCTTTGTTTTTGTACAGCACAGGTTTCACTATTGCAGTTAAACACATGCACTGTAATGCAGATTTATACACACTTTACTTCCGTGGTACTACGTCACAATACGGGTCTGTCTTTCTGTACTTGCTTGTTGGTGTACATAAGGAGTAAGTCTAATGCAAAGTCAAACAAGCTGCTTCGCTGCAATGTCTACGACTGCACAGATGGACCCTTGACGATCCTCTTTGGGGGCAATGCGGGCGCAGGTACTGCCTGGGGGGACAAATTGTGAGTATTTGTCTTATAAATTGACTGTTCAGCTAGGTTGGTTGCGGTCAATTCGCCACCAACCCTCATAGCAACAGGCCAGTACGTCAGGTTCTCAACGAAGGCTGAACAATTTCCAATGAGAGACAACTGGAATTATTGGAGTTAGCCCTTGTCAGTTTTAGCCTACGACGTTTAACTACCCGTCGGAGCGTTCCCTACAGGACACAGCAGTAGGGGTGTTGCTTCGCCCTGCTTTAGGGGGGGTAGTTGAGTTAACAAGGCTGTAGTGGCATGGCACTCCAGTTCACGTTTGCCCTACAAAAAGAACACCTTGCACTTCTCGCTGATTACAGCTTCTGTAGACGTCGGCCAGTTTTGTTTTCACAGCAACACTAGTTGCGGCACGACGGCCACGTTGGCTACGTTCTTAACAGGTGGAGCTTGATTCCAAACGAGAATAGAGGCATTACCTTACGCTAGCAAGAGGTTTGGTCCTGTCTTGGACACCTGCCTTTCGCAGGAGGCAGAGACCATGATGGGAAAAATATAATTTCCTACCATTGTCTGCACAAATTCCCTAATGGAACTACTCAGGATATTGTCTTTACGCCTCAGTCCGTTCGGCGCCGTGCTACCGCAGCAGCCATACACAGAAGATGTGGTAAACTACGGTTATGGTTCTGCCACCTACTTTGAGATATCTTTAACCAAGTTTCAGTGGCCTTTACACCTAAGCCCACTGGCAAGCCAGTGCCATAATGGGTTTCCAGCATCTCCGCTCGTCAGTTGTGGACATCCACAGTTGGGTGGATCCGCAAATTTGGATTCACAAATTATGAAAATACACAACGGTTTCCATCATTGCCATTTTCAAGACAGGTCTGCCGGGTCAGAGGACAAGACGGTAGTTCTGCGGAGACATAGTCTCAGTAGTTTGATACCGCAGTCAAAACCCAAGTCACGGTTATATTTCGGTTTAGGATAGTTCCAAAACTGGATGACTGTCAGTCCGATACTGACCCTGCAGACAATACGTCGTTTGCTACAGATTCAACATGGAATACTTGCAGGTGGTGACTGCAGGTTGGATCCGCTGTAATACCAGATTCCGATGGATCTCGTATTTTAACAAATCGGCCCTACTTATGGTTCCTGTAAAAACCATTCTTACTTTCACACACTACCGTTTGCCTTCTTATCGGCGCCTCGGGTAGTCACAAGAGTCAGTATAGCTCAGCTCAGATACCCGAGAGTGATAACAGTTCCGTACTTTGCAGATCTGCTAATCAACGCTCTGTCTCAACGCTTATTCCTGCAACGTGCCTTACTAATGTACAATGGGGTCGTTCAGCACGGTTGGATTGTCAACCTCAAGAAATCAACCCTCATTCCATCACAAAGGCTTCAGGCATAGGAATGATTCCGTGGATAAACGGATTTCCCTGCCTGAACACAACACAAAGTGTTTGTCATCGCGTACAGTTAGTACGCAATCCACGGATTGTCTCGGTGCATTAGGGCATTCGACTATTAGGAAGGAGGGTGGTGTCTTTCGACGCACTCAAGTTCGCAGGAATTCGCTCGGGTCATTTTCACCTGAATGTCATTGCACGCATCTACTGTCCAGGTGCAGTCAGACAATGCGACGGCGGTCGCATACACATTCATCAGGAAGTGTTTATTCTAGAGTGGACAACTGGGAGGCAGATTATCCCAGCTGTCAGGAGTTTCACCCAGGAAACTGGACAATGACTTTAGAAGTGTTCCAGGTGTTGGTCCAGCGGTGGAATTACCTACAGGGGTATCTAATGGCATCTCGCCAAAAGTCATCAAACATCCCAGTATAGGTCCAGAACAAGAGCTCCAAAGGCAGTGGCAGTGGATGCTCTCACGATCACGTGGCCGTACAGCTTTGTGCATCTGTTTCCACCGTTTCTGCTGCTTCCTCGATTGCTAAAGCGGATCAAATGAGAGTCCACGACTGTCATACTAGTGGTGCCTTACTGGCCTTAGAGAGCATAGTTTTCGGATCTCCGTGAACTACTCTCAGCCGATCCTTGACCGCTTACGCAACGTCCGGACCTGTTACAACAGGGTCCGTTCCTTTAACCCGATTTAGCGCAGCTGCGTTTGCCGTGGTGGCTGTTGAAACCGCCCTCTTAAGAAGGGAGGGCGTTCCAAAATCTGTTTCTACCAACCAGGTTACGTGCTAGGAAGCCAGTTACGGCAGCTCATTATCACCGAATTTGGCGTGCCTATATAGGTTGGTGGGAAGCTCGGACGTTTCCGACATCTTTCAAGTTATCCCCTCTTTTAATATTTTTACAGACTGGGTTAGGTGGAGGACTACCTTTATCTACACTCAAGGTGTAGGTCTTTGCCTTGTCAATTTACTTTCAAAAGCGTTTGGCTCCTTTGCCGACTGTACACACCTTCCTGCAATGTGTCCTCAGAGTACGACCTCCATTTATACCACCTGCTACGCCATGGGAGTTGAATCTGGGTTTAGATTTATTTTTTTCTTACAGTCTTCATATTTTGAACCCTTACAACAAGTGGATGTTAAGTCTTTCACTTGGAAAACAGTTTCTCTTAGCCGCAGCAAGGCGTGTTTTAACATTAGGTGCCTTCTCATGCAAGCCACCGTATCTGGTGTTTTGTGATCACAGAGAGCGGAACTTCGCACAAATTCCGTTTTCTTACCAAAGATGTTACACATCACTTAATCGTAGTTCCTGTGTTAGCAGTAGGTTCAGGAACTTCAGTTACTTGAAATGTGGTACGCACACTATGCGTTTATGTAGCCCAAACATCAACTGTACGTAAAACAGAGACGGTTTGTTCTCTATAAGGTAGTTAACTTTGCTTTGCCAGCTTCCAAGCAGACCTTCTACCATATGTCAGGCTTAGCTTCATCTTAGGCTACAACTGCCTACATCAGTGTCAGACCATTCCACACGTTCTTGGGAACGTCCTGGGCAGGCTACAACCACCTGCATCAGTGTCGGACCATTCCACACGTTCCTTGTGAACGTCATAGGCAGCAGGTCGTGGATCTTCTAAGAAACAACTTAGACGAGCTGCTACAGGGTCATCGGTGCATGACCATCAGTGCACACGTTGTGCGCTTTTACAAGTTTGCTATGTTTACGGCATCAGCATCTACCTTTGGCAGTCTACTGTTACAGATGCCAAACAGCTCTCCCGCTCAAGGGGGAAACTTTGGTACGTCCCAAGAGTACTCCAGTGACCCCTAGTGGATGAAAAAGAATATAGGATTTTGGTACTTACCAGATAAATCCTTTTCTTTGAATCCATAGGGGGCACTGGACGCCCACCCAGAGCAGTTTTCCTGTCTTGTGGTAAGCTCAGTGGATCTTATGGTAACACATTATCACCGATGGATATGATGTTACGGTGATATCTATTCTGGTGTCAACTGATTAGTTGTCAGTTACGTTATGTGTCAACTTTAGTGTTGACCGTTATATTATAATGTTATATGTAATTCTCTATGGTTCATCCTCTCTATCGCTCCTGTTCGGCTCAGTAAAAATACTGAAGGCTATATGGGAGTATGGAGGGGGTGACCAGTTACTAATTTAAATATTTAAATGTGCCATTCCCGGCTCCGCCCCGTCCATATCCCAAGAGTACTCCAGTGCCCCCTATGGATTCAAAGAAAAATAAGATTTTAAACCTACCGGTAAATATTTTTCTCCTAGTCCGTAGTGGATGTTGGGGACTCCGTAAGGACCATGGGGTATAGACGGGCTCCGCAGGAGACATGGGCACCTATAAAGAACTTTTAGTATGGGTGTGCGCTGGCTCCTCCCTCTATGCCCCTCCTCCAGACCTCAGTTAGAGAACTGTGCCCAGAGGAAATGGATAATACGAGGAAAGGATTTTGTTAATCTAAGGGCAAGATTCATACCAGCCCACACCAATCATACCATATAACCTGGAATACCCAAAGCCAGTTAACAGTATGAACAAACAGCATCGGTCCAAGACCGATTCAACTGTAACATAACCCTTATGTAAGCAATAACTGTATACAAGTCTTGCAGATCTTCCGCACTGGGACGGGCGCCCAGCATCCTCTACGGACTAGGAGAAAAAGATTTACTGGTAGGTTTAAAATCTTATTTTCTCTTACGTCCTAGAGGATGCTAGGGACTCCGTAAGGACCATGGGGTTTATACCAAAGCTCCCAATCGGGCGGGAGAGTGCGGATGACTCTAGCACTGACTGAGCAAATGCTAGGTCCTCTTCAGCCAGGGTATCAAACTTGTAGAATTTAGCAAAAGTGTTTGAACCCGACCAAGTCGCCGATCGGCAAAGCTGTAATGCTGAGACGCCTAGGGGAGCCGCCCAAGAAGAGCCCACCTTCCTAGTGGAATGGGCCTTTACTGAATGTGGTAACGGCAATCCAGCCGTAACATAAGCCTGCTGAATCGTGTTATAGATCCAGCGAGCAATAGTCTGCTTTGAAGCAGGCGCACCAATCTTGTTGGCTGCATACAGGACAAACAGAGCCTCTGTTTTCCTAATTCTAGCCGTACTGGCTACATAAATTTTTAAGGCCCTGACTACATCCAGGGACATGGAATCCCCCAAGTCACTCGTAGCCACAGGCACCACGATAGGTTGGTTCATATGAAATGAAGACACCACCTTAGGTAAAAATTGAGGACGAGTCCTCAGTTCTGCTCTATCCACATGAAAAATCAAGTAGGGGCTCTTGTTAGACAATGCCGCCAATTCAGACACCCGCCTTGCTGAAGATAAGGCCAATAACATGACCACCTTCCAGGTGAGAAGTTTCAACTCAACCGTTTTAAGGGATTCAAACCAGTGTGACTTAAGGAACTGTAACACCACGTTCAGGTCCCATGGCGCCACAAAAGGAGGCTGGATGTGTAGCACTCCCTTCACAGAAGTCTGGACTTTTGGAAGAGAAGCTAATTTCTTCTGAAAGAATGTCGATAAGGCCGAAATATGTACCTTAACAGAGCCTAACTTCAGGCCCATATCCACTCCTTTCTGTAGAAAGTGGAGAAAACGGCCCAGGTGGAAATCTTCCGTAGGAGCGTTCTTGGCTTCACACCAAGATACATACTTCCTCCAGATACTGTGATAATGTTTCACAGTCACCTCCTTCCTAGCTTTTATTAGAGTAGGTATGACCTCCGGAGGAATACCCTTCTCAGCTAGGATCCGGCGTTCAACCACCATGGCGTCAAACGTAACCGCAGTAAGTCTTGGAACGTGCAGGGTCCCTGCTGTATCAGGTCCTCCCATAGTGGAAGAGGCCAAGGATCTTCTGCGAGCATCTCCTGAAGATCCGAGTACCAGGCCCATCGAGGCCAGTCTGGAACAATGAGTATTGTCGGTACTCTTTTCCGTCTTATGATCCTCAACACCTTTGTGATGAGAGGCAGAGGAGGAAACACATAGACCGACTGGAACACCCATGGCGTTACCAGAGCGTCTACTGCTATTGCCTGAGGGTCCCGGGACCTGGCACAGTACCTCCGAAGCTTCTTGTTGAGGCGTGATGCCATCATGTCTATTTGAGGAACTCCCCAGAGACCCGTTATCTCTGCAAATACTTCTTGATGAAGTCCCCACTCTCCTGGATGGAGATCGTGTTTGCTGAGGAAGTCTGCTTCCCATGAAAAGAAAAAGAAAAACACCTGTAAAGAATGCGCTCAATAGCAGCAGGGGAATGGAGATCCAAAAAAGGGGCGTTACCCTCACCCCAGTGGAGTTAACTAGATACTAAAAAAGATTTAGATCTCCTATCCACTGCGCTCCCCAAGTTTTTTTAGAAATACGTGAAGAAGGGAATAAACCTCTACTTATCTTAGGAGGTCGACGCACATCCAACCTTCTCATTAGATTTTATTGTGAGTATTAATAGGTGATGTTTAATCCAAAAGGGTCCAACAACTCATGCAAGAGAAAGATAAGACACAATCTAGTGTATTAATACTAAAAAGATTGTGAGGGTGGCTTCCTACCAGATTTTGGATTTTTGAGTCTATGCCTTGACAAAGATCAGCGATTTTGATCGAAACGCGTTGGCTGATGGTGAGGATTCGTGACGGACATACCAGACAAGGAGAGGACGGGGTGCTGACCATTGAAGCTGGTTTTCCCTGGGGCTGCTGAAACATCTGCACAGCTTTTTTTATAAGCACCTCAAAAATCCAAAATCTGGTAGGAAGCCACCCTCACATTTTTACTGGATGTAAAAGTGGATATGTGTCATATCAATGTGACTGAAGTTTAATACATCATTGGAATCTTTTTAGTATTAAAAATTTGTATTTTATACAGACGTGTGGATCATATGTGTTATTGATCTGAATTCATAGACCCACGTTACATTTTTAAGGAAGGGATTTGTATGATGTTAATACACTAGATTGTGTCTTATCTTTCTCTTGCATGAGTTGTTGGACCCTTTTGGATTAAACATCACCTATTAATACTCACAATAAAATCTAATGAGAAGAAGGTTGGATGTGCGTCGACCTCCTAAGATAAGTAGAGGTTTATTCCCTTCTTCACGTATTTCTAAAAAAACTTGGGGAGCGCAGTGGATAGGAGATCTAAATCTTTTTTAGTATGAAGTCTGCTTCCCAGTTGTCCACTACCAGGATGAAGACAGCGGACAGAACGCTTGCGTGATTTTCCGCCTAGCGAAGAATCCTGGTGGCTTCCGCCATCGCGACTCTGCTCCTTTGCCCGCCTTGGCGGTTCACATGAGCCACGGCTGTGACATTGTCTGATTGAATCAGAACCGGTAAGTTGCGAAGAAGACCCTCTGTTTGTCGAAGGCCGTTGTATATGGCCCTTAATTCCAGCACGTTGATGTGCAGACAGGACTCCTGGCTAGACCATAGTCCTTGAAAGTTTCTTCCTTGGGTGACTGCTCCCCATCCTCGGAGGCTCGCGTCCGTGGTTACCAGAACCCAGTCCTGAATGCTGAACCTGCGACCCTCTAGAAGGTGAGCACTTTGCAGCCACCATAGGAGACACCCTGGCCATGGGGGACAGTGTTATTTTCTGATGTATTTGTAGATGGGACCCGGACCACTTGTCCAGAAGGTCCCATTGAAACGTCCTTGCATGGAACCTGCCGAAGGGAATGGCCTCGTAGGCTGCCACCAATTTCCCCAGAACTCGAGTGCATTGATGAACTGACACTCTTTTTGGCTTTAGCAGGTCTCTGACCATGTTCTGGAGGTCCTGGGCTTTTTCCAATGGGAGAAAAACCTTCTTTCGTTCCGTGTCTAGTATCATGCCTAGGAACGATAGTTGAGTTGTTGGAACCAACTGTGACTTTGGCAGATTGAGAATCCAACAGTGTTGCTGGAGCAATCTCAGAGAGAGTGACACGTTATTCAGTAATCGATCTTTTGATCTCGCCTTTATCAGGAGATCGTTCAAGTATGGGATAATTGTGACTCATTGCCTGCGCAGGATCACCATCATTTCCGCCATTATCTTGGTGAAAATCCTCGGGGCCGTTGAAAGCCCAAGCGTCAACGTCTGAAACTGGAAATTACAATCCTGTACCATGAATCTCAGGTACTCCTGATGAGCGGGATATATGGGGACATGAAGGTAAGCATCCTTTATGTCCAGTGACACCATAAAATCCCCCCCTTCCAGACTGGCTATTCCATCTTGAATTTGAAACGTTTCAAGTACAGATTTAGGGATTTTAGATTTAAAATGGGCCTGACCGAACCATCCGGGTTCGGGTCCACAAAGAGGGTCGAATAGTACCCTTTTCCTTGTTGGCTCAGGGGAACCCCTATAATCACTTGCTGTTGACACAGCGTTTGAATTGCAGCTAACACTACTTCCCGCTCTGGAGTAGAAGCTGCTAAGGCCGACTTGAAAAATCGGCGTGGGGGCACCTCTTCGAATTCCAGCTTGTAGCCTTGGGAAACTATCTCCATCGGCCAAGGATCTATGTCTGACCGAACCCAGACCTGGCTGAAGAGTCGAAGGCGTGCCCCCACCGGTGCGGACTCCCGCAGGGGAGCCCCAGCGTCATGCGGTGGATTTTGTAGAAGCCGGGGAGGGCTTCTGTTCCTGGGAACACGCCGCGGCAGGTGTTCTTTTCCCTCTGGCAAGGAAGGAGGAGCCCCGACCTCTTCTGGGTTTTTTTTGACCGGAAGGACTGCATCTGATACTGTGGAGTTTTCTTTTGCTGTTGGTGAACAAAAGGTAAAAAGGTAGATTTACCTGCGGTAGCTGTGGAAACCAGGTCTGCGAGCCCATCCCCAAACAACACATCACCCTTATAGGGTAAAACCTGCATATGCTTTTTTGAATCCGCATCACCCGTCCATTGGCGGGTCCATAAGGATCGTCTCGCTGAAATAGCAATGGCATTGGCTCTGGAACCCAACAATCCAATGTCTCTTTGAGCGTCTCTCATATATAAGACTGCGTCTTTAATATGTGCTACAGTTAGCAAAATAGTATCCCTATCTAGGGTATCAAGGTCAGCTGACAGGGTATCTGTCCAAGCTGCAACTGCACTACATACCCATGCTGACGCAATTGCCGGTCTAAGTAAAGTACCAGTACGTGTATAAATAGACTTTAATGTAGTCTCCTGCCTTCGGTCCGCAGGGTCCTTGAGGACCGCTGGATCTGGAGACGGCAGCGCCACCTTCTTGGACAGGCGTGTTAGAGCCTTGTCCACTATGGGAGAGGATTCCCAACGTGCCCTGTCCTGTGTAGGGAAAGGGTACGCCATAAGAACCCTTTTGGGAATCTGCAGTCTCTTATCTGGAGATTCCCAAGCTTTTTCAAATAACTCATTAAGTTCATGAGATGGAGGAAAGTTTACCACAGGTTTCTTTTCCTTATCCATGCGCACCCTCGTGTCGGGAACAGAGGGGTCGTCCGTGATATGCAAAACATCTTTTATTGCAATAATCATATACTGAATGCAATCTAGCATCATCATAGTCGACACTGGAATCAGAGTCCGTGTTGGTATCTGTGTCCACAATTTGTGACAAGGGACACTTTTGAGACCCTGACGGGCCCTGTGAGCCGGTCCAATCCGTGGATTGACCCCCTGATGTTTCCCTGGAATCTGCTTTGTGTATCCTCTTATGCAATGATGCTACACTTGCATTTAACATATGCCACATATCTATCCATTGCTGAGTCGGCACTACCGACGGGGACACACCAGTCATCTCCTCCACCTCCTCCTTTGATAAGCCATCCGCTTTAGACATGCCCACACGCACGTACCGACCCCACACACAGACAGGGATATCACTAAACGGGGACAATTCCCCAACCAGGCCCTTTGGAGAGACAGAGAGAGTATGCCAGCACACACCCAGCGCCAAACTGACACTGGAAAAATCAGATAGCGCTTTTATATATAATGCCAATGCTATTCCCACTCACTGCGCTTGAAATGTGCCCCCCTCCTCTTTTTTTCAGCCCTCTGATGCGTTCAGCAGGGGAGAGTCCGGGGAGCCAGCGTTCTCTGCAGCTTCTGTGGAGCAAATGGCGCTGGTTAGTGCTGAGGGATCAAGCTCCGCCCCCTCCAGCGGCAGGCTTCGGTCCCGCTTCAATTTCATAAAAATGGCGGGGGATCGTCTATTTGCTGCCTCCGCAGCCTAATATATATATATTTTTGCCAAAAATATTTTTGCGCTTACCTCATGAAGATCTGAAGTCTTCTGCCGCCTTGAAGTCTTCTTTTCTTCTCATACTCACCCGGCTTCTATCTTCCGGCTCTGCGAGGAGGATGGCGGCGCGGCTTTGGGACAAACCCCAGGGTGAGACCCGTGTTCCGACTCCCTCTGGAGCTAATGGTGTCCAGTAGCCTAAGAAGCAGTGCTTATCATTTAAGTAGGTCTGCTTCTCTCTCCTCAGTCCCACGACGCAGGGAGTCTGTTGCCAGCAGTGCTCTCTGAAATTAAAAAACCTAACAAAATTCTTTTACACAGAAAACTCAGGAGAGCTCTCCTCTGGGCACAAGATCTAACTGAGGTCTGGAGGAGGGGCATAGAGGGAGGAGCCAGTGCACACCCATACTAAAAGTTCTTTATAGGTGCCTATGTCTCCTGCGGAGCCCGTCTATACCCCATGGTCCTTATGGAGTCCCCAGCATCCTCTAGGACGTAAGAGAGGATTTATCTAGTAAGTACCAAAATCCTATTTTCTCCAATAGGGCTCAAGGCGCTTAACAGGTGCTGTGTGCTGGTTCTATCCTCACTCTCGGGAAGGGCTCTTTGTGCTTTTAAAAATGCTTTGGAGGTATGCCAACACCACCTTCCTGGTGCTTTACAAGTTAATATTATGTGTAGCCCAGCTGCAAGTGCTTAGAGACTGGTTTAAGGCCTCCAGCAAATTTTATATAGAATTTTAGAACACAGCACTGCGCTTAGTGTTTTTCAATCAGGTGTGAAATAAGTGTGAGTGGCTGCACATTCACCTTCAAAAAACTAGGAGATTCTTGCTTTGGACAAAAACAGTTAAATGTAATTAAAATATACACACAAACAGTACAATTTTCTAACTATTCATAACAAGAAATGCAATTAAATGTTCCAGATTTTTTGTTTAACATATAAAAAGTCCTTATAATGTTCCAATGTTACTACTAAAATAGTGGTGAGCTGAAGAAATATAGACACTTTTTGTTTAGTAACTCAAGTTGATATTGTTGCAATAAAGTAACATACCACAGTGTATCCATGGTCTGTTTAGTATTGGCACTATTTCTCCGTCCGTGAATTGAGAGAGCCAGCTTCCTGGCTGTATTTAACAATGCTATCCAGATGAAGAACGTGACCGTCACTATAATTACCAGTATATGGGTGATGCTGTGCTTCCCTTTTTGCAGGACACTATCCTCCTGCCGGGGAAAAATGCTGTTGCTACCCCAAGTAGCGTAGCACTGGTACTGTCTCACCCGCTTTGTTCAGCGGTGAGCGGTATATGGTGAGATCTCTCCTCCCGGGGGTGAGGCCGTCACCTCCCTGGGTATTGATGCGCACTAGCTGAAATAGGCAGTGGATGTCATACGGTCACTGAAGCCGTGTGATTTCTGCAGCCCGCAGTACTGATCAGATGCAGGTGAATGAGATGTCTGTCAACGCGTTTCATCCCACAATGCACTGGGACTTCCTCAAGACTTCAGACTATCAGATCCATCACCTTTTTCTCTTACGTCCTAGAGGATGCTGGTGTCCATTTTAGTACCATGGGGTATAGACTGTTCCGCAGGAGCCTTCGGCACTTTAAGACTTTTCAACAGTGTGAACTGGCTCCTCCCTCTGCCCCTCCTCCAGACCTCAGTTTAGAAAATGTGCCCAGGAGACTGGATGCACACTAGTAGAGCTCTACAGAGCTTTGCTGGAAAAAGAGTTTCTTAGGTTTTTTATTTTACAGGGAAGCTGCTGGCAACAGTTCCCTGCTTCGTGGGACTTAGGGGGGGAAGTAGGAACCAACTTCTCAATTAATGGTTCTGCTTCTGCTGACAGGACACCATTAGCTCCTGAAGGGTACTGAACACAGCCCAAGCCTGGCCAGCGTTCACTCCCACAGCACTGCCGCCACCCCCTAACTGAGCCAGAAGGCTGGTGAGTATATTACCGGAGTCCTGCAGAGAGGGGATCCTCCGGTCATCGTTGGCAGCATACAGGTACACGCGCAGCTGCGCGTCATGTCTCTCAGCACAAGGGTGCAGAGCGCGGGGGGGGGGGCGCGCACTCTGAGGGCATGTTTTAAAACCTTACTCTCACTAGCAAAAAGGGTACATACATGTACAGCCGATGTTGTGCCATCCCCAGCCAGTATAAATATTACATTGCTGAGGCTGAAGGGCGGGGCTTCTCCTCAGACTTGCCAGAACACTAACTGGGTGCCATTTTCTCCTGCAGAAACTCCAGTGTGAAGCTCTTGAACGCTGTTTCTCCTCATGACAACGCTGATGCAAGTACAGGGTGTTATAGAAGGGGCAGAGAGTGTTCATTATAATTAGGTCTGTGGTCCTATTATTGTTATATGCGCTGTAAGTGGGTAATATTTCCACAATTCACAATAAGGCGCAGTGTGTGGACTGGCAAATCCCTCTGTGTCTCTCTGACAGACTTTAGTGTGGGTCTGTCCCCAATAGCTCCCCTATGTGATGGTGTGTGTGTGTACAAGTGTGTAACATGTCAGACATTGGGGACGGTTCTTCCCAGGAAGAACCCATTTTAGATGCACAAGAGGGTAATGTGGTGGCCCTTCCCTCTCAGAAGGAGCCGGAGTGGGTGAGAATGTTGCAAAAGAATGTCAATGCTTGCAAAGAAATTCTCTGAGTCTGAACAACAGACTAAATATTGGAGGCAGTCTGTGGAGGATGCACTGTTTACTGACCCCTACATATCATCCACTCGGGTCCCATCCAGTTCCCAGAAAAGGTCTCTGGTCCAGATAATGCAAGGGGACACAGACACAGATTTCCGACTCTGACGTCGACACTGGGGATTTGAGAGGGGTCGACCCCAAATTAGCCAAAAGCATACAATGTATGATAGTTGCTATAAAGGAAGTGTTGGAGTTTCCTGAAACAACACTGGTCCCAGAGGAAAAGGATTATTTTAAATTAAATAAAAAGCAGGTTGTGACTTTTCTTTCTTCAAAGGATTTGAATGTGTTCTTTGAAGAATCCTGGGCTAACCCTGAGAAGAAATGTACCCTTCCCAGAAGGATACGTGTAGCATACCCTTTCCCTGAGGAAGACGGGCACAACTGGGAGACACCCCCAATGACAGACACCTCAGTTTCTCGGCTGTCTAAGAAAATAGTTTTGCCTGCCCCTGGTTCAGCCTCATTAAAAGATCCAGCTGACCGTAAATTAGAAACAACCCTAAAATCCATATATACGGCTAACGGAACGGTGCTCAGGCCCACCATTGCTTGTGCTTGAGTAGGTAACTCTGTGGAAAAATGGTCTGACAACTTGCTTGTTAACATAGACACAGTTGACAGGGATGAAATAGTCCTAAAACTCTGCCATATCAAAGATGCTGCAGGTTACTTAGTTGAAGCTATGAAGGATATTGGGTTGCTGAGTTCAAGATCCTCAGGCTCTCAGGAGCAGAAGTCAATAGCTACTTCTGCTAAAACCTCAGCATGACGCTGGGGCTCCCCTGCGGGAATACGATAGGGTGGGGGCACATCTTCTGTATTTCAGCCAGGTCTGGGTTCACTCAGATCTGGATCCTTGGGTATTGCTGATAGTATCCCAAGGGTACAAATTGGAATTTCAGGACCTTCCCCCATGCCGATTTTTCAAATCAGCCTTACCAGCTTCTGTTCAGGACAGAGCAAAAGTGCTGAACGCAATACAGAAATTGCCAAGACAACGTAATTTCTCATATGTCCTAGAGGATGCTATGTCCACTTCAGTACCATGGGGTATAGACTGTTCCGCAGGAGCCATGGGCACTTAAAGACTTTTTAGAGTGTGAACTGGCTCCTCCCTCTATGCCTCTCCTCCAGACCTCAGTTTAGAAAATGTGCCCAGGAAGACTGGTCGCACGCTAGTGGAGCTCTACAGAGTTCTGCTAAAAGACTTTACTTAGGTTTTTTATTTTACAGGGAGACTTCTGGCAACAGCCTCCCTGCTTCGTGGGACTTAGGGGGAGAAGTAGGAACCAACGTCCTATGTAGTTTCATGGCTCTGCTTCTGCTGGCAGGACACCATTAGATCCTGAAGGGTACGGAACACTAGCTGCGGCTATGCGCTCACTCCCACAGCACGCCGTCACCCCCCTAACAGAGCCAGAAGACTGGTGAGTAGTGTTACCGGAGAGCTGCAGAGAGGGATCTCCGGTCAGCGTGACGGCATAAGGTACCGCGCAGCGAGCGGGAACGCTGTGCGAGCATGCTCTCCATTTACAGAGCCCAGCAGGGTGCAGGGCGCCCTGAGCAGCATGAATCCTGCTCTCACTGGCAAAAGTAGCATACTGGTTTTTTTTTTTTTTTAATTGTCCTACACCCCCGCCAGTATAAATATTGTTTGTAAAGCCTGAGGGGAAGCGCGCCATTACAGGCAGAGGCAGAGCTTCTTCCTCAGACAGCCAGCACAGTTTTCGGCACCATTTCCTCCCAGCAGCAGCAGGGGAAGACACGCTGATCCTCCTCTCCACGTCTGAACAAGTATCAGGGTGCAAAAAGGGGGGGGGGGGGGGGCGGGGAGTGTAATATTTAGGTGCCCAAACCTATTATTGGCAATATATAAGCACTTGAAAGGTCTCTGTGTATAAAAGACCATACACAGGGATTTTTATTTTGGCGCTGAGCTGTGAACTGGCAATTCCTTTCTGTGTTCTGACAGATTTTACTGTGGGTCTGTCTCCAGTAGCCCCCGGAGTGTCTGTGGTGTGATTTTACACGTGTGTGACATGTCTGAGGCAGGGAGCTCTTCCCCTGAGGAAGCCATTTTAGGGACACAAGGATGTAATGTGGTGGCGCTACCGTCGCAACACGAGCCTGAGTGGGTGAAAAAATTACGTGATAGTATGAGTCTCATGCAAAAAACTGGAGAAAATCCGTGGAAGACGTGATTTTTAATAATCCTGCCTTTTCATCCACAGGGGACCCCTCTGGTTCACAAAAAAGGTAATTTGCACAAGTAGTACAGAATGATACCGACACGGACTCTGATTCCTGTGTCGACACTAGTGATTCCAGGGGAATTGATCCAAAATTAGCAAAAAGCATTCAATACATGATTGTTGCTATCAGGGGTTGCTGTTAGAGGTTACAGAGCCCCCTTCTTTACCACAGGAGAGGCTTACTTTAATAAAGAAAAAAACCTGATGTAACTTTCCCTCCATTTTATTAACTGAACAGACTCTTTGAAGGAGTCTGGGCAAACCCTGAAAAGAAAATCCGGATTCCCAAACGAATTCAGGCAGCTTACCCCTTTCAGGACAGGAAAAGTTTGGACTCACACCCCATTTTAGACAGTTCCCTGTCAAGGTTAACAAAAACGGTGATTCTCCCTGCACCTGGGACGGCTTCATTAAAGGAGCCGGCAGGCCGCAAGTTAGAGACAACATTGAAATCTATTTATGTGACCAATGGGACATTACTCAGACCTACCATTGCCTGTGCGTGGGTGAGTAGTGCTATAGAAAAGTGGTCAGAAAACTTGTCAACAGACATTGACATGATAAAGACGAGATACTCCTAACGTTAGGTCATATCAAGGACGCTGCAGTTTACATGCGGGTAGCCATGAAAGATATTGGTCTCTTGGGATCAAAAGCCGCTACCATGGCGATTTCAGCACTTAGGGCGTTGTGGATTCGCCAATGGAATGCAGATGCAGACTCCAAAAGAAATATGGAGTCTCTCCCGTACAAGGGCGATGCGTTGTTTGGGGATCGGTTGGATGCCTTAGTTCCTGCGGCTACCGCAGGTAAGTCAACATTTCTGCCTTCTGCACCAGCGCCGGCAAAAAAGACACATCACTCTCAGATGCAGTCCTTTCGGCCCAATAAATACAAAAAGGGCAAAGGTTCCCCTTTCTTTGCAGGTAAAGGAAGGGGAAAAGTTAAAAAGTCCACAGCGTCTCCAGGATCACAGGAGCAGAAATCAACCTCTGCTTCTGCAAAAACATCAGCATGACGCTGGGGCTCCCTCGCGGGAGTCCGCTCAGGTGGGGGGCGCGTCTTAAACTCTTCAGTCAGATTTGGGTTCAATCAGACCTGGACCCCTGGATCTTACAAATAGTGTCCCAGGGGTACAAGTTATGGTTTCAAGACATTCCCCTTGCCAGCATCTATTCAAGACAAAACAAAGGTAACAGAAGTGAAACATAAATTGTCAGGATCAAGTAATTGTGCTGGTTCCCTTGTCACAACAAGGAGAAGGGTTTTATTCAAGCCTTTTTGTAGTACCGAAGCCAGATGGCTCGGTCAGACCGATTCTAAACCTGAAAACACTGAATCTCTACCTAAAAAGTTCAAATTCAAGTTGGAATCTCTAGGGGCAGTGATTTCCAGTCTGGAGGAGAAGGAATTCATGGTGTCAGTGGACATAAAAGATGCCTACTTACATGTTCCAATCTATCCTCCGCATCAAGCTTATCTGAGATTCGCAGTGCAGGATTGTCATTACCAATTTCAAACATTACCATTCGGGCTATCCATGGCACCGAGGGTATTTACCAAGGTGATGGCGGAGATGATGGTTCTCCTTCGCAAACAAGGAGTCAACATAATTCCTTACCTGGATGATCTCCTGATAAAGGCGAGGTCCAAAGAGAAGTTGGTGCAGAGCATTGCACTCTCCCTGACAATGCTTCAACAGCACGGTTGGATCATAAATTTTCCAAAGTCACAACTGGAACAGACGAGAAGATTATCATTTCAGGGAATGATACTGGACACAGAAGTACAGAGGATATTTCTTCCAGTAGAAAAGGCTCTGGAAATCCAGAGGATGGTCAAACAAATTCTAAAACCAACAAAGGTGTCGATTCATCAATGCATACGTTTGTTGGGGAAGATGGTAGCAGCCCACGTGGCTCTACAGTTCGGCCGATTCCATGCCAGAGTATTCCAGTGGGACCTATTGGACAAGTGGTCCAGATCGCATCTATACATGCATCAGAGGATAATCCTGTCAACAAAAGCCAGAATTTCGCTCCTGTGGTGGCTACACAGTTCTCACCTCCTGGAGGGACACAGGTTCGGGATTCAATACTGGATCCTGGTGATCACGGATGCAAGTCTCCGGGGCTGGGGAGCAGTCACGCAAGGGGAAAACTTTTAAGGAAGATGGTCAAATCAAGAAATCTGTCTTCACATAAACATTCTGGAGTTGAGAGCCATTTACAATGGCCTTCTACAAGCTGCGCATCTTCTTCAAGATCAACCCATACAGATCCAGTCAATGTAACAGAGGTGGCGTACACAAACAGTCAGGGCAGAACGAAAAGCAGAGCGGCAATGGCAGAGGTGACAAAGATACTCCTCTGGGTAGAAAGACATGCAAGAGCTGCATCAGCAATTTTCATTCCGGGAGTGGACAACTGGGAAGCAGACTTCCTCAGCAGACACGATCTCCACCCAGGAGAATAGGGCCTCCACCAAGAAGTCTTTGCAGAGGTGGCAGGTCATTGAGGAGTTCCTCAAGTAGACATGATAACATAATGTCTCAACAAGAAGCATCAGAGATATTGTTCCAGGTCAAGAGACCCACAAGCAGTAGCAGTGGATGCACTAGTGACCCAGTGGGTGTTTCAGTCGGTGTATGTGTTCCCTCCATTTCCACTAATACCAAAAATTCTCAAGATCATAAGAAGAACAAGGGTTCGAACGGTCCTCGTTGTCCCAGACTGGCCAAGGAGGGCTTGGCATCCAGATCTTCAGGAGTTACTCATAGAAGATCCTCGGCCTCTTCCTCTTCGCGAGGACCTGCTTCGGCAGGGGCCGTGCGTGTATCAAGACTTACCGCGGCTACGTTTGACGGCATGGCTATTGAACGCCGGATCCTAGCCCGAAATGCTATTCCCAAAGAAGTCATTCCCACACTTATTCAGGGCAGGAAAGGAGTAACGTCTAGACATTATCACCATATTTGGAGAAAATGTGTCTTGGTGTGAAACCAAGAAGGCTCCAACGGAAGAATTTCAGTTAGGACGCTTTCTCCAATTTCTTCAGGCAGGTGTGGATGCAGGCTTAAGATTGGGTTCAATCAAGGTCCAAATTTTGGCTTTGTCCATTTTCTTTCAGAAACAATTGGCTTCCCTTCCGGAAGTTCAGACATTCGTGAAGGGGGTTCTGCACATCCAACCTCCTTTTGTGCCTCCTACGGCACCATGGGATCTTAATGTGGTGTTGCAGTTCCTTCAATCAGATTGGTTTGAAGCTCTCCAAGAGGTTGAGTTAAAGTTTATCACTTGGAAAGTGGTCATGCTGTTGGCCTTGGCATCCGCAAGGCAGGTGTCTGAGTTAGGGGCCTTGTCTCACAAGAGCCCTTATTTGATCTTCAATGAAGATGGGGCTGAATTAAGAACTCGTCAGCAATTTCTTCCAAAGGTGGTTTCTTCTTTCCATGTGAATCAACCTATTGTGGTGCCAGTGGCTACTGACACCTCAGCTGCTTCAAAGTCTCTGGATGTGGTCAGAGCTTTGAGAATTTGTGTCACGAGAACAGCTTGGATAAGGAAAACAGAGGCACTGTTTGTCCTGTATGATCCCAACAAGATTGGGTGCCCTGCTTCTAAGCAGACGATTGCGCGCTGGATCAGATGTACGATTCAGCACGCTCATTCCACGGCAGGATTGCCTGTACTGAGTTTGGTGAATGCCCATTCTACAAGAAAGGTGGGCTCATCCTGGGTGGCTGCCCGGGGAAGTCTCGGCATTACAGCTTTGCCGAGTAGCTACTTGGACAGGGGCAAACACGTTTTGGAAAGTTTGACACCTTGGCCGCTGATGACCTAAAGTTTGGTCAATCAGTTCTGCAGGAACATCCGCACTCTCCTGCCCATACTGGAGCATTGGTATAACCCCTTGGTACTGAAGTGGACCCCAGCATCCTCTGTTGTGACACAGGAACTAAGGAAAACAGGATTTTAATACCTACCAGTAAATCCTTTTCTCCTAGTCCGTAGAGGATGCTGGGCACCCAGCCCAGTGCGTACTTGACCTGCAGTAGTTATATTGTTATAGTTTTACACACGTGTTGTGTTAAAATTGTTTTCAGCACGTTGCTGCAATGCTCATGCTCATTGGCATGTGTTATGTTGAATGCCATGTTGTGCGACATGGTTGAAGTGTGAGCTGGTATGAATCTCGCCACTAGCTTAAAAGTAAATCATTTTCTCAATGTCCGTCTCCCTGGGCACAGTTCCTATACTGAGGTCTGGAGGAGGGGCACAGAGGGAGGAGCCAGTTCACACTCTGAAAAAGTCTTAAAGTGCCCATGGCTCCTGTGGAACCATCTATACCCCATGGTACTGAAGTGGACTCCAGCATCCTCTACGGACTAGGAGAAAGGGATTTACCAGTAGGTATTAAAATCCTGTTTTCCTTAGTTCCTGTGTCACAACAGGAAAAAGGGTTTTTATTCAATCCTGTTTGTAGTGCCGAAACCGGATGGCTCGGTCAGACCGATTTTAAACCTAAAGACTCTGAACCTTTATTTGAAAAGGTTTAAATTCAAGATGGAATCCCTGGGAGCGGTGATCTCCAGCTTGGAGGAAAATGAATTTCTGCTATCGATGGACATCAAAGATGTTTATCTACATGTTCCCATCTACCCGCCGCATCAGGCATACCTGAGGTTTCGATGCAGGACTGCCACTACAAGTTCCAAACATTGCCTTTCGGGCTCTCCACGGCTCCGAGAATATTCACCAAGGTGATGGCGGAGATGATGGTTCTTCTTCGCAAGAAGTCATCCCATAAGTCCTGTAAGTCATCCCATACTTGGACGATCTCCTCATAAACGTGAGATCCAGGGAGAAACTAGTGCAGAACATTGCACTTTCCCTGACTGTGCTTCAACAGCACGGTTGGATCATAAACCTTCCAAAATTACAATTGCAAGCCACAAGGTGGTTATTATTTCTGGGAATGATATTGGACACGGAAGCACAGAAAGTATTCCTACCAGTGGAAAAGGCTCTTGAGATCCAGAGGATGGTCAAACAAGTTTTAAAAACAGCACGCGTATCGATTTATCAGTGCATCCGCCTGCTGGAGAAGATGGTAGCGGCCTACGAGGCTCTACAATTTGGCCGATTCCACGCCAGGGTGTTCCAAGGGACCTACTGGACAAGTGGTCCGGATCGCACCTACACATGCACCGGAGGATAATCCTGTCAACAAAAGCCAGTATTTCACAGGTTCGGGATTCAGAGTTGGATCCTGGTGACCACAGATGCAAGCCTCCGAGGTTGGGGAGCTGTCACGAAAGGGGAAAGCTTCCAAGGACGATGGTCAAGTCAAGAAGTACTCCTTCACATAAACATTCTGGAATTGAGAGCTGTGTACATCAGCCTTCATCAAGCGGCACACCACCTTCAAGGTCGTCCCATACAGATCCAGTCAGACAATGTAGCGGCAGTAGCTTACATAAACCGCCAGGGCGGAACAAAAAGCAGAGCAATGGCAGAGGTGACAAAGATGACACTCTGGGCAGAAAGACATGCAAAAACTCGGTCGGCAATTTTCATTCCGGGAGTGGACAACTGGGAAGCAGACTCCCTCAGCAGACACGATCTCCATCCAGGAGAATGGGGCTCCACCCAGAAGTATTTGCAGAGGTAGCAGATCGTTGGGGCGTTCCTCAAGTAGATATGATGGCATCACGTCTCAACAAGAAGCTTCAGAAATATTGTTCCTGGTCGAGAGACCCACAAGCAATAGCAATGGATGCACTGGTGACCCAGTGGGTGTTTCAGTCGGTGTATCTGTTCTCTCGACTTCCACTAATACCAAAAGTTCTCAAGATCATCAGAAGAACAAGGGTTCGAGCAATTCTCATTGCTCCAGACTGGCCAAGGAGGGCTTGGTATCCAGATCTATAGGAGTTATTACTGGAAGATCCTCAGCCTCTTCCTCTTCGCGAGGACCTGCTTCAGCAGGGGGCGTTCATCAAGACTTACCGCGGCTGTGTTTGATGGCATGGTTGTTGAGTGCCAGATTCTAGCCCGTAAGGGTATTCCCAATGAAGTCATTCCCACACTTATTCTGGCCAGGAAAGGGGTAACGTCCAAACATTACCATCGTATTTGGAGAAAATATGTATCTTTTGTAGTGAATCCAAGAAGTCTCCTGTAGTGGAGTTTAAATTAGGATTTCTACAGGCGGGTGTGGATGCTGGTTTAAGATTAGGGCCTGTCAAGGTCCAAATTTCGGCCTTGACCATTTTCTTTCAGAAACAGTTGGCTTCCCTTCCTGAGGTCCAGACGTTCGTGAAGGGAGTTCTGCGCATCCAACCTCCTTTTGTGCCTCCTGCGGCGCCATGGGATCTTAATGTGGTGTTGCAGTTCCTTAAATTGGACTGGTTTGAGCCTCTACAAGAGGTAGAGTTGAAGTTTCTCACTTGGAAAGTGGTCATGCTGTTGGCCTTGGCTTCAGGCAGATGAGTGTCTGAATTAAGGGCTCTGTCACACAAGAGTCCTTATTTGTTTTTTCATGAAGATAGAGCTGAACTGCGGACACGTCAGCATTTTCTTCGAAAGCTTGTGTCATAGAATTTGTCGGCAGATAAGAACCACTTGGCCCATCTAGTCAGCCCCTTTTTTTTTTTATCTCTAACCTTATTTGATCCTTATTTCTTTGTAAGGATATCCTTATGTCTATCCCATGCATGTTTAAATTGCTCTACTGTCTTAGCCTCTACCACCTCTGATGGGAGGCTATTCCACTTGTCCACTACCCATTCTGTGAAATAATTTTTCCACAAATTTCCCCTGAACCTCTCCCCCTCCAGACTCAGTGCATGTCCTCGTGTCCTATTGCTTCTCTTCATTTGGAGAATGTTTCCCTCCTGGACTTTGTTAAAACCCTTGATATATTTGAAAGTTTCTATCATGTCCCCCCTTTCCCTTCTCTGCTCCAAACTGTACATATTGAGATTTCTTAGTCTTTCTGGGTATGTTTTCTGATGTAGGCCATGCACCATTTTAGTTGCCCTCCTTTGTACAGTTTCTCATGTATTAATATCCTTTTAAAGATATGGCCTCCAGAACTGAATACAGTATTCTAGATGAGGCCGTACCAATGACCTATACAGTGGCATTATTACTTCTTTCTTTCTGCTGCTGATTCCTCTCCCAATGCAGCCAAGCATCTGACTAGCCTTCCTCATTGCCTTGTTACATTGCTTACCTGCCTTTAAGTCATCTGAAATAGTGACTCCTAGATCCCTTTCCTCCTCAGTAGTTTCCAGTATAGTGCCATTAATACTATATTTAGCTTTAGGATTTTTGAGACCCAAGTGCATGATTTTGCATTTTTTGGCATTAAACTGTAATTGCCAGACTCTTGACCATTCCTCTAGTCTACCTAGATCCTCAATCATTTGTTTTACCCCACCTGGTGTGTCTACCCTGTTGCATATCTTTGTATCATCTGCAAAAAGGCATGCTTTCCCTTTAATGCCATTTGCAATGTCACCAATAAAGATATTAAAAAGCACTGGTCCAAGTACAGATCCCTGGGGTACTCCACTGGTAACATTTCCCTCCTGTGAATGCACTCCATTTACCACAACTCTCTGTTTTCTATTTGTCTTATTTCCATATCAACCAACCTGTGGTGGTATAGTACTAATGGAGAGGATGGGAGACTGCGCTCACTAGTGGGGGGAGGAAATTAGAAAATGTGGTGCTGCTGAACCTGGAGGTGTCTGACCTACTGTATTATCAATTGGATATGGTCAGCGCACTCACATGAGGGAATGTGTGTGGGGAAAAGTGAGAATGGGAGGAGGGGAGGGTTGGGGGGGGGGATATCAGTTTGATGAGATAAATGTGTTTGTGGAGTGTAAAAAGGAATGACTAGTTTTGTGTTAAAATTAGGACTCGTGTTAATTGATTGTAAATGGTTCAAAAAGTCACTATCAGGTGTGTCCTGCAGACCACCCTTTATGCGGTATACCCTCCTAAATGGTATACTCTGGATTAGAAAAGACCCCTGAGGGGTGAATGTCAGGCATTCCTTTTTTAGGGGTTCACCTTTACCAAAGGTAGGTGTAACCTATGTAATTTCTTCAATGTGTGATGATTAATCAGTGTACGTAGGGTGATGAGACTATTGCGGCGTCCCGCTAGTCAGACCCTTGTAGTGATAGTATCTGTGTGCACCGCTGTGAGGAGATAGGTGAACGGGCTTAGTTCTTTTACTTACCGCCGGGGGTGCGTTCCGCGCGCCTGTGCCGACTCAGCTTCCGTGCCAGTGTCCTCCGGTGCTTGTGTGTCCCAGTCCGTGGCGTCTCGATCCCCATGCGGGTCCAGCAGCCGATGCACTCACCTACTTCTTGTCCCCTGAGTCACATCCTGGTTGGCCGCATCACGTGATGTGAGATTTCTCATGCAGTCCTCGTTCTCCAGCCGGGGAAGGCTCCCCGGCTGGAGAACGAGGACTGCACGAGAAATCCCACACGGGGATCGAGACGCTACAGACTGGGACACAAAAGCACCAGAGGAGACGGGCACGGAAGCAGAGCCGGCACAAGTCCTTGGATGTCGTCAGAGCGTTGAGGACTTATATTGCAAGAACAGCTCAGATAAGGAAAACAGAATCTTTGTCCTCAATGACACCAACAAGATTGAGGGTCCTGCTTCTAGGCAGACTATTGGGCGCTGGATCAGAGGTACGATTCAGCACGCTTATCCCACGGCAGGATTGCCGTTACCGAGTTCGGTAAAGGCTCACTCTACAAGGAAAGTGGGTTCTTACTGGGCGGCTGCCCGGGGTGTCTTGGCGTTGCAAATTTGCCGAGCAGCTACTTGGTCAGGGGCAAACACATTTGCTAAGTTTTACAGGTTTGACACCTTGGCTGCTGACGACCTTCAGTTTGGTCAGTCAGTTCTACAGGAACATTAGCACTTTCCCACCTGTACTGGGAGCTTTGGTACATCCCCGTGTTACTAAAATGTACCCCAGCATCCTCTAGGACGTAAGAGAAAATAGGATTTTAATTACCTGCCGGTAAATCCTTTTCTCGTTGTCCGTAGAGGATACTGGGCCCCTGCCCAGTGCTCATTTTTCCTGCAGAATTAAGTTTTATCTTTTTTACACAGGTTCTCATGTGTTAAGATGTTCACAGCTGTTGCATTATGCATGCACATTAGCATGGGTTATGTTGAAAGCCATGTTAGGCAGCATGTTTTGTAAGGTGTGAGCTGGTGTGAATCTCGCCACTAGTTTAATGTAAATTCTTCTCTCGAAGTTGTCCGTCTCCTTGGGCACAATTACTATACTGAGGTCTGGAGTAGGGGCATAGAGGGAGGAGCCAGTTCACACTGTTGAAAAGTCTTAAAGTGCCGAAGGCTCCTGTGGAACTGTTTATACCCCATGGTACTAAAATGGACACCAGCATCCTCTAAATACTACGAGAAAAGGATTTACCGGTAGGTAATTAAAATCCTATTTTAAACCTCCAGTTCTTAGTTAATTGATTAATTGGTTGTTTTTTTTCAGCTGTTCCTAGAGTTGTCAGCCTTACATAAATACACTATATGACATCATTATTCTCAATGTAATGGGTCTATGTTCTCGACATTTACACTAATTTATCATGCAAACAGCACAAGAACAAATATGAAATATGTTTTATTTTAATATATTTATAAAAATACATATATATATATATATATATATATATATATATATATATATTAATCCTAATAAAAACACATAATATAAAACATCTAATTGAAGCAAAAGTCTCCCAGTAAGAATACATATAATTCATTAATATCTATCCAAACTTACTGATACAGATTTTACTATAACCCCCCGACCCCCAAATGATACAATTGTGTATATACACATACGTAGATAATCTTACAGTTCATATTTAACCCTTATCTATATTTTCTTTTTTCATTCTGATTATTTTCATATCAGAATTTGGTCTATAATTTATTACAATGAATAGAGGCAGGAAGGAACGGGAAGACTTCCGTACCTATAAACATAGTACTTGTTTAATGATGCATACTAAAAAACATATATATAACAAAGAATCCTACAAGTGTATATATAAATAGAATAAGCCTCTATTTTATTAGAGACCTTCTACATTGTGGTATTAATTTATACATTTGTGTTCTTTATTCAGTTCAACTTTTTTATATAGCAAGCCACATCAGTGTATGAATGGTAGAGATGAGCGCCGGAAATTTTTCGGGTTTTGTGTTTTGGTTTTGGGTTCGGTTCCGCGGCCGTGTTTTGGGTTCGACCGCGTTTTGGCAAAACCTAACCGAATTTTTTTTGTCGGATTCGGGTGTGTTTTGGATTCGGGTGTTTTTTTCCAAAAAACCTAAAAAACAGCTTAAATCATAGAATTTGGGGGTCATTTTAATCCCAAAGTATTATTAACCTCAAAAACCATAATTTCCACTCCTTTTCAGTCTATTCTGAATACCTCACACCTCACAATATTATTTTTAGTCCTAAAATTTGCACCGAGGTCGCTGGATGACTAAGCTCAGCGACCCTAGTGGCCGACACAAACACCGGGCCCATCTAGGAGTGGCACTGCAGTGTTACGCAGGATGTCCCTTCCAAAAAACCCTCCCCAAACAGCACATGACGCAAAGAAAAAAAGAGGCGCAATGAGGTAGCTGTGTGAGTAAGATAAGCGACCCTAGTGGCCGACACAAACACCGGGCCCATCTAGGAGTGGCACTGCAGTGTCACGCAGGATGTCCCTTCCAAAAAACCCTCCCCAAACAGCACATGACGCAAAGAAAAAAAGAGGCGCAATGAGGTAGCTGTGTGAGTAAGATAAGCGACCCTAGTGGCCGACACAAACACCGGGCCCATCTAGGAGTGGCACTGCAGTGTCACGCAGGATGGCCCTTCCAAAAAACCCTCCCCAAACAGCACATGACGCAAAGAAAAAAAGAGGCGCAATGAGGTAGCTGTGTGAGTAAGATAAGCGACCCTAGTGGCCGACACAAACACCGGGCCCATCTAGGAGTGTCACTGCAGTGTCACGCAGGATGGCCCTTCCAAAAAACCCTCCCCAAACAGCACATGACGCAAAGAAAAAAAGAGGCGCAATGAGGTAGCTGTGTGAGTAAGATAAGCGACCCTAGTGGCCGACACAAACACCGGGCCCATCTAGGAGTGTCACGCAGGATGTCCCTTCCAAAAAACCCTCCCCAAACAGCACATGACGCAAAGAAAAAAAGAGGCGCAATGAGGTAGCTGTGTGAGTAAGATAAGCGACCCTAGTGGCCGACACAAACACCGGGCCCATCTAGGAGTGTCACTGCAGTGTCACGCAGGATGTCCCTTCCAAAAAACCCTCCCCAAACAGCACATGACGCAAAGAAAAAAAGAGGCGCAATGAGGTAGCTGTGTGAGTAAGATAAGCGACCCTAGTGGCCGACACAAACACCGGGCCCATCTAGGAGTGGCACTGCAGTGTCACGCAAGATGGCCCTTCCAAGAAACCCTCCCCAAACAGCACATGACGCAAAGAAAAATTAAAGAAAAAAGAGGTGCAAGATGGAATTGTCCTTGGGCCCTCCCACCCACCCTTATGTTGTATAAACAGGACATGCACACTTTAACCAACCCATCATTTCAGTGACAGGGTCTGCCACACGACTGTGACTGATATGACGGGTTGGTTTGGACCCCCACCAAAAAAGAAGCAATTAATCTCTCCTTGCACAAACTGGCTCTACAGAGGCAAGATGTCCACCTCATCATCATCCTCCGATATATCACCGTGTACATCCCGCTCCTCACAGATTATCAATTCGTCCCCACTGGAATCCACCATCTCAGCTCCCTGTGTACTTTGTGGAGGCAATTGCTGCTGGTCAATGTCTCCGCGGAGGAATTGATTATAATTCATTTTAATGAACATCATCTTCTCCACATTTTCTGGATGTAACCTTGTACGCCGATTGCTGACAAGGTGAGCGGCGGCACTAAACACTCTTTCGGAGTACACACTTGTGGGAGGGCAACTTAGGTAGAATAAAGCCAGTTTGTGCAAGGGCCTCCAAATTGCCTCTTTTTCCTGCCAGTATAAGTACGGACTGTGTGACGTGCCTACTTGGATGCGGTCACTCATATAATCCTCCACCATTCTTTCAATGTTGAGAGAATCATATGCAGTGACAGTAGACGACATGTCCGTAATCGTTGTCAGGTCCTTCAGTCCGGACCAGATGTCAGCATCAGCAGTCGCTCCAGACTGCCCTGCATCACCGCCAGCGGGTGGGCTCGGAATTCTGAGCCTTTTCCTCGCACCCCCAGTTGCGGGAGAATGTGAAGGAGGAGATGTTGACAGGTCGCGTTCCGCTTGACTTGACAATTTTCTCACCAGCAGGTCTTTCAACCCCAGCAGACTTGTGTCTGCCGGAAAGAGAGATACAAGGTAGGTTTTAAATCTAGGATCGAGCACGGTGGCCAAAATGTAGTGCTCTGATTTCAACAGATTGACCACCCGTGAATCCTTGTTAAGCGAATTAAGGGCTCCATCCACAAGTCCCACATGCCTAGCGGAATCGCTCCGTGTTAGCTCCTCCTTCAATGTCTCCAGCTTCTTCTGCAAAAGCCTGATGAGGGGAATGACCTGACTCAGGCTGGCAGTGTCTGAACTGACTTCACGTGTGGCAAGTTCAAAGGGCATCAGAACCTTGCACAACGTTGAAATCATTCTCCACTGCGCTTGAGACAGGTGCATTCCACCTCCTATATCGTGCTCAATTGTATAGGCTTGAATGGTTTTTTGCTGCTCCTCCAACCTCTGAAGCATATAGAGGGTTGAATTCCACCTCGTTACCACTTCTTGCTTCAGATGATGGCAGGGCAGGTTCAGTAGTTTTTGGTGGTGCTCCAGTCTTCTGTACATGGTGCCTGTACGCCGAAAGTGTCCCGCAATTCTTCTGGCCACTGACAGCATCTCTTGCACGCCCCTCTCGTTTTTTAAATAATTCTGCACCACCAAATTCAAGGTATGTGCAAAACATGGGACGTGCTGGAATTTGCCCATATTTAATGCACACACAATATTGCTGGCGTTGTCCGATGCCACAAATCCACAGGAGAGTCCAATTGGGGTAAGCCATTCCGCGATGATCTTCCTCAGTTGCCGTAAGAGGTTTTTAGCTGTGTGCGTATTCTGGAAAGCGGTGATACAAAGCGTAATCTGCCTAGGAAAGAGTTGGCGTTTGCGAGATGCTGCTACTGGTGCCGCCGCTGCTGTTCTTGCGGCGGGAGTCCATACATCTACCCAGTGGGCTGTCACAGTCATATAGTCCTGACCCTGCCCTGCTCCACTTGTCCACATGTCCGTGGTTAAGTGGACATTGGGTACAGCTGCATTTTTTAGGACACTGGTGACTCTTTTTCTGAGGTCTGTGTACATTTTCGGTATCGCCTGCCTAGAGAAATGGAACCTAGATGGTATTTGGTACCGGGGACACAGTACCTCCAACAAGTCTCTAGTTGGCTCTGCAGTAATGATGGATACCGGAACCACGTTTCTCACCACCCAGGATGCCAAGGCCTCAGTTATCCGCTTTGCAGTAGGATGACTGCTGTGATATTTCATCTTCCTCGCAAAGGACTGTTGAACAGTCAATTGCTTACTGGAAGTAGTACAAGTGGGCTTACGACTTCCCCTCTGGGATGACCATCGACTCCCAGCAGCAACAACAGCAGCGCCAGCAGCAGTAGGCGTTACACGCAAGGATGCATCGGAGGAATCCCAGCCAGGAGAGGACTCGTCAGAATTGCCAGTGACATGGCCTGCAGGACTATTGGCATTCCTGGGGAAGGAGGAAATTGACACTGAGGGAGTTGGTGGGGTGGTTTGCGTGAGCTTGGTTACAAGAGGAAGGGATTTACTGGTCAGTGGACTGCTTCCGCTGTCGCCCAAAGTTTTTGAACTTGTCACTGACTTATTATGAATGCGCTGCAGGTGACGTATAAGGGAGGATGTTCCGAGGTGGTTAACGTCCTTACCCCTACTTATTACAGCTTGACAAAGGCAACACACGGCTTGACACCTGTTGTCCGCATTTCTGTTGAAATACTTCCACACCGAAGAGCTGATTTTTTTGGTATTTTCACCAGGCATGTCAGTGGCCATATTCCTCCCACGGACAACAGGTGTCTCCCCGGGTGCCTGACTTAAACAAACCACCTCACCATCAGAATCCTCCTGGTCAATTTCCTCCCCAGCGCCAGCAACACCCATATCCTCCTCATCCTGGTGTACTTCAACACTGACATCTTCAATCTGACTATCAGGAACTGGACTGCGGGTGCTCCTTCCAGCACTTGCAGGGGGCGTGCAAATGGTGGAAGGCGCATGCTCTTCACGTCCAGTGTTGGGAAGGTCAGGCATCGCAACCGACACAATTGGACTCTCCTTGTGGATTTGGGATTTCGAAGAACGCACAGTTCTTTGCGGTGCTTTTGCCAGCTTGAGTCTTTTCAGTTTTCTAGCGAGAGGCTGAGTGCTTCCATCCTCATGTGAAGCTGAACCACTAGCCATGAACATAGGCCAGGGCCTCAGCCGTTCCTTGCCACTCCGTGTGGTAAATGGCATATTGGCAAGTTTACGCTTCTCCTCCGACAATTTTATTTTAGGTTTTGGAGTCCTTTTTTTACTAATATTTGGTGTTTTGGATTTGACATGCTCTGTACTATGACATTGGGCATCGGCCTTGGCAGACGACGTTGCTGGCATTTCATCGTCTCGGCCATGACTAGTGGCAGCAGCTTCAGCACGAGGTGGAAGTGGATCTTGATCTTTCCCTAATTTTGGAACCTCAACATTTTTGTTCTCCATATTTTAATAGGCACAACTAAAAGGCACCTCAGGTAAACAATGGAGATGGATGGATACTAGTATACAATTATGGATGGACTGCCGAGTGCCGACACAGAGGTAGCTACAGCCGTGAACTACCGTACTGTGTCTGCTGCTAATATAGACTGGTTGATAATGAGATGTAGTATGTATAAAGAAGAAAGAAAAAAAAAACCACGGGTAGGTGGTATACAATTATGGATGGACTGCCGAGTGCCGACACAGAGGTAGCTACAGCCGTGGACTACCGTACTGTACTGTGTCTGCTGCTAATATAGACTGGATGATAATGAGATGTAGTATGTATAAAGAAGAAAGAAAAAAAAAACCACGGGTAGGTGGTATACAATTATGGATGGACTGCCGAGTGCCGACACAGAGGTAGCTACAGCCGTGGACTACCGTACTGTACTGTGTCTGCTGCTAATATAGACTGGATGATAATGAGATGTAGTATGTATAAAGAAGAAAGAAAAAAAAACCACGGGTAGGTGGTATACAATTATGGATGGACTGCCGAGTGCCGACACAGAGGTAGCTACAGCCGTGAACTACCGTACTGTGTCTGCTGCTAATATAGACTGGTTTATAATGAGATGTAGTATGTATAAAGAAGAAAGAAAAAAAAAACCACGGGTAGGTGGTATACAATTATGGATGGACTGCCGAGTGCCGACACAGAGATAGCTACAGCCGTGGACTACCGTACTGTACTGTGTCTGCTGCTAATATAGACTGGATGATAATGAGATGTAGTATGTATAAAGAAGAAAGAAAAAAAAAACCACGGGTAGGTGGTATACAATTATGGATGGACTGCCGAGTGCCGACACAGAGGTAGCTACAGCCGTGGACTACCGTACTGTACTGTGTCTGCTGCTAATATAGACTGGATGATAATGAGATGTAGTATGTATAAAGAAGAAAGAAAAAAAAAAACACGGGTAGGTGGTATACAATTATGGATGGACTGCCGAGTGCCGACACAGAGGTAGCTACAGCCGTGGACTACCGTACTGTACTGTGTCTGCTGCTAATATAGACTGGATGATAATGAGATGTAGTATGTATAAAGAAGAAAGAAAAAAAAAAACCACGGGTAGGTGGTATACAATTATGGATGGACTGCCGAGTGCCGACACAGAGGTAGCTACAGCCGTGGACTACCGTACTGTACTGTGTCTGCTGCTAATATAGACTGGATGATAATGAGATGTAGTATGTATAAAGAAGAAAGAAAAAAAAAACACGGGTAGGTGGTATACAATTATGGATGGACTGCCGAGTGCCGACACAGAGGTAGCTACAGCCGTGAACTACCGTACTGTGTCTGCTGCTAGTATAGACTGGATGATAAATAATGATATAAAAAATATATATATATCACTACTGCAGCCGGACAGGTATATATTATATAATGAGGGACCTGCTGGACACTGTCTGTCAGCAGAATGAGTTTTTTAATTTTTATAGAATAAAAAAAACACCACACAAGTCACACGACGAGTGTACTTTTTCAGGCAGACAATCACAATATACTATACTGGTGGTCAGTGTGGTCAGGTCACTGGTCACAGTGGTCAGTGGTCAGTCACACTGGCAGTGGCACTCTAGCAGCAAAAGTGTGCACTGTTTAATATGTACTCCTGGCTCCTGCTATAACCTATAACTGCTCCCCAGTCTCCCCCACAATTAAGCTGTGTGAGCACAGTCAGATATTATACATAGATGATGCAGCACACTGGGCTGAGCACAGATATGGTATGTGAGTGTGACTGAGTCACTGTGTATCGTTTTTTTCAGGCAGAGAACAAGAACAGAACGGATTATTAAATAATAATAAATTATAAAACTGCACTGGTGGGTCAGGTCACTGGTCATCAGTCACTAGTATAACTCCTCCTAAGCTCCAGTAAGTAAATGAAGTGTCTCACTCTCACTCTCCTATCTATTTTAATTTCTAAACGGAGAGGACGCCAGCCACGTCCACTCCCTATCAATCTCAATGCACGTGTGAAAATGGCCGCGACGCGCGGCTCCTTATATAGAATCCGAGTCTCGCGATAGAATCCGAGACTCGCGAGAATCCGACAGCGTGATGATGACGTTCGGGCGCGCTCGGGTTAACCGAGCAAGGCGGGAAGATCCGAGTCGCTCGGACCCGTGTAGAAAAACATGAAGTTCGGGCGGGTTCGGATTCAGAGAAACCGAACCCGCTCATCTCTAATGAATGGGTCCAAATTCAATATACAACCTTGCCCCCCACTATAAATGGGGACAATCTTACTAATAAGCCCCCCCTATACAACTCTTCTAGTACCCTCCTCCTATCATGGAGACCTCCCCACTAGAGTACATGTGTGTGGAAAGTACTACGCACAAATTTATATTAGGATAACCCCACTAGTTTGATCTCCATACATGATATTGACTTTTCTCTAACGTCCTAGAGGATGCTGGGACTCCGTAAGGACCATGGGGAATAGACGGGCTCCGCAGGAGATAGGGCACTTTAAGAAAGCTTTGGATTCTGGGTGTGCACTGGCTCCTCCCTCTATGCCCCTCCTCCAGACCTCAGTTTTTACACTGTGCCCAGAGGGAAATGGGAGCACTGCAGGGAGCTCCCCTGAGTTCTCTGCCTAGAAAGCATTTTTGTTTGGATTTTTTCTCTATTTTTATACAGGGAGCACTGCTGGCAACAGGCTCCCTGCATCGAGGGACTGAGGAGAGAGGGGCAGACCTACTTAAATGATAGGCTCTGCTTCCTCGGTTACTGGACACCATTAGCTCCAGAGGGGGTGAACATAGGTTCGTCCTGGGCGTTCACTCCCAGAGCCGCGCCGCCGTTCTCCTCACAGAGCCAGAAGAAAAGAAGTCAGAAGACGTCTCAGGCGGCAGAAGCCCTCGGGTGCTTCACTGAGGTAACGCACAGCATTGCAGCTGTGCGTCATTGCTTCACACACCTCACACACTCCGGTCACTGTAAGGGTGCAGGGCGCAGGGGGGGCGCCCTGGGCAGCAATATAAACACCTCTCTGATGGCAAAAGACTATATACATGTACAGGTGGGCACTGTACATGTATATAAAAGAGCCCCCGCCATTTTTTAATAACTTTGAGCGGGACAGAAGCCCGCCGCCGAGGGGGCGGGGCTTCTCCCTCAACACTCACCAGCGCCATCTTCTCTCCACAGCACCGCTGAGAGGAAGCTCCCCGGACTCTCCCCTGTTTTACACACGGTGAAAGGGGGTTTTGAAGGAGAGGGGGGGGCACATAATTGGCGTTTTATTACTGCACAGCGCTACTGGGGAAAAGCATTCTGTGTTTCTTTCCAGGGGTATAGCGCTGGGGTGTGTGCTGGCATACTCTCTCTCTGTCTCTCCAAAGGGCCTTAGAGGGGATACTGTCTTCAGAAAAAGAGTTTCCCTGTGTGGGTAAAGTGTGTCGGTACGCGTGTGTCGACATGTTTGACAAGGAAGACTCGCTTAATGTGGAGGGGTAGTGCTTGAATGTCAGGTCGCCGTCGACAACGCCGACACCGGACTGGGTGGATATGCTGAATGTCTTAAATGCAAATGTAAATTTACTGCATAAAAGGTTAGACAAGGCTGAAGCTAGGGATCAGTCAGGTAGCCAGACCATGCCTGTCCCTGTGGCACCAGGACCTTCGGGGTCTCAAAAGCGCACCATATCCCAGGTCGATGACACAGATACCGACACAGATACTGACTCTAGTGTCGACTATGAAGATTCAAAATTACAACCGAAGGTGGCAAAGGGTATTCGTTACATGATTATTGCCATTAAAGAGGTTTTGCATATCACTGAGGAACCCCCTGTCCCTGACACGAGGGTACACATGTATAAAGGGAAAAAGCCTGAGGTCACTTTTCCGTCCTCATTTGAGCTAAGCGAATTGTGCGAAAAGGCTTGGGAATCTCCAGATAGGAGACTACAAGTTCCCAAAAGGATTCTTATGGCGTATCCCTTTCCACAAAAGGATAGGATACGATGGGAATCTTCGCCTAAAGTAGACAAGGCGCTGACACGCTTATCCAAGAAGGTGGCACTACCTTTTCAGGATACAGCTTCCCTCAAAGATCCTGCTGATCGCAAGCAGGAAATTACCATGAAGCACATTTACACACATTCAGGTACTATTGTTAGACCGGCTATGGCGTCGGCCTGGGTTTGTAGTGGTGTCGTGGCATGGGCAGATTCCTTATCTACGGAGCTTGACACCTTAACACATTTTAAGGACCATAGAGCATATCAGAGATGCTGCCTTGTATATGAGAGATGCTCAAAGAGACATTTGTTTACTAAGCTCCAGAATAAACGCTATATCTATTTCTGCTAGGCGACTCTTGTGGACCCGACAGTGGACGGGAGACGCCGACTCAAAGCGGCATATGGAGTCATTGCCTTAAAAGGGGGAGGAGTTGTTTGGAGACGGCCTCTCGGACCTGGTCTCTACTGCTACGGCCGGTAAATCGAATTTTTTACCTTATGTTCCCCCGCAGCATGCTAAGAAGGTACCCCATTATCAGATGCAGTCCTTTCGTTCCAATAAGATCAAGAAGGTACGGGGATCGTCCTTTTTTGCCAGAGGTAAAGTCAAGGGAAAAAAGCTGCACGCAGCTAGTCCCCAGGAGCAGAAGTCCTCCCCTGCATCTGCAAAGTCCACTGCATGACACTGGGGCTTCCCGGGGGGAGGCAGATCAAGTGGGGGCACGTCTTCGATTTTTCAGCCACGTCTGGGTTCACTCGCAGGTGGATCCCTGGGCATTAGAGATTGTTTCTCAGGGATACAGACTGGAATTCAAAGACATGCCTCCTCGCCGTTTTTTCAAATCGGCTCTGCCGACTTCCCCGTCAGAGAGGGAGCTAGTGTTAGCTGCAATCCAAAAATTGTATATTCAACAGGTGATAGTCAAAGTTCCTCATCTCCAACAAGGAGAGGGATATTACTCAACCCTGTTTGTGGTCCCGAAACCGGACGGTTCGGTCAGACCAATTTTAAATCTAAAATCCCTGAACCTGTACTTGAAGAGGTTCAAGTTCAAAATGGAATCACTCAGGGCGGTCATCGCCAGCCTGGAGGGAGGGGATTGGATGGTGTACCTGGACATAAAGGATGCATACCTTCATGTTCCGATTTTCCCCCCTCACCAGGCGTTCCTGAGATTTGCAGTACAGGACTGTCACTACCAATTTCAGACGTTGCCGTTTGGGCTTTCCACGGCCCCGAGAATTTTCACCAAGGTAATGGCGGAAATGATGGTGCTTCTGCGCAAGCAGGGTGTCACAATTATCCCATACTTGGACGATCTCCTCATAAAGGCGAGATCTCGGGAGAAGTTGCTGGACAGCGTGTCTCTGTCCATGAAGACGTTGCAAATGCACGGCTGGATTCTCAATATACCGAAGTCCCTGCAACGCGTCTGACCTTTTTGGGCCTGATTCTAGACACAGACCAGAAGAGGGTTTTTCTTCTGATGGAAAAGGTTCAGGAGCTCATAGCCCTGGTCAGGAACCTATTGAAGCCAAAAAAGGTTTCAGTGCATCATTGCACACGGGTTCTGGGGAAGATGGTGGCTTCATACGAGGCCATCCCCTTCGGCAGGTTCCATGCGAGGACCTTTCAATGGGACCTATTGGACAAATGGTCCGGGTCCCATTTACAAATAATCAAAGGATAACCCTGTCTCCCAGGACCAGGGTATCTCTCCTGTGGTGGCTGCACAGTGCTCACCTCCTAGAGGGTCGCAGGTTCGGCATTCAGGACTGGGTCCTGGTGACCACGGACGCAAGCCTCCGAGGCTGGGGAGCGGTCACGCTAGGAAGAAATTTCCAAGGTCTCTGGTCAAATCTAGAGACTTGTCTCCACATCAACGTCCTGGAGTTGAGGGCCATATACAACGCCCTACGTCAGGGGGAGGAATTGCTTCGGGACAAACCGGTTCTGATTCAGTCGGACAATGTCACGGCAGTGGCTCATGTAAACCGCCAAGGTGGAACAAGGAGCAGAGTGGCCATGGCAGAAGCGACCAGGATTCTACGCTGGGCGGAAGGCCATGTAAGCGCACTATCAGCAGTGTTTATCCCGGGGGTGGACAACTGGGAGGCGGACTTCCTCAGTAGGCACGACCTGCATCCGGGAGAGTGGGGACTTCATCAAGAAGTCTTCGCACAGATCACGGGTCGGTGGGGACTGCTTTGGATAGACATGATGGCATCCCGTCTCAACAAAAAGCGGTATTGCGCCAGGTCAAGAGATCCTCAGGCAGTAGCGGTAGACGCTTTGGTGACACCTTGGGTGTTCAGATCAGTCTATGTGTTTCCTCCTCTACCTCTCATACCCAAGGTGTTGAGAATAATAAGAATAAGCAGGGTCAGAACAATCCTCATTGTTCCAGATTGGCCACGGAGGTCTTGGTATCCGGAGCTGCAAGAGTTGCTCACAGAAGATCCGTGGCCTCTTCCTCTAGGGCAGGATCTGTCTGTTCCAAGACTTACCGCGGCTGCGTTTGACGGCATGGCGGTTGAACGCCGGATCCTAGCAGAAAAAGGGATTCCGGAAGAGGTCATTCCTACCCTGATCAAGGCTAGGAAGGACGTGACATCGAAACATTATCACCGTATATGGCGAAAATATGTTTCTTGGTGTGAGGCCAGAGCTGCTCCCACGGAGGAGTTCCATTTGGGCCATCTACTTCACTTCCTTCAAACAGGAGTGAATTTTGGCCTTAAACTAGGGTCCATAAAGGTCCAAATTTCGGCCTTATCCATTTTCTTTCAAAGAGAATTGGCCTCTCTTCCTGAAGTACAGACTTTTGTTAAGGGGGTGCTGCATATTCAGCCTCCTTTTGTACCTCCGGTGGCGCCTTGGGATCTTAACGTGGTATTACGTTTCCTCAAGTCCCCTTGGTTTGAGCCACTCAAAACAGTGGAGTTGAAATACCTCACTTGGAAAGTGGTCATGTTGTTGGCATTAGCTTCGGCAAGGCGTGTTTCAGAATTGGCGGCTTTATCACATAAAAGCCCATACCTGGTTTTTCACGTGGATAGGGCGGAGTTGAGGACTCGTCCTCAATTTCTGCCAAAAGTGGTCTCATCTTTTCATATGAACCAACCTATTGTCATGCCTGTGGCTTCACGGGACTTGGAGGATTCCGAGTCCCTGGATGTGGTCAGGGCTTTGAAGATTTATGTGACTAGAAACAGCTAGGATCAGGAAGACTGAGGCTCTGTTTGTTCTGTATGCGGCCAACAAGGTTGGCCCTCCTGCTTCAAAGCAGACTATTGCTCGCTGGATCTGTAACACGATTCAGCAGGCGCATTCTACGGCAGGATTGCCATTGCCTAAATCAATTAAGGCCATTCCACTAGGAAAGTGGGTTCTTCTTGGGCGGCTGCCCTAGGGGTCTCGGCATTACAGTTGTGCCGAGCAGCTACTTGGTCGAGGTCAAACATCTTTGCGAAGTTCTATAAATTTGATACCCTGGCTGAGGAGGACCTCCTGTTTGCTCAATCGGTGCTGCAGAGTCATCCGCACTCTCCCGCCCGTTTGGGAGCTTTGGTATAATCCCCATGGTCCTTACGGAGTCCCAGCAATCTTCTAGGACGTTAGAGAAAATAGGATTTTACTTACCGGTAAATCTATTTCTCGTAGTCTGTAGAGGATGCTGGGCACCCGTCCCAAGTGCGGACTTCTTCTGCATGACTTGTATATAGTTATGGCTTGCATAAGGGTTATGTTGTAGTTTTATCGGTTGGACCGAGGCTATGTTGTTGTTCATACTGTTAACTGGGTAGTTTATCACAAGTTATACGGTGTGATTGGTGTGGCTGGTATGAATCTCGCCCTTAGATTTACAAAAATCCTTCCTCGTACTGTCCATCTCCTCTGGGCACAGTTTCCCTAACTGAGGTCTGGAGGAGGGGAATAGAGGGAGGAGCCAGTGCACACTCAGAATCCAAAGATTTCTTAAAGTGCCCTATCTCCTGCGGAGCCCGTCTATTCCCCATGGTCCTTACGGAGTCCCAGCATCCTCTACGGACTACGAGAAATAGATTTACCGGTAAGTAAAATCCTATATTATTTTTCAGTTTTGACTTTAGATGTTACATAGAGGTTTCCACAATAACAGAATATCTATTTAATCATCCAGGCACGTATAGTCCAGTGCCTCATTAAAACCTTTCAGAGTCAAAGTTTCTAGTTTTAAGATGCCTCACCCAAACATAACTGTCTAAACCTATCCCCCCCCCCCCTCTCTTTGTAGTGGTGTATCTTTCCACTGCCACAATGGAGAGACCATTAGCTGTGTGTGTGTTTTCTATTTATAATGTTACATCTGTGTTCCCTGAACCTACTTTTGATATTTCTGGTAGTTCTTCCTGTGAGATACGGATTCTCTGATCACTCAGGTAAACAGTTTAGTAAAGTGGCAAATGCCCTTTATTGTAAAAATACACACACAGTACACAAAACAGTAACTATTACATGCCAGGATGGTATCTTACTTACTAAGTCCCCACAGTAGTTTAGAATTAGTCTCCTGATGTCACATGCCAGCAGTAGTTCTGTGTCCCCTGGTCTGGGATACCAGCTCACACAGTGCCCTTTGCCACTGACGGCACTGCAATGCCTAGTCAGTGTCTCCACTCCAGAGGTACATCCACTCTTTCTGACCTTCTGTGTAGATCTCTCCCTCAGTGCACATCCAGTAGCCTCTTGAAACCAGCAGATCCCAACAATGCTTCTAGGCCTCAGCACACTGGCAGCACTATCTTACCAGTACCTTTTAGAAGCCAAACACATCACTCCTCTCAGGCCAGGAACTTCTGTGCACTCTCTGTTTCAATAGCCTCTATTATCCTCAAACCTTTGTCTGTCCTACCATAAGGTGACACCTTCTGGCTCTGTATTGGGTGGGTTACATTAAAGGGGCTGACTACAGAACACTTTCAGATAGACCTACTTTAACATGTCCAGGCATGTCCTCTAGCACACAATAGATGTTAACTAAATGAACCTTAATTAATCTGATTGTGTAGCCTGGAATCCATTGTGTGGGGAAGAATGAGGGGGGTGTATGGACTGACATCTGAGACTGGCTGTATCTACCCAACAGCAAACAAACAGGTTATCAAAGCAGTCACATGGGGGGGGGGGGATGACATTATTTTACAAACTATAATACAATAACCAGTACATTCATATATATACATCTTCATATGCATTCTGTACGAAACATCAGGCTAGACATATTATTCCCTGATAAACACAAACACATATAACAGAGGGATGATGTTTCACAATAATATGTGATGTCCAGTTCTATTGGGAATCCAGGCAGCATGCTGTATAGGTGATAACCAAGTTCTGTCCTGTCTCTTTACACTAACGCACTGAATCCAGAAACAGGCTGGCAAAAAGTACTCCTCATGAGCCAGCTGGGGCTGCGTCCGTTACAAACCTCCCCTACTTTTTCCAGCCGCTGTGATTCAGTGACAAGAGTAACCCATTTGGGATGGGCAGACATCACATCTGGACCGCCTGGGTCAAACAAGTGTGGGCTTACATTTCCATCTGGCGGTGGAGGGTCTGGGCTCAGCAGTTCAGTTTTTAAGACCCCCTCCAGTATCCCAGGCACTGTGTTTAAACTAGTGATGTGCACCGGAAATTTTTCGGGTTTTGGGTTCGGTTTCGCGGCCGTGTTTTGGATTCGGACGCGTTTTGGCAAAACCTCACCGAAAAATTTTTGTCGGATTCGGGTGTGTTTTGGATTCGGGTGTTTTTTTCAAAAAACCCTAAAAAACAGCTTAAATCATAGAATTTGGGGGTCATTTTGATCCCATAGTATTATTAACCTCAATAACCATAATTTCCACTCATTTTCAGTCTATTCTGAACACCTCACACCTCACAATATTATTTTTAGTCCTAAAATTTGCATCGAGGTTGCTGGATGGCTAAGCGACACAAGTGGCCGACACAAACACCTGGCCCATCTAGGAGTGGCACTGCAGTGTCAGACAGGATGGCACTTCAAAAATATAGTCCCCAAACAACACATGATGCAAAGAAAAAAAGAGGCGCACCAAGGTCGCTGTGTGACTAAGCTAAGCGACACAAGTGGCCGACACAAACACCTGGCCCATCTAGGAGTGGCACTGCAGTGTCAGGCAGGATGGCCCTTCAAAAAAATACTCCCCAAACAGCACATGATGCAAAGAAAAAAAAGAGGCGCAATGAGGTAGCTGTGTGACTAAGCTAAGCGACCCAAGTGGCCCACACAAACACCTGGCCCATCTAGGAGTGGCACTGCAGTGTCAGGCAGGATGGCCCTTCAAAAAAATTGTCCCCAAACAGCACATGATGCAAAGAAAAATGAAAGAAAAAAGAGGTGCAAGATGGAATTGTCCTTGGGCCCTCCCACCCACCTTTATGTTGTATAAACAGGACATGCACACTTTAACGTACCCATCATTTCAGTGACAGGGTCTGCCACACGACTGTGACTGAAATGACTGGTTGGTTTGGGCCCCCACCAAAAAAGAAGCAATCAATCTCTCCTTGCACAAACTGGCTCTACAGAGGCAAGATGTCCACCTCATCATCATCGTCCGATTCCTCACCCCTTTCACTGTGTACATCCCCCTCCTCACAGATTATTAATTCGTCCCCACTGGAATCCACCATCTCAGGTCCCTGTGTACTTTCTGGAGGCAATTGCTGCTGGTGAATGTCTCCACGGAGGAATTGATTATAATTAATTTTAATGAACATCATCTTCTCCACATTTTCTGGAAGTAACCTCGTACGCCGATTGCTGACAAGGTGAGCGGCTGCACTAAACACTCTTTCGGAGTACACACTGGAGGGAGGGCAACTTAGGTAGAATAAAGCCAGTTTGTGCAAGGGCCTCCAAATTGCCTCTTTTTCCTGCCAGTATACGTACGGACTGTCTGACGTGCCTACTTGGATGCGGTCACTCATATAATCCTCCACCATTCTTTCAATGGTGAGAGAATCATATGCAGTGACAGTAGATGACATGTCCGTAATCGTTGGCAGGTCCTTCAGTCCGGACCAGATGTCAGCACTCGCTCCAGACTGCCCTGCATCACCGCCAGCGGGTGGGCTCGGAATTCTTAGCCTTTTCCTCGCACCCCCAGTTGCGGGAGAATGTGAAGGAGGAGCTGTTGATGGGTCACGTTCCGCTTGACTTGACAATTTTCTCACCAGCAGGTCTTTGAACCTCTGCAGACTTGTGTCTGCCGGAAAGAGAGATACAACGTAGGTTTTAAATCTAGGATCGAGCACGGTGGCCAAAATGTAGTGCTCTGATTTCAACAGATTGACCACCCGTGAATCCTGGTTAAACGAATTAAGGGCTCCATCCACAAGTCCCACATGCCTAGCGGAATCGCTCTGTTTTAGCTCCTCCTTCAATGTCTCCAGCTTCTTCTGCAAAAGCCTGATGAGGGGAATGACCTGACTCAGGCTGGCAGTGTCTGAACTGACTTCACGTGTGGCAAGTTCAAAGGGTTGCAGAACCTTGCACAACGTTGAAATCATTCTCCACTGCGCTTGAGTCAGGTGCATTCCACCTCCTTTGCCTATATCATGGCCAGATGTATAGGCTTGAATGGCCTTTTGCTGCTCCTCTATCCTCTGAAGCATATAGAGGGTTGAATTCCACCTCGTTACCACCTCTTGCTTTAGATGATGGCAGGGCAGGTTCAGGAATGTTTGGTGGTGCTCCAGTCTTCTGTACGCGGTGCATGAATGCCGAAAGTGGCCCGCAATTCTTCGGGCCACCGACAGCATCTCTTGCACGCCCCTGTCGTTTTTTAAATAATTCTGCACCACCAAATTCAAGGTATGTGCAAAACATGGGACGTGCTGGAATTTGCCCAGATGTAATGCACGCACAATATTGCTGGCGTTGTCCGATGTCACAAATCCCCAGGAGAATCCAATTGGGGTAAGCCATTCTGCGATGATCTTCCTCAGCTGCCGTAAGAGGTTTTCAGCTGTGTGCCTATTCTGGAAAGCGGTGATACAAAGCGTAGCCTGCCTAGAAACGAGTTGGCGTTTGCGAGATGCTGCTACTGGTGCCGCCGCTGCTGTTCTTGCAGCGGGAGGCAATACATCTACCCAGTGGGCTGTCACAGTCATATAGTCCTGAGTCTGCCCTGCTCCACTTGTCCACATGTCCGTGGTTAAGTGGACATTGGGTACAACTGCATTTTTTAGGACACTGGTGAGTCTTTTTCTGAGGTCTGTGTACATTTTCGGTATCGCCTGCCTAGAGAAATGGAACCTAGATGGTATTTGGTACCGGGGACACAGTACCTCAATCAAGTCTATAGTTGGCTCTGAATTAACGATGGATACCGGAACCACGTTTCTCACTGCCCAGGCTGCCAAGGCCTCAGTTATCCGCTTTGCAGCAGGATGACTGCTGTGATATTTCATCTTCCTCGCAAAGGACTGTTGGACAGTCAATTGCTTACTGGAAGTAGTACAAGTGGTCTTCCGACTTCCCCTCTGGGATGACGATCGACTCCCAGCAGCAACAACAGCAGCGCCAGCAGCAGTAGGCGTTACACTCAAGGATGCATCGGAGGAATCCCAGGCAGGAGAGGACTCGTCAGACTTGACAGTGACATGGCCTGCAGGACTATTGGCTTTCCTGGGTAAGGAGGAAATTGACACTGAGGGAGTTGGTGGTGTGGTTTGCAGGAGTTTAGTTACAAGAGGAAGGGATTTAGTGGTCAGTGGACTGCTTCCGCCGTCACCCAAAGTTTTTGAACTTGTTACTGACTTATGATGAATGCGCTGCAGGTGACGTATAAGGGAGGATGTTCCGAGGTGGTTAACGTCCTTACCCCTACTTATTACAGCTTGACAAAGGCAACACACGGGTTGACACCTGTTGTCCGCATTTGTGTTGAAATAATTCCACACCGAAGAGCTGATTTTTTTTGTATTTTGACCAGGCATGTCAATGGCCATATTCGTCCCACGGACAACAGGTGTCTCCCCGGGTGCCTGACTTAAACAAACCACCTCACCATCAGAATCCTCCTTGTCAATTTCCTCCCCAGCGCCAGCAACACCCATATCCCCATCCTGGTGTACTTCAACACTGATATCTTCAATTTGACTATCAGGAACTGGACTGCGGGTGCTCCTTCCAGCACTTGCAGGGGGCGTGCAAATGGTGGAAGGCGCAAGCTCTTCCGATCCAGTGTTGGGAAGGTCAGGCATCGCAACCGACACAATTGGACTCTCCTTGGGGATTTGTGATTTTGAATAACGCACAGTTCTTTGCTGTGCTTTTGCCAGCTTAAGTCTTCTTTTTTCTAGCGAGAGGATGAGTGCTTCCATCCTCATTTGAAGCTGAACCACTAGCCATGAACATAGGCCAGGGCCTCAGCCGTTCCTTGCCACTCCGTGTCGTAAATGGCATATTGGCAAGTTTACGCTTCTCCTCAGACGCTTTTAATTTTGATTTTTGGGTCATTTTACTGAACTTTTGTGTTTTGGATTTTACATGCTCTCTACTAGGACATTGGGCATCGGCTTTGGCAGACGACGTTGATGGCATTTCATCGTCTCGGCCATGACTAGTGGCAGCAGCTTCAGCACGAGGTGGAAGTGGATCTTGATCTTTCCCTATTTTTTTAACCTCCACATTTTTGTTCTCCATATTTTAAGGTGTGGAATTATATGCCAGAATCAATAGCAATGGCCTACTACTATATATACTGCGCACAACTAAAATGCACCACAGGTATAGAATGTAGATGGATAGTATACTTAATGGATGACGAGTGACGACACAGAGATAGGTACAGCAGTGGCCTACCGTACTGCTATATATAGTATACTGGTGGACACTTTCAGCAAACTGCTAAACTAGTCTAAAATGCACCACAGGTATACAATGTAGATGGATAGTATACTTAATGGATGACGAGTGACGACACAGAGGTAGGTACAGCAGTGGCCTACCGTACTGCTATATATAGTATACTGGTAGACACTGTCAGCAAAACTCTGCACTGTACTCCTGCTATAGCTGCTCCCCAGTCCTCACAAAGCAGTGTGAGCACTCAGCACAGATATATCATGCAGCACACTGAGCCAGTGGCGGATTTAGCGGGGGGCGATTAGGGCGAACGCCCCCCCTATATATACCGGCAGCGGGATGGAGGCCGGGTCCCGCCGCGGTATTGGGAATGGGTTGGAGAGCGGTGCGGCGGAGGAGGAGAGAGAGGAGTGTCCTGACGCGCGTACAGCTGCCTCTGTTCTGAGCACACACCCTCCTCCCTGTACGCGCATCAGGACGCTCTCTCTGTCTTCGTTCCCTGCCGCGCTGCACCGCTCTCCACCCGTTCCCAATACCGCGGCGGGACCCGGCCAGGCCTCTACCTATGAGGAGGTGTGTAGAGAGGTGTATGTGTGTGTGTGTGTTGGGGGGGGGGGGGGTGTCCCATTTCTCTTCTCCCTGCATTATTGTGCCTCATTCAGTGTGCTTATAATGTGCATTTCGCATCATTCGTCTCATTCTGGGTGCTATAACGTTAATTTTGCCTCATACAGCGTGCTATAATGTGAATTTTGCCTCATTCAGTGTGTGCTACAGTGTGAGTTTCGGCTCATTCACTGTGCTATAATGTGAATTTCGGCTCATTCAGCGTGCTATAATGTGAATTTCCGCTCATACCGCGTGCTATAATGTGAATTTCGGCTCATTCCGCGTGCTATAATGTGAATTTCCGCTCATACCGCGTGCTATAAACTGAATTTCGGCTCATTCCGCGTGCTATAATGTGAATTTCGCCTCATACAGCGTGCTATCATGTGAATTTCGGCTCATACAGCGTGCTATAAGGTGAATTTTGGCTCATTCAGCCTGCTATAATGTGCATTTCGGATCATTCACTGTGCTACAATGTGAATTTTGGCTCATTCACTGTGCTATAATGTGAATTTCGGCTCTCTGTATGCTACGATGTGAATTTCAGCTCATTCAGTGTGCTGTAATGTGAATGTCGGCTCATTCAGTGTGCTACAATGTGAATTTCGGCTCATTCAGTGTGCTACAATGTGAATTTCGGCTCTCTCAGTGTGCTACGATGTGAATTTAATCTCATTCAGTGTGCTGTAATGTGAATGTCGGCTCATTCCGCGTGCTATAATGTGAAGTTCGCCTCATACAGCGTGCTATCATGTGAATTTCGGCTCATACAGCGTGCTATAAGGTGAATTTTGGCTTATTCAGCCTGCTATAATGTGCATTTCGGATCATTCACTGTGCTATAATGTGAATTTCGGCTCTCTGTGTGCTACGATGTGAATTTCAGCTCATTCAGTGTGCTGTAATGTGAATGTCGGCTCATTCAGTGTGCTACAATGTGAATTTCGGCTCATTCAGTGTGCTACAATGTGAATTTCGGCTCATTCAGTGTGCTACAATGTGAATTTCGGCTCATTCAGTGTGTTACGATGTGAATTTCAGCTCATTCAGTGTGCTGTAATGTGAATGTCGGCTCATTCAGTGTGCTGGAATGTGAATGTCTGCTCATTCAGTGTGCTACAATGTGTATTTCGGCTCATTCAGTGTGCTACAATGTGAATGTCGGCTCATTCAGTGTGCTATAATGTGAATGTCGGCTCATTCAGTGTGCTACAATGTGAATTTCGGCTCATTCTGTGCGCTATAATGTGAATTTCGGCTCATTCTGTGTGCTATAATGTGAATTTCGGCTTATTCTGTGTGCTGTAGAAACAGAATTTGTCGGCAGATAAGAACCACTTGGCCCATCTAGTCTGCCCCCTTTTTTTTTTTTTTTACATTATTTTTATCTCTAACCTTATCTGATCCTTATTTCTTTGTAAGAATATCCTTATGTCTATCCCATGCATGTTTAAATTGCCCTACTGTCTTAGCCTCTACCACCTCTGATGGAAGGAATGGCGATTCGCCAGTCTGTATCACCAGTGCGCAGGGTTCTCTCCACTAACTGGCAACATTTTATTAGTAATGGCAACAATAGGAAATTTTAGAAGCGAACGGGAAGGGCATTACTAAGTGGGAGGGGCTATGATTAGGGGGAGGAGTCATAATTCTTAAACCGCCCCCCCCTAAAAGTTAAGTCTAGATCCGCCACTGCACTGAGCACAGATATGGTATGGAGCGTTTTTTTCAGGCAGAGAACGGATAAAAACTGATGGTCACTTATCAGCAAAACTCTGCACTGTACTCCTAACAGCTGCTCCCCAATCCTCCCCACAATTAAGCAATAAAAAACAAACAAAAATCAACTGTCTTCTACAATAAACGGAGAGGACGCCAGCCACGTCCTCTCCCTATCATTTCCAATGCACGAGTGAAAATGGTGGCGACGCGTGCCTGCTTATATGGAATCCGAATCTCGCGAGAATCCGACAGCGGGATGATGACGCTCGGGCGCGCTCGGGTTAACCGAGTCATACGGGAGAATCCGAGTATGGCTCGGACCCGTGTAAAAAGGGTAAAGTTCAGGGGGGTTCGGTTTCTCGGAAACCGAACCCGCTCATCACTAGTTTAAACAGCCTGATTGGTGGTGGGTAACCCCTATCATCAGAGGTGCTTCCCTCACCACCCTCCTTTTTAGGTGACAACACTCCCTTTATATTTGGCGCATAAGAGTGGGGAGTGAGCTGCATCAACAAAATCTGGTCTCTGGGGTCCTCACTCTCCCTCCCCAACACTATATTCCCTGGGAACTCCACATCCATGACCTCTGGTGCATCTGGACAGTGGTTTGCCTCCCCCTCCCCCATTTTGAGTGACGTTACACCCTCTACTTCTGAGGTATCACAGGGTAGCACAATCTGCATCACCAGCCTTGCATCAGGAAACCTGGCAGGGATAGTAAGTGGCTGGGGCCCTTCTTCTGCACTTAACCACTGGGCTGAATTTGGCTGCAGGGGAGCAGTGAGTATCTGTAATTCTTCTCCACGTGCTCCCCCCTCAAAAGCCTCTACCCCCTCCCTTGGGTCTGAAATGTCTTCTACGCCCTCAATTTATAATTTCTGGGCCTCCCCTAGCATAGCAAACTGGACAGCTGGTTCAGGTGCCACTGACAGACTAGACCTCACCTGCAGTGGTGAGTCCTCGGCCCTTATCAGCTCCTTGGTACCCTTGACACCAACATCTTCTTGGTACTGGCATTCATTCACCAGTTCCTCATCTTCTATCTCTGAAAATGGAAAGCTTGGAAGCTGCACTTCTCCCAGGTCTATTGCTGTATCAAGCAGATCATGACTCTGGGTCTTGTTCTCTGTGTGTGGTGCATTGAGCCCTCCCACCACAGGCACCTTAGCTGACTGGTTAGTCCTTTGTAAAGGAATGCTGTAACTCAGCTGTACCTCAGATATTCCTTTCATAGGATAGCACAGGGTAGCACTCACTGCACTTACTCGTGAGGTGTGGTACAGACTCCATGAATGCCTTTCTGGGGATAACTGCCTCCTGGAGTGATCCAACACACCTTGCTCCCTGGTCTGTTCACGCCACCTTAGAGTGGATTCCATCAGCCGACTGCTCGAGCTCTCCATCCTCTGACCCAGTCGCTGGCTTCGCAAATCTCCTCCATGCAAAACTTCAGACACCAGGTTGCGTTGCTGGCCCATTTCCTGTGGCACATCCTGATAGGACAGGGGAGTCTGTAGAGTATTGGACACTGTAGGACTGTTGTCTGGTAATCCCAGCACCTCCTTTATTACCCGCATCCGATCCTCGGGTGTTGTGCCATCTCCCAGCACTTCTAGACAGGCCTGTAATACCTCCGGTGTCCTTTCAAACGTTTCTCCAACCTTCCCCTCTCCAAGGGTTTTCAGACAGGGTTGTACTAACCCTCGGGATCCCACTCCGATCCTCCGCTCTCCCTGCGGTTACTGGCATCGAATGTCCCGGCTGAAGGTCTCAACCATTCCGTCACTTGTTCCTCCTCATCTGACTCCTCAGAATCCTCCTCCTCATCACAAGGGTGTTCTTGATCCCATAGAACCAATCTTGCAATTAGGGATTCCTTTACATCCGTTACGGTCACCTTAATACCGCGCGCTCGACAGACCATATGCAGGAATCTCTTGTTGAGGTTTTTGTACACCTCTGTTTCTGCCTCCATACTGCTGACTTTCCAAACGTACTAACAACTTTTCAGCAAGATACCTGGCTACTGTGTGCCAAACTGTTTACAAGGCTCTTAGGTGTACTCCGCCGACACCTCTCGCAGCCTTACCCAGGGTAAACTGGGACTGAGTGACCCCACTGCTTGCCACCAATTGTGAGGATACGGATTCTCTGATCACTCAGGTAAACAGTTAGTAAAGTGGCAAATGCCCTTTATTGTAAAAATACACGCACAGTACACAAAACAGTATCTATTACATGCCAGGATGGTATCTTACTAAGTCCCCACAGTAGTTTAGAATTAGTCTCCTGATGTCACATGCCAGCAGTAGTTCTGTGTCCCCTGGTCTGGGATACCAGCTCACACAGTGCCCTTTGCCACTGACGGCACCGCAATGCCTAGTCAGTGTCTCCACTCCAGAGGTACATCCACTCTTTCTGACCTTCTGTGTAGATCTTCTCCCTCAGTGCACATCCAGTAGCCTCTTGAAACCAGCAGATCCCAACAATGCTTCTAGGCCTCAGCACACTGGCAGCACTATCTTACCAGTAGCTTTCAGAAGCCAAACACATCACTCCTTTCAGGCCAGGAACTTCTGTGCACTCTCTGTTTCAATAGCCTCTGTTATCCTCAAACCTTTGTCTGTCCTACCATAAGGCGACACCTTCTGGCTCTGTATTGGGTGGGTTACATTAAAGGGGCTGACTACAGAACACTTTCAGATAGACCTACTTTAACATGTCCAGGCATGTCCTCTAGCACACAATAGATGTTAACTAAATTAACCTTAATTAATCTGATTGTGTAGCCTGGAATCCATTGTATGGGGAAGAATGAGGGGGGTGTATGGACTGACATCTGAGACTGGCTGTATCTACCCAACAGCAAACAAACAGGTTATCAAAGCAGTCACATGAGGGGGGGACACATTATTTTACAAACTATAATACAATAACCAGTACATTCATATATATACATCTTCATATGCATTCTGTACAAAACATCATGCTAGACATATTATTCCCTGATAAACACAAACACATATAACAGATGTCACGATCCGGGTATCTGGACGCCATTACTTACCCTTCAGAGGCCTCCTAAGGCTGGCTCAGCGTTCCAGGACCGGATCCCGCTGTTCCTGAGTTTCCACATGCAGAATGTCAGAGTGGTGATTTCATCAGCCGCGGCCTCCGCTGTGCCCGCGTGGTTAAATGTGCGCTTGTCAGTCTGGCGTCTCCTGTCTCCTGTGGCCGGCGTCGCCATTACTGTTTCAATTCTCACATGGATTACAAACCAAACTTCCCTCCAAGTGTCTGCATGGGCGCAGCCATCTTGGATTTTGTCATCTGAGCATTTCCACCAATCTGCTGTCTGTATTGTTGATTTGCATAATTGCCTAGCCAACCCCTTCCTTGCTGCAGGTATAAGTAAGCTGTGCCTGAGCAAGGAAGGCGTCAGTGCTTTGGTTGTCTAACCTAGTTCCAGTTTGTCTCTCTCCTGTGGTTGTCTTCCAGGTTCCAGCTCCTGTCTCCAGACTTCTGCTATAGAGACCCGCACCAGCATTCCATCTGCGGTGTAGCCTGACTCTCCGATCCATTCTGGACTCACCTGTTTCCAGTTACATCAATCACCTGCTTCCAGCCCAGCTTCCAGCAGTGTACAGCTTCTCTTAAAGGGCCGGTGTCCTTTCTGCAGTTTACCACTCTCCACCGGTATTATTATTTCACGCTCTCAAACTCCAAACTTCATCAATCACCTGCTTCCAGCCCAGCTTCCAGCAGTGTACAGCTTCTCTTAAAGGGCCGGTGTCCTTTCTGCAGTTTACCACTCTCCACCGGTATTATTATTTCACCGCTCTCAAACTCCAAACTTCATTATTATTTCATCGCTCTCAAGTTCGTTTATTATTTAACTGGTTCCAGCCAGTATCCACTCCGTACCAACAACAGTCTGGTTCCAGCCAGTATCCACAGCAGCCGTTTTATCTTCAGCAACCCAGCCTTTCCTGGAACACCAGCTGGTACGATCCTGGGTTCTCTCCATTGCTACAGTCAGGCCTGGTAAGGACTTTCCAACTAGAAGATTATAAGAACTGTCTCACTCTACCAGTGCCTGTGGCCCTTGCCACCCTGTAGTACCCAGGAATTGTATTTATCCTCTGTTGACTTTTATGTTTCCTTTACTGCTGCTGTGTTACGGAGTTTGTCATAATAAACATCATTGACTTTTATCCTGGTTGTCGTGGTCACGCCTTCGGGCAGTTATTCTACATGTTACTTACATGTCTAGGGGTCTGATACAACCTCCCAGGTTCCGTTACATCTCAGCCCCTACAACTGAGGCTGCCTCCCGTCAGCTCAGGCCCTCAGTTGTGACAGTAAGCACTGACCTAATGAATCCAGCCGGAGACCAGGATCAAGCGGCCAGGCCAATGCAAGAACTGGCAGCCCGACTTGAACATCAGGAGGCTGCACAGGGCCACATCATCCGCTGTCTCCAGGATCTCTCTACACGGCTGGATGGGATTCAAACGACCCTCCGTGGACCTGGCACGTCCGGTGCGTCCACTACAGTGACACCAGCTGTAACCCCACCCACCTTACCCATTTCCAGTCCACATCTTCATCTTCCAACGCCAGCAAAATTTGATGGATCTCCAAGGTTCTGCAGGGGATTTCTCAATCAATGTGAAATCCACTTTGAGCTTCTACCTGGCAATTTCTTCAGTGACCGTACCAAAATTGCCTATATCATCTCCCTTCTCAGTGGCTCAGCCCTTGACTGGGCATCACCTTTATGGGAGAAGTCTGATCCCCTGCTATCCTCCTATACTGACTTTGTAGCTACATTCAGGCGCATCTTCAACGAGCCAGGCCGGATAACATCTGCTTCATCTGAGATTCTCCGTTTACGCAAGGGAACACGTACTGTGGGACAGTATCTTATACAGTTTAAAATCCTGGCATCCGAACTGGCATGGAACGACGAGGCCCTGTATGCTGCATTCTGGCATGGCTTATCAGAACGCATCAAGGATGAGTTAGCTACCAGAGACTTGCCCTCTAAGTTGGATGAGCTAATTTCTCTTTGCACGAAGGTTGATCTACGTTTCAGAGAGAGAGCAACTGAGCGAGGAAGATCATCTACTCCTAAATCTTCTGCTCCTCCTCCTCGTCAACCATCTCCATCCAAGGATGAGCCTATGCAAATTAGTCGTTCCCGTCTATCTCCCGCTGAGCGCCGAAGACGTCTCTCTGAGTCTCTCTGTCTCTACTGTGCAGCTCCGTCGCACACTATCAATGCCTGTCCCAAACGTCCGGGAAACTCCAGATCCTAGCTCGCCAAGGAGAGGGCCGGCTAGGAGTAATGATCTCCTCTCCATCTCCTCATGACTGTAACCTCCCAGTGTCGCTCCAAATTGCTCAACGTTACAGGAACGTCATTGCCCTCCTTGATTCCGGAGCAGCTGGGAATTTCATAACCGAAGCTTATGTTAAACGGTGGTCCCTACCCACCGAGAGACTGTCCTCGTCCATCTCTTTGACTGCCGTGGATGGCAGCAAGATTTTTGACGCAGTCATTTCCTTAAGGACTCTTCCAGTTCGTCTGAGAGTGGGAGTTCTTCATTCTGAGTATATTTCTTTTTTAGTGATTCCAAGAGCCACACATCCAGTGGTTTTAGGCCTTCCATGGCTCCGTCTCCACAACCCATCAATTGACTGGACGACTACGCAAATGCTGGCATGGGGTCCCTCCTGTGCTGAGACTTGTTTAGCCAAAGTTCTTCCTGTTTGTTCTTCCTTCCCCAGGTCATCTGATGTTCCGCCTCCTCCATATCAAGACTTCACGGACGTGTTCAATAAAGCCTCTGCTGATATCCTTCCTCCTCATAGAGAATGGGACTGCCCAATCGACCTCATTCCAGGGAAGGTTCCACCGCGAGGCCGAACTTATCCATTGTCTCTGCCTGAGACACACTCCATGGAAGAGTACATCAAAGAGAACCTGGCGAAGGGTTTCATCCGACCATCTTCTTCCCCAGCCGGCGCAGGCTTCTTCTTCGTTAAGAAGAAAGACGGTGGTCTGTGTCCGTGCATCGACTACAGAGGTCTGAACGACATTACCGTCAAGAACCGATACCCTTTACCCCTGATTACCGAGCTCTTTGATAGAGTTAGTGGTGCAACTATTTTCACAAAGCTGGACTTGAGGGGTGCCTACAATCTCATCCGAATCCGTGAGGGTGACGAGTGGAAGACCGCCTTTAACACCCGTGACGGACATTATGAGTACCTCGTCATGCCCTTCGGATTGAGCAACGCTCCAGCAGTCTTCCAGCACTTCGTGAATGAGATTTTCAGGGACATCTTGTACCGCCATGTCGTGGTTTATCTAGACGACATCCTCATCTTTGCTAATAATCTCGAAGATCATCGTTTCTGGGTAAAAGAGGTTCTTTCCCGTCTCCGTGTCAATCACCTCTATTGTAAATTGGAGAAGTGTGTGTTTGAAGTTAAAACCATTCCGTTTCTAGGTTACATTGTGTCCGGTTCCGGACTAGAGATGGATCCTGAGAAACTCCAAGCAATCCAGAATTGGCCTATACCCTTAAGCCTCAAAGGGGTCCAGAGGTTCTTAGGGTTCGCCAATTATTATAAAAAATTTATACGAGACTTTTCCACCATTGTGGCGCCTATCACTGCATTAACCAAGAAAGGTGCTAATCCGTCCAAGTGGTCCGAGGAAGCTACACAGGCCTTTCACCTTCTGAAGCAACGGTTCATCTCTGCACCAGTTCTGAAACAGCCCGACACCGACTCTCCTTTTATCTTAGAGGTAGATGCCTCCTCCGTTGGAGTAGGAGCAGTGTTATCCCAGAGGGCCAAAGATGGACATCTACATCCTTGCAGTTTCTTCTCCCGGAAGTTCTCCCCAGCTGAGCGCAACTATGCCATTGGCGATCAGGAGTTGCTAGCCATCAAGCTCGCTCTGGAGGAGTGGAGATACCTGTTGGAGGGAGCTTCCCACTCAATCACCATACTTACCGACCACAAAAATCTTTTATATCTCAAAGGCGCACAATGTCTGAATCCTCGTCAGGCCAGATGGGCACTTTTCTTCTCTAGGTTTGACTTTAAACTCCAGTTCTGTCCGGGTTCTCAGAATCGTAAGGCCGATGCCCTTTCCCGCTCATGGGAGCAAGAAAATGAGTCCGAGTCTGCAGACAAGCATCCTATTATTAATCCATTGGCATTCTCCACGGTAGGGATGGACTCTACGCCTCCACCAGGGAAAAGTTTTGTTAAGCCAGTTCTAAGGAAGAAGCTCATGCATTGGGCCCATGCTTCCCGTTTTGCTGGACATACAGGCATTCAGAAAACCCTTGAATTTATTTCTAGGTCCTACTGGTGGCCAACTCTAAAGAAGGACGTTATGGAATTTATTGCCTCCTGCCCAAAGTGTGCCCAACACAAAGTCTCCCGCCAGTCGCCTGCGGGGCAACTGGTTCCATTATCTGTTCCCCGTCGACCTTGGACCCATTTGTCGATGGACTTTGTTTCCGATCTACCTATCTGCAACAAGTTTAATACCATCTGGGTGGTAGTTGACCGGTTCACCAAGATGGCACATTTCATCCCTCTCACCGGTCTTCCGTCAGCTTCCAAGTTGGCTCAAGTGTTTATACAAGAGATCTTCCGACTTCACGGTCTTCCTGAAGAGATCATCTCGGATCGTGGAGTACAATTTGTAGCCAAATTTTGGCGAAGTTTGTGTCAAGCCCTCCAAGTCAAGTTAAAGTTTTCCACGGCTTACCATCCTCAGACCAATGGTCAAACCGAGAGGGTGAATCAGGACTTGGAGGCCTTCCTCCGTATATATGTGTCTTCCTCTCAAGATGACTGGGTTCAACTCCTTCCTTGGGCCGAGTTCAGCCACAACAATCAATACCATTCCTCATCTTCTTCTACACCATTCTTCATTAATTATGGATTCCACCCTAAAGTCCCAGAATTCCAACCGCTTCCCGCAACTTCTGTTCCAGCAGTGGATGTCACCTTGCGTCAGTTTTCAAATAACTGGAGGAACGTCCGCGCAGCCCTGCTTAAAGCCTCATTCAGGTATAAGAAGTTTGCCGATAGGAAGCGTAGAGCGGTTCCTGCTCTCAAGGTGGGTGATCGTGTGTGGCTGTCCACGAAGAATTTGAGGTTGAGAGTTCCCAGCATGAAATTTGCACCTCGCTACATCGGACCCTTCAAGATTGAACAAGTCATCAATCCTGTTGCCTACAGGTTACAGTTACCATCCTTCTTGAAAATACCCAGGACATTTCATGTTTCTTTGTTGAAACCGCTGATCCTGAATCGGTTTCATTCCGCACTTCCTCCAGCTCCCAAAGTTCAGACTCAACGGGGAGTCGAGTACGAGGTGGCCAAGATTTTGGACTCACGTTTCCGTTACGGTCAGTTACAATACCTCATTGACTGGAAGGGCTATGGTCCTGAAGAACGCTCTTGGACCAATGCCTCAGACGTCCATGCTCCTGCCTTGGTCTGAAATTTCCACGCAAAGTTTCCTTTAAAGCCTAAGAAGTGTCCTGGGGCAACTCCTAAAGGGGGGGGTGCTGTCACGATCCGGGTATCTGGACGCCATTACTTACCCTTCAGAGGCCTCCTAAGGCTGGCTCAGCGTTCCAGGACCGGATCCCGCTGTTCCTGAGTTTCCACATGCAGAATGTCAGAGTGGTGATTTCATCAGCCGCGGCCTCCGCTGTGCCCGCGTGGTTAAATGTGCGCTTGTCAGTCTGGCGTCTCCTGTGGCCGGCGTCGCCATTACTGTTTCAATTCTCACATGGATTACAAACCAAACTTCCCTCCAAGTGTCTGCATGGGCGCAGCCATCTTGGATTTTGTCATCTGAGCATTTCCACCAATCTGCTGTCTGTATTGTTGATTTGCATAATTGCCTAGCCAACCCCTTCCTTGCTGCAGGTATAAGTAAGCTGTGCCTGAGCAAGGAAGGCGTCAGTGCTTTGGTTGTCTAACCTAGTTCCAGTTTGTCTCTCTCCTGTGGTTGTCTTCCAGGTTCCAGCTCCTGTCTCCAGACTTCTGCTATAGAGACCCGCACCAGCATTCCATCTGCGGTGTAGCCTGACTCTCCGATCCATTCTGGACTCACCTGTTTCCAGTTACATCAATCACCTGCTTCCAGCCCAGCTTCCAGCAGTGTACAGCTTCTCTTAAAGGGCCGGTGTCCTTTCTGCAGTTTACCACTCTCCACCGGTATTATTATTTCACCGTTCTCAAACTCCAAACTTCATCAATCACCTGCTTCCAGCCCAGCTTCCAGCAGTGTACAGCTTCTCTTAAAGGGCCGGTGTCCTTTCTGCAATTTACCACTCTCCACCGGTATTATTATTTCACCGCTCTCAAACTCCAAACTTCATTATTATTTCATCGCTCTCAAGTTCGTTTATTATTTAACTGGTTCCAGCCAGTATCCACTCCGTACCAACAACAGTCTGGTTCCAGCCAGTATCCACAGCAGCCGTTTTATCTTCAGCAACCCAGCCTTTCCTGGAACACCAGCTGGTACGATCCTGGGTTCTCTCCATTGCTACAGTCAGGCCTGGTAAGGACTTTCCAACTAGAAGATTATAAGAACTGTCTCACTCTACCAGTGCCTGTGGCCCTTGCCACCCTGTAGTACCCAGGAATTGTATTTATCCTCTGTTGACTTTTATGTTTCCTTTACTGCTGCTGTGTTACGGAGTTTGTCATAATAAACATCATTGACTTTTATCCTGGTTGTCGTGGTCACGCCTTCGGGCAGTTATTCTACATGTTACTTACATGTCTAGGGGTCTGATACAACCTCCCAGGTTCCGTTACATCTCAGCCCCTACAACTGAGGCTGCCTCCCATCAGCTCAGGCCCTCAGTTGTGACAACAGAGGGATGATGTCTATTGGGAATCCAGGCAGCATGCTGTATAGGTGATAACCAAGTTCTGTCCTGTCTCTTTACACTAACGCACTGAATCCAGAAACAGGCTGGCAAAAAGTATTCCTCATGAGCCAGCTGGGACTGCGTCCGTTACACTTCCTACATATTGTAGGGAACAGGGACACTGCAAAACATATTTACAGTAATTGGATTTACAATTCATGAATTGTTTAATTCCAAACGATTCACCATTAGTATTCAATGTTATACTGATTGTCTTATTAACCATAAATTTACACGTTAAACTGGCTTATTACAATGATAATTACCAGATTGTGAGTTAGCCAGTTAAAGGAACCCCCCATCTCCTAAATTCTTCTAATTCTTAACATGCTTGGAGCTAAAAGATCACCCACATTAGTGTTCTTTTTTAAAATTACTGCCGGTTTCTTTTCAATAACATTCCTCAATACAGGATCTTGTTCTAGTATTGAAAAGTTAGTAAACCATCTTTTTAATTTCCCATGATTTGGTGTTCTATTTGGATGAAAATATTATATACTCAGATATAAATTTGTTAAATGGTTGAGCACTCTTGTACACTAATAAAGGGCCACTACTCCCCTTACCCGAGTATCCTGTTTTTCATCTCCCACTATTTTAATTTTAGTTGCAAGGAAAGCCTTCCTACATAGCTTTTTAGCATACTTCCTCGCGTTCTACAGAGGTTTATCAGGGTATCCTCTTCTTTTAAAGTGCCCCAGCATAATTTCCATTTGGGAGAAAAAGTCCTCATCATCCGCACAATTTCTCCCGAGGCGTCCTATCTGGTTTTTGGAATATTTTTTATCCATGGTCTGTGGTGACCACTAGTATAATGTAAATGATTACAAGCTCCAACAGGCTTCATATAATTTGATGGAATAATTATCCTGTCCCTTGCAGAGAATGCAACATCCAAAAAGACTACCGTGTCATAACTAAACGTGTGTAAAAGACCAATTAAAATTTGTGTTCAAATAATTTACAAACTCAAGTGCTCTGTCCTGACCCCCATTTGAAATAATAAATTAATCATCTATAAACCGGCCATAAAGGACCAGATTCTCTCTATACGGGCCGCTCCATATGAGTTGTTCCTCGATACGGCCCAAATAGAGAGTCACAAAGCTTGGTGCGAATCTGGTCCCCATGGCCGTTCCCAGTCTCTGTAAATAATGTGTTGAACAAAAAATAATTCTGTTAAAATAAATAATATTGCATCAATTACAGTCACGACTTTCATTTGTTGTATTTGTGTCTTCTTTAAAATAATGTTTAGTAGCCTCAATTCCTGCCAATTGTGCTTTTAACCTTTTCTTGTGTGTGCTGCCACTGCTGCAGTATGTCAGGCAAAGAGTATGTTTCCTATAAGTCACAGTGTTCCTCTTCTGCAGGGGATTCACTAGTGTATACTCGGTGTAGTATCCCTTCTCGGGCTAGTGGGCGGAGCCAGCATGGCTGGACACCATTAGGGGATGATTTCCACCATCTCTACTAAATTATCTTGTAATGAGAAAGAGACGCATTACTTAAGACAGTCTATGGCTGAGTTTATGCAAAAGATCTCAGTACTCAGACCAGCGTCTCAGTCCTCTACCATTTGTCTGCAAAAACTTACTTTGGCCCATATCCTACATTCTGACTGAAAATGAAGGGTCAGAAATGGAGGAAGGTGAGGTGGAGGAGGGTACTCTTCCGCAGGGTGTAGAGGTTCTCATAGAGTCTATCCGAGAAGTCCTAAATATCCCTTATAAGGAGACAGACAAGTTTGAGGAATCTTACTTTAATATAAAGAAAAAAACCTCAGCCACTTTTCCCGAGTCAGAGGAACTAAATACCCTGTTTAAAGAACCGTGGGTTAATCCAGATAAGAAATTTCAAACTCCTAGGCGGTTATTATCTTTTCCTTCTGAGGATAGGAAAAAATGGGAAAATCCACCGATAGTGGATACATCAGTCTCCAGGCTCTCATGTAAAACAGTATTGCCTGTTTCTGGTGCAGCCTCCCTAAAGGATACAGCTGATCGTAAGATTGAGACTACCCTCAAATCTTTATATACAGCTACAGGGGTTGCCCAGAGACCTACTATAGCATGTGGGTGGATTACTCGAGCTATTGCTAAATGGTCTGGTTAATTTAATTGAGGGTTTAGACACCTTACCTCAAGAGGAAATTCTGTTACTCCTGCAGCACATACTAGACTCTGCAATCTTTGTGGTGGAAGCCATTAAAGACAGAGGTTTGCTTAATGCACGCACTACAGCTATGGCAGTGTTGGCACGCAGGGGATTATGGCTACGTCAGTGGACTGCTGACGCGGACTCCAAAAAAGGTGTGGAAGGCCTACCTTTCACAGGTGAGGTCTTATTTGGCAATGAACTCGACAAGTGGATCTCATTAGCTACTGCGGGTAAGTCCGCTTTTCTTTTTCATCCACTAGGGGTCACTGGAGTACTCTTGGGATAAGGACGGGGCGATAGCAGGATAGGCACAATTTAAATATTTAAATTAGTAACTCTCCTCCATACTCCCATAGTACCTCAGTATTTTTTCTGTGCTCACCAGGATAGAAGCCCACGTGGAGTTTCTCCATAGATTTTTCTAATTTTTACTTTTATTTTTAATTTTTACTTTTTATTCACAATCCCTTCCCAGCTTAGAAAGAAGCTTGGGTCTGGGATTGTTGGTGCTGCTGCTGCAGCAGCTATTGGCTTGTCGGTGCTCAGAGAGGAGCACCACCATAGACCACACGCACCTGGGCTGATGGCAGCCCGAGACGAGCTGGACAGAGCTTGCTACAGAAGCCCCGTCATAGCCTCCACTGGAATAAGGTAACAGGCAGCTCACACTGCCGCCACTCCTTTAATGACTTGCTGGGGGATCAAGGCGCTCATCATGCTGCCGCCCCACTGTGTGAATTTTCATACCCTCTACCCTTAGCGCCCGCAGCTGCTTCCCAGCTCCTGCCTCCCGCTGCCTGCTTCTCGGCCCAGCCGCGGACAGCCACGCTGCTACCGCTGGGCGTCTGCCTCCGTTCCCCGGTTCCCTCGGATCCTGCTCCATAATCGCGGTGGAAGCTGCCACCGTCGGCCGTCTGCCTCACTTCCCTGCCTCCATCTGCTCTCAGGCTCACGGCGGGGGTGAGCTCTGCCGCGGACAGTGTCCACATTAAACAGACCCCGGACTGCTCTCACTGCTGCCGCGGTCTGCCAGTGCTACAAGCAGCGATGCTGCACAGGGGGAGATCGTGGGGACTGAGGGGGTGGAAGCATTATACCTTGCAGCGCCACAGCTCTGGGAGTAGTATTGTCCCTCATATCTGGCTATTAAGCCTGTAATACATAAGAGGGATGTCTACAGTATTTTAAAATAGGTTATGCTTAGTATAACCTGACAATGTGGTTTCTTATACATGTATAACATAGAAGCACATGGCTGGGGGCCATTTTAACTCTACTTCCTGCTTCTTCTTTCTGGAAGTTGCTGTCCTACAACACTCAGCCACCAGATGGAGCAGGGGTGTTAGTAGGAATTTAGACGGATCAGGTTTCATATAGTCTGGCCACGTGCACTGCACTTCGGCCGTATACACACTTTAAGTCATGGGACTTGTCTGTCTTTGTCTATTTGTGTACATATTGAGTAAGGCACCAGCAAAATCAAAGAAGAAGCTTAACTGCAATGTCTGTGCGAGTGTGTTACCTGAGGGATCTACCACATGCACAGTATGTTTTGTAAATACCGCTGCAAATACAATTCTTCTCCTGATCCTCAATGGGCAATGCTAGCAGATGTAATATCTGGGTTACTGCCAACTGTACACACCTTCCTGCAAGGTGTCCTCAGAGTACAACCTCCATTTATACCACCTACAGTGCCAAAGGACTTGAATCTGGTTTTAGATTTTTTACAGTTTTCATATTTTGAACCCTTACAACAAGTGGATGTTAAGTTTCTCACTTGGAAACTTTGGTATGTCCCAAGACTACTCCAGTGACCCCTAGTGGGTGAAAAAGAAAATAGGATTTTGGTACTTACTGTATACCTTTTCTTTGAATCCACAGGGGGCACTGGATGCCCACCCAGAGCCGTTTTTACCTGTCTTGTGGTAAGTTCAGTGGATCTTATGGTAACACATTCTCACCGACTTGTTCAAATGTTCAGGTTATATCGATTATGGTGTCAACTGTTTAGTTGTCCATTACGTTATGTGTCAACTTCATTGTTGACCGTTATGTTATAATGTTATATGTAATTCTCCATTGTTCATCTTCTCTATCGCTCCTGTTCGGCTCAGTAAAAAACACTGAGGTACTATAGGAGTATGGAGGAGGGAGGAGAGTTACTAATTTAAATATTTTAATTGTGCCTATTCTGCTAATGCCCCGTCCATATCCCAACAGTACTCCAGTGCCCCCTGTGGATTCAAAGAAAAGGATTTATCTGGTAAGTACTTAAATCCTATTATCTACCTTCTGCAGCTCTACCAGCCAGGAAGGCCTACTCAGAACCCAATTTACAGTGCTTTCAGACTGCAAAGTTTAGGGGCAAGGCTAGAGGTTCTTCTACCACCGTCAGAGGTGCTAGAGGGAAACCACGCAAACCAGCGACTGCTGGTTTACAGGGACAGCTCAGGCTCTGTTTCCTCAAAACTTTCTGCATGACGGTGGTCCGCAATTCCTGGGAGACAGGCAGGTGGGAGGCCGGCTACAATTCTTCAGTCAGGCCTGGAAAAGATCTTGCCAGAATCCCTGGGTCATAGACCTTATATCACAGGGCTACAGGCTGGAGTTCCAGGATCTCCCGCCTCACAGATTCTTCAAATCAGGCTTACCAGTTTCACAGGAATCAAGAATAACCTTGCAAGAAGCCATTCAAAAACTGTTACAGATCCAGGTCATTGTTCCAGTTCCACCTCATTTACAAAACAAGGGCTACTGTTCCAGCTTGTTTGTATTTCCATAATTGGATGGTTCGGTAAAACCGATTTTAATCTCAAATCATTGATCCCATACTTATAAATGTGTTCAAATTCAAGATGGAGTCTCTGAGAGCGGTGATCTCAGGTCTGGAAGAGGGGGAATTCCTAGCGTCTCTGGATGTCAAGGATGCGTACCTTCACATTCCGATCTGGCCGCCTCATCAGGCTTATCTACGTTTTGCACTTCAGGACTGTCACTACTAGTTTCAGGCCCTGCCATTTGGTCTCTCCACGACACCGAGGGTATTCACCAAAGTGATGGCAGAGATGATGATGTTACTCCTGAGAATTTCCATATTACTTTAAATAAACATTTCAATGCCAGCGTTTATATATACTGCGGACACAAGGCGCATCTTATTACCATATACGATAATAGTGCGCTGAACGTCGCAGCACTATGTCCCTTAAGAGAAAGCAAGTAGTCGCACACATGGTATTACTGAGGTCCAATGCTCAGAGATATATATGTATTTGATATTAAAAGTTATGCATACAAAATAACATGTACAATATATGATTCAGTATAACATGTATAAGCCTAGGTAAGTGGTACAGAGTTATAGTTACATAAGAAGCAGATACAGCCAACATACGTCACCCTGTCCCATAGAACTATCCTCCATCTCAGCAACAGCAACTAACTATATCTTAGAAACTGCCTATATCAAACAGTGGGAGTTAACAGTCTGTTGGTTTCAGTCTCCTTCCATTGGTCCAGGAGAGGGAGGTCTCTTATTCCTTGTGTGTTATTGGTCAGTTCATATGCAAGCAACATCCAGTTTCAAGATGCAGGAAGTCTTTTGTTCTCATAGAATGTGACTTTATATTTCATACATTTGTTCATAACTAATTGTTGCAATGAGCTACAAGTTACCCATAGCTATCAAATTAATCCACACATTCTCCTGATCATTTTGGCCCTAAGCATGATATAATTAACTTGTTCCATCCCAATAATATATATATATATCCGGTTTTACACTCTATTATATAAATACAATTATAATACAAGTCTGGTGCTAAACATGTTTTGTCTATGTGTAATCTATGTGTTGAATATGTCTTTTTGTGGCTTCTCTGTGCGAATGCGTATGTCACTGTATATCCTGTGCACGCTGCGTGTATGCGCACGCACGGCGGTAATGCACACGAACAGAGGCCACTCTGTTTGGCGTTTGTATGTTGTGTGTATGTAATATTTTTGACTTTGACTCTCCGCAGACAGGGAGTGAACGTAATGCCTTACCTGGATGATCTTCTGATAAAAACTGCATCTAGGGAGCAGTTGTTGGAGAACATTGGTCTCACGACCAGATTACTCCTGGCTCATGGGTGGATTCTGAACCTACCAAAATCTCACCTAGAACCAATGCAGAAGCTTCATTTCCTGGGAATGACAGGGGGGCACAGAGTCTCAGAGAGTTCCTTCCCTTGGAAAAGGCAATGTTGATCCAGTCGATGATTCGGGCTGTCGTGAAGCCGACCCAAATCTCAGTGCATCTCTACATCCACCTTCTGGGGAAAATGGTGGCTTCTTACGAAGCAATTCAGTATGGAAGGTTTCATGCGAGGCCCTTCCAGCTGGACCTGTTGGACAAATGGTCCGAATCGCATCTTCACATGCATCAGTGCATTCGTCTGTCGCCAAAAGCCTGGATCTGTCTCCTTTGGTGGCTACAAACTTCTCACCTAGCTGCTAACCACAGACGCAAGCCTCAGAGGTTGGGGTGCAGTCACCCAGGGGGTGCAGTTTCAAGGAAGATAGTCAAGTCAGGAAATCATTCTTCTAATAAATATCCTGGAACTCAGGACTGTCTACAACGCCATTCTACAGGCCTCATCTCTTCTTCAGAATCAGGCCATTCAAGTTCAGTCAGACAATGGGACAGCGGTGTCTTACATCAACCAACAGCAACCAACAGGACAGAACGAAAAGCAGGGCTGCAAAACACGCCATGGCATTGTCGGCGATCTTCATTCCGGGATTAGACAACTGGGAAGCAGACTTCCTCAGCAGACACGACCTGCACGTGGGGGAATATGGCGTCCACCCGGAGGTGTTCCAGTGACTAACACGTCAGTGGGGTTATCCACAAATCGACATGATGGCCTCTCGACTCAACAAGAAGCTCAAGCGGTATTGTTCCAGGTTGAGGGACCCACAAGCTGTAGCAGTCGACGCCCTGACATCTCCGTAGGACTACCAGCTGGTGTACATGTTTCCTCCTATTCCTCTGATCCCAATAGTTCTCAAAAGAATAAAAAAGGAAAGAGTTCACGCAATCCTCACTGCTGCGGACTGGCCGCGAAGGGCCTGGTATGCGGATCTTCTCGAGATGCTAATCGAAGATCTGTAGCCTCTGCCTCTTTGAGAGGCTCTTCTGCAACAGGGCCCATTCGTCTATCAAGACTTACCATGGCTAAGTTTGATGGCATGGAAGTTGAACGGCTGATTCTAGCCAGGAGAGGGATTCCTGACAAGGTTATCCCAACTATGATCTAAGCCAGGAAGGGGGTAATGTCAAAACATTACCATCGTTGCTGGAAGAAATACATCTCTTGGTGTGAAAGCAGATGATATTCAACGGTGGACTTTCATCTGGGACGTTTCCTGCAGTCGAGAGTTGACGTGGGCCTATAAAAGTTCAGATTTCAGCCTTGTCTATTTTCTTTCAGAAACAATTGGCTTCTCTCCCTGAGGTTCAGACGTTTTTGAAAGGTGTTCTTCACATCCAACCTCCCTTTGTGCCTCCAACGGCACCTTGGGATCTCAATTTGGTTCTGACTTTCCTCCTATCGGACAGGTTTGAACTGTTACAGGAGGTAGACGTAAAGTATCTTACACGGATGACCATCACGTCGGAGCTGGGGGTGTTGTCTCACAAGAGCCCCTACTTGATTTTCCATGAATACAGGGCTGAACTCAGGACTCGTCAACAGTTCCTTCCTAAGGTGGTGTCAGCGTTTCACATCACCCAGCCAATTGTGGTCCCGGTTGTTACTGACACCTCTGCTACTTCAAAGTTCTTGGGTGTTGTATGGATAATATGTAAAGCAAACTGGTCATCACAGGAAATCAGACTCGCTGTTTGTTTTGTATGATGCCTACAAGATTGGGAGTCCTGCTTCAAAGCAGTCAATTGCTCACTGGATCAGGCTCACTATCCAGCATGCGCTTATTCCACGGCAGGTTTGCAGATTCCAAAATCTGTACAGGCCCACTCTCCTAGGTCGGTGGGTTCCTCTTGGACGGCTGCCCAGGGTGTCTCGGCATTACAGCTCTGCCGAGCAGCTACTTGGTTGGGTTCTAACACGTTTGCCAAGTTTTACAAGTTCGATATCTTTGCCTCTGAGGAACTTCAGTTTGGTCAGTCAGTTCTGCAGGAACCTCAGCACTCTCCCACCGGGTTTGGGAGCTTTGGTACTTCCCCATGGTACTAAATGGATTCCCAGTATCCCCTAGGACGTAAGAGAAAATAGGATTTTAATTACCTACCGGTTATTCCTTATCTTGTAGTCCGTAGGGGATACTGGGCTCCCGCCCGGTGCTTTGTTCTTCCTGCAAGGTTACTTTCATTACTGTTGTTTGGTTCAGCTGTTGCTGTATTGGTTTTCAAGTTTGGTTAGCATGGCTTTCCTCTTGTTCTGGTTGTGCTGGTTTGAAATCTCACCACTTTCCTTATCTATATCTTTCTCTCAAAGTATGTCCGTCTCCTCAAGCACAGTTTCCTAGACTGAGTCTGGTAGGAGGGGCAGAGATGGAGGAGCCAGCACACGTTAACAAACTTCTATAGTGCCCATGGCTCCAAGTGAACCTGTCTATACTCCATGGTACTAAATGGATTCCCAGTATCCCCTATGGACTACGAGAAAAGGATTTACCAGTAGGTAATTAAAATCCTATTTTTTCTTTCAGTATTCACTGGGCCCAGTGGGTATAGCTAGGCGTCCATTTTGGACACTAAGAAGCTAACTTGTTTGAGTGCAGCCTGGGAGGCCCCTCCTCTCATGTACCCAGCCTGCAACAGGGCAGTCAGATTTTCCTTGGTGCCTTACAGGAAAGGGCACGTTTCAAAGGAGCAAAGGCATTTAACCCTGATAACTTTTTTTCTTCACAAGCTGCTAGCGCTGTCAGCGCAGCTGTCCAGCGCTCTGCTCTGCAGCCGGGGGCCCTGTCTTCATAGCCAGCCGCCCCAGCATCTCCTAGGCATCAGAAGCAGCCGCAGGCAGAACGGAGGATCAGGTAACTGTTCTCCCGCTCACAGGAAGCTGGCAATGCGGTGAACACCACTGGGGAGAGGCAGCTCCGGTAGTTCTGGTGGTGGCATCAGGTCTCTTGTTTGTTCCACTAGCCCACCAGGGACTATATAGCTGGCGGGAGAGGGTCCCTGGGGGCAGTGTCCCGTAGCTCAGCCCCTGTTGGCGGATTCCTATTACTATGTTTTTTCCACGCTCTCCTTATCTCCTCCCTCTCCCCTCCCATCCCTGCAAGCCCTGTGGCCATTTTATACCTGACTGATCTGCAGAATGCAGGGAGCTCAGAAGTTTGTTTTCATTGGGAGATGCTGCACATGGGCTTACTTTGCTGCAGGCATCTACTGTAAGTTGCACAATTATCCTGTTGGAAAAAGCTACTCCTGCCTCCCTTATACCAGCACTGTCATAGTGTCAGGTTGTATATTCCTTAACTCACCCATGGTGTTGGAAGTTGGAAAACGGTGCCAGGTTTCTCCTCTTTCCTATTGAACACTGCTAGCGGTACTTTGGTGTACTAACTTAGTTGTACAGTATCACTGTTTACCTAAACAGTAGCAATTATTGTGGTGGGCACACAGCTACAGTACCAGACCCACTTATTCCTATACTTGTGGCTTTCTAGGCCAGTGTTACATAGCCGCCACTATCCACTTACCTATATTACTAGGTCTGTGTATGTGAGTGCCTGTTTTTCCTGTGCTATCCTTTACAGGTGGGAATATGTCCTCCAGGGGATCTTCCAAAGCCTCCCAGAAGGACAATGGAACTACTAGGCTGCACTTCTATACCTGTACAGCATGTTGCAGGACCACATAGGACTTTGTGACTGTTGCTCTGTCGAGGCGCCTGGTAGTGCTGTTACAGGGAGTTACACATCATCGGAACCAGACTTGGCCACCTCATTATCCTCAGATATGAATTGTCTTCCCAGCGGGCATGTAACAGAATACCACAGGTCACATCTCTACGACAGGTGCAGGCGGGTGGTCTTCAGGTTGCCGACTGTCGGGATCCCGGCGCACAGTATACCGGCACCGGAATCCCGACAGCCAGCATACCGACACTTTTTCTCCCTCTTGGGGGTCCACGACCCCCCTGGAGGGAGAATAGCACGCGCCACCATGCCCAGCGCAGCGAGCCCGCAAGGGGCTCATTTGCGCTCGCCACGCTGTTGGTATGCTGGCGGTCGGACTTCCGGCGTCTGTATGCTGGTCGCCAAGAGCCCGGCCGCCGGCATACCCTACTACACCCGGTGCAGACCCATCCCCTTCACAGACACAGCAACAGACAATTGAACCGGCATGGGTCCAGAGTTTGTCACAATCTGTGCAGGGATTAGTTCAGGTTTCCAATAACCTGCACCAGGCACTGGGATCTTCATCTATGTGCAAAAATACAAATAATGTGGCGCTATCCCATATGCAGTCTGAGGAATTCTCAGAAGAGAAAGAAGAGCCTCAGGATTCAGAAACTGAAGAGTCTCTTAGGATCGTCAGATGACCCTAGCCAGAGTGGAAGCCTTAGTCAAGGTGGTTAGGGAGATCCTGCAAATTAAGGATACTGACTCTCCACCTGATGCACAGACGCCTATTTTTAAAAGGTAAAAGAAGGATTCATCTGCGTTTCCTCCCTCCACACATTTGGAGGATCTTTTTAAGGAGGCTTGATCTCCGAATAAAAAAATGTTGGTGACCAAACGTAATTCTTCCTTTTACCCCATGGCAGAAGAAGACCGAAAAAAGTGGTAGTGCCCACCATCAGTAGCTGCACATATTGCCTGCCTGGTTAAGTCTTCCTGTTTAAGTCTTCTGGATGTAACTTCTCGGACAGGAAATTGGAATAGTGTCTGAAGTCCATATACTCCAATGCAGGAGCGGCTCTCAGGCCTGTTGTTACCTCAGCTTGGGGCTCCCTGTCAATTAAGCAGCTGGTTAGATGTGTTAACAGAGAGCCTCAGGTCAAACATGCAATGTTCTGACCTCATCAAATATGTTGACAACATCAGGGAAGCCAACACTTATTTAGGAGAAGCAGCTTTGGATGCCGGCACATACTCCTCCAAGATCTTGGCTTCCTCTGTGGTGCTCTTGGTGTGCAGATGCAGACTCTAAGAAAGCCTTTTTCGGAGGGAGGTGCTTTTTGGAGTGGAGCTGGACAAAATTGTGGCCACAGTGGCAGCTTCCAAATCTGCTTTTCTGCCTTCAGTTGCACGGAAACCTTGGTCTCCCACTTTTCGTTCTTTTTGCCTGCAGGGAAAGGCCTGAAGACAGCCCTGCTTTTGTTTCCAGGCTCCTTCTACCAAAGCTCCGCAGTCCAAAGGGTGCCAGGCATGGTCAGGAAAGTGACAGGCCCCCAAGCAGGCTGGACTCCCACCTGGAGGCTTCCAGGGTGGGCGTTCGTCTACTTCTCTTCGCCGAGGTCCTGAGCCAGACTACGTCAGATGTCTGGGTTACAGGCATCGTGTCCAGGAGTTACTTCCTCCCCTTCAGGGACAGCGGCCCAAGACCACTCTTTTCGACTGGTCTGCCTGCAGACATCGGCAAGGCTACCACACTCCAGAACGCAGTCCATTCTCTACTATCAAGGGGAGTCATTGTCCCAGTTGAGCAATAGGGAACAGCATTTTATTCAAATCTATAACTGGTTATAAAGCCAGATGGCTCATTCTGCCCTATACTAAAGCTACAGACCCTAATCTGGCATCTCAGAGTTCTGAGACTTCATATGGAATCCCTCAGTTCTATCATGCAGGGTTAAGATGTCTTACGCTTTTGATTATATAGTCAAAATCGTAAGGAAAGTTAGTGCAGATTGCAAGGTGAAAGTCACCTAGCGATCCCGATGTGATACCGATGCGTGGTCCCGTGAGCCTAGATAGACTGTGCAAGCAAGTCAATTTTGACTATTTCATAGAAAAGATAGTCAAAATTGAGACTTAGCCAAAATCGTACAAAGCCATTATCGCAAGCACAGTCATCTATGCTTGAGATACCGACGTAGCCCCTATCGCATAGTGAGAATCAGGGTTTAGCCCGAATCTCACATTGTGTACACACCTTTAGGAGCAGAGAGACTATATGGCCTCCTTAGACATCCAGGATGCATATCTCCATATCCCCATTTATGAAAGCCACCAGAAGTTTTTGTTTTCAAAGCCAGAAGAAGCATTTCCAGTTTAGGGCGTTACCATTCAGACTGTCCATGGCACAGAGAGTATTCACCAAAGTGATGGTAATGACTACACATTTGCGTTTACTTGGAGTCCGCATTCTCCCATACCTGGACGACCTCCTCCTTATGGCTCAGTCTCAGGCCAGTCTTCAGGAGCACATCCACCTCACTCTGACAATCTTGCAGGCACACGGAAGGCTGATAAATTTGCGCAAATCAGCCAGATGCCATCTCAGCGCATGATACGCTTAGGAGCACTGTTAGATTCCCAAGTGCAGGTTTTTTTTCTTCCGAACGACAAATGGAAGGCCATACAGGAAATGATTAGAAAATTATTGGCTCAGAATAGTGTCTATTCACTTCTACATGCAACTACTGGGGAAAATGGTCTCCTGTTTTGAGATGGTGGAATATGCACAGTTCCATTCCAGAATATTGTGGCTGGAGCTCCTCCAAAATTGGGATCACTCTCCTCTACATCTCAAGTCACATCGGATCATTCTTTCCAGATAAGCACATCTTTCACTTCTTTGGTGGCTGCACACACCTCACTTGAACAGGGGTCGTCCCTTCCTCACCCTCACGACAGTTGCCAGCCTCCGAGATTGGAGTGCCGTGGCGGACGATTGTTCCTTTCAGGGTCCATGGACTACTCAGGAGAGCAAGCTTTCCATAAATGTACTAGAGCTGCAAGCTGTCTTCATGGCGCTATCTCAGGCGGGACCCTTACTACATCACCGTCCGGAAAAGATCCAATCACACAATGCGACAACAGTCACCTACATGAAGGCGGCACTCGCAGTTAAGCAGCCATGAAGGAAGGCAGCCACATCTTGGGTGGAGAAGTTTCTTCCAGCCCTAGTCGCAGTGTCCATTCCAGGACTGCTAACGTTGTAGGCAGACTTCCTCAAAGTCGAATGGTTTCTCCACACCGACGTCTTGAACATGTTGGTCGGACGCAAATCAATCTGTTTGCATCCCAACACAACCTTCCCCACTGCAGAGCACAGACAAGGGATCCGCCTGATAGACACCGTAGCAGTACCGTGGCCTTTTCAGAAGGTGTATCTATTTCCACCAGTGGCACTTCTGCCATGGTTCATTCAAAAGCTCAAATCAGAAGCAGTAACAGCTATTCTGATTGCTCTTTACTGGCTGAAGAGAGCTTGGTATGTGGCTCTCCTGGATCTGTCAGTCACTCCATGACACCTTCCACTACAGCCAGACTTGTTGTCTCAGCAACTGTGTTTGCATCCGGATCTTCGACGTCTGGCTTTGATGGGTTGGCTATTGAAAGGTCCGTCCTGAGAGCAAGGGAGGTTTCTGCTAATGTCAACATCAGGATCTCAGCTAGAAAGCCTTCCACTTCTCGGATATACTATTGTTTATGGCACACTTATTTTAGGTGCTGTTTTTCATGTAATTTGGACCCGCTTCAGTATCGCCTACCCAGACTCTTGGCTTTTCTGCAGACGGGACTAGATTCTGGATTTTGGCCTCTCTCAAGGTTCAGGAATCTGCACTTTCAGTGTTATTCCAGAGACTGGTGGCCCGATATTCAGCTATTCAGACTTTCATGCAGGGCGTTCTCCATATCCAACCTTCTTATGTCCCACCGGTTAATCTATGGGATTTATCCTTCGACCTTCAGACTCTGCAGAGAGCACCATTTGACCCTTGGAAGAATTTGATCTTCACTAACTCGCATGAAAGACTGGTTTCTGACTAATGGGCCCTATACACTGGTTGATATATTTGAAAGATATGAACGATGTTGTTCATAAATGAATGATAAATCGTTCATATCTTTCAGTGTCAATGCTTCAACAATGAACGATGTGTGTGCCCGCAATCGTTCATCGTTAAACTATCATCGTTTAAACATGCCAGTCAGATTGGACGATGAACTATCATCATTTAAACATGCCAGTCAGTTTGTACTTTCATATTGTCCAAATTGGCCATTGATATCGTCCAGTATGTAGGCTTTCAATCGTTTGCGAAAAACCGACCATCGATAATATCACCAACATCGCCCAGTGTGTAGGGCCCTTTAGGAGCTGTCTCGCAGATCTCCCTTTTTGATTTTCCACCCAGATCGAGTGGTACTACATACTTGTCTGGACTACCTTCCTAAGGTACTCTCTAGTTTTCATATTAATTGGAAATAGTTGTTCCATCTTTTTCTCCATCAGATTCCACAGACAACAGTGTTGCTTTGGCAACTCTGGATATGGTCAGGGCTTTGCCTACCTATGTACAGAGCACTAGTTACTTTTCTTAAAGATATTTTTTGCTTGTCCTCTATGATGAACATAAGAGAGGCTGGCTAATCTCCAAACAAACTATTGCTAGATGGTTGCGAGTAACGGTTTGCCAAGGCTACCTGTTAGCCGGGAAGCCAGTTCCAGCATCAGTTAGGGCCCATTCCACAAGATCAGTTGAGCCTTTGTGAGCATGCCACTGGGGAGAGGTTTGGCAGAGCAACTTTACGTGGTCTTCTACCCATACCTTCTTCAGGTTCTATAGGTTTGACACCTTCGCATTGGCTGATGTAGCTTTTGTGTGTTGGGTCCTCAGTGCAGCTCAGGAGCGATCCTGCCCGTAAAGGGATAGCTTTGGGACCAGCTATACTCACTGTTCCCAGTGTCAACAATTTTTTCAGAAAAAAGGATTTAACAGGTAAGACAAAAATCCCCTTATATCAACACAGGGGTCTGTTTATCAAGATGCATCCATAGAAAATATTTTCGAACACTGCTTACTGCAGCAATACGGAGATAAATGTATTAGAATTTAAAGTTTGTCATTGCAGCTGAGACATGTACAGTTCGCCAGTCTTGAGTCCTCTACGCAGTTTCCTGGTTTGAACTACCTGTTCAACTGTTGTAAAAAATGAAAAAAAAAACAAAACAAAAAAAACATCTCTCTTTATATATGTGTGTATATATGTGTGTTAGGGTGGCCGTTCCAGGGATTTTGTCCTAAAATTGTCCGGGATTGAATTTTGGGAGTAGCCATCTGCACATGGACACGTGCCCAGAGGATGGTGAGTTATTGTGGGGTGGGACATTGAATTATTTAATTAGTATAAAAAAAATACAATCCCAGAATTATTATTATTATTATTATTATTATTATTTTTTTCAAGAGAATTGCAGTGGTATTTGTTTTGTAGTCTTTCTTAAATGAGCTTTAGCATCATTTGTATGAAGTTAATTGGCAAAACCTAGTATTAAGTATAAAACAACTAAATATTAATAATACTTTATTATCATCATCAATAGTTCATATGCATGAACAACCAACAAAATTAAAACATGAGCAAGTGCAGAAGTCATAAGCACAAAAGAATATCCCCACCAATAACACCTCCAATCATCTGAGATTTGTCCTATTTAACATTTACTGCTGTCGGGGAAAAAACTACCTCTTAAACGGCTAGTCCGACACAGAATAGATTGATATCGCTACTTAAATGGCAACATACAGTAGAAAACATCCCTAGATTTGGATGCGATTAATCTCCCAGGATCCGTTTCACCTTGGTGAGAAGCCTTTCCTCATATACAGTGCATCCAGAAAGTATTCATTGCGCTTCACTTTTTACACATTTTATGTTACAGCCTAATTCCAAAATGGAATACATTCATTTTTTCCTCAAAATTCTACACACAATACCCCATAATGACAATGTGAAAAAAGTTTTTTTTTGGTGACTTTTGAAAATGTATTAATTAAAAAATAAACTAAAAAAAATCACATGTACGTAAGTATTCACAGCCTGTGCGATGAAGCTCAAAATTGAGCTCAGGTGCATTCTGTTTCCACTGATCATCCTTGAGATGTTCCTACAGTTTAATTGGAGTTCACCTGTGATAAATTCAGTTAATTGGACAGGATTTGGAAAGGCACACACCTGTCTATAGCAGATCCTACACTTAATCTAGAAACATAGGATTTGACGGCAGATAAGAACCACTTGGCCCATCTAGTCTTCCCCTTTTATTTATCTTTTCGTTAATAGCAACCCTTTTTGAACCTTAATTCTTTGTAAGGATATTCATATGCCTATCCCAAGCATATTTAAATTGCTCTACAGTCTTAGCCTCTACCACCTCTGATGGGAGGCTATTCCAATTATCCACTACTCTTTCTGTAAAGTAATTTTTCCTTAAATTTCCCCTGAACCTTCCTCCCTCCAGTTTCAGTATATGTCCTCGATTTCTAATTCTTCTCTTCCTTTGGAGAATGTTTCCCTCCTAAAATCCTTGGTATATTTGAAAGTTTCTATCATGTCCCCCCTTTCCCTTCTCGTCTCCAAACTATACATGTTAAGATCTTTTAGCCTTTCTGGGTAAGTTTTGTGATGTAGGCCATGCACCAATTAAGTTGCACTTCTTTGTACCCTCTCTAATGTATTTATATCCTTCTGGAGATATGGTCTCCAGAACTGGACACAGTATTCCAGATGAGGCCGTACCAATGACCTATACAGTGGCATTATTACTACTTTCTCTGACGTCCTAGTGGATGCTGGGTACTCCGTAAGGACCATGGGGTATAGACGGGCTCCGCAGGAGACTGGGCACTCTTAAAAGAAAAATTAGGTACTATATCTGGTGTGCACTGGCTCCTCCCTCTATGCCCCTCCCCCAGACCCCAGTTAGTTAGTATCTGTGCCCGGCCAGAGCTGGATGCACCCTAGGGGCTCTCCTGAGCTTCCTAGAAAAGAAAGTATTTGTTAGGTTTTTTATTTTCAGTGAGATCTGCTGGCAACAGACTCACTGCTACGTGGGACTGAGGGGAGAGAAGCGAACCTACCTGCTTGCAGCTAGCTTGGGCTTCTAAGGCTACTGGACACCATTAGCTCCAGAGGAATCGAACACAGGCCCAGTCCTCGGTCGTCCGGTCCCGAAGCCGCGCCGCCGTCCCCCTTGCAGAGCCAGAAGAACGAAGAGAAGTTGAAAATCGGCGGCTGAAGACTCCGGTCTTCATTAAGGTAGCGCACAGCACTGCAGCTGTGCGCCATTGCTCCCTTAGCACACCACACACTCCGGTCACTGATGGGTGCAGGGCGCTGGGGGGGGGCGCCCTGGGCAGCAATTAGATTACCTTACTTGGCGAAAAGCACATAATACAGTCTGATAAACTGTATATGTGCATTAACCCCCGCCATTAAAGTACATAAAAGGACAGAAGCCCGCCGCTGAGGGGGCCGGGCCTTCTTCCTCAGCACACCGGCGCCATTTTCTCTTCACAGCTCAGCTGGAAGGAAGCTCCCCAGGCTCTCCCCTGCAGTATCCTGGTACACAAAGGGTAAAAAAGAGAGGGGGGGCACATAAATTTAGGCGCAAAACTGTGTATATAAGCTGCTATAGGGGAAAAATCACTCAGTATAGTGTACATCCCTGTATTATATAGCGCTGTGGTGTGTGCTAGCATACTCTCTCTCTGTCTCTCCAAAGGGCCTGGTGGGGGAACTGTCTTCAAATAGAGCATCCCCTGTGTGTGTGGTGTGTCGGTACGCGTGTGTCGACATGTCTGAGGTAAAAGGCTCCTCTAAGGAGGTGATAGAGCGGATATGTGTGTGGGAGGGTGTCTCCGTCGACAACGCCGACACCTGTTTGGATATGTGTAAGTGCTGAGGTAAAATTATTGCACAAAAGGTTAGGGAACAGAAAGGAAATCTACCCTGGTCTGTCCCTATGTCACAGAGTCCTTCAGAGTCTCTCTATGTTCACTATCCAAAATAACAAAGTATCGATACGGAGTTTAACTCCACTGTCGACTACGATAATGCAAAGTTACAGCCAAGAGGGCTAAAAGATATTCAATATATGATTATTGGAATAAAAGATGATTTGCATATCACTGATGACTCATCTGTCCCTGACACGAGAGTACACATGTTAAGGGGAAGAATGCTGAGGTAAATTTCCCTCCTCTCATGAGGAAAAAGAGCGGGAATCTCCAGACAAGAGACGGCAGCTTCCCACAAGAGAATTCTCAGGCTGTATCCTTTCCCCACTAGGGCCAGGATGTGTTGAGAATCTTCCCCTTGGGTGTCCTGTTTGCACTAGCTATTCTCAGGGATCCTGCAGATAGTGTGCACATTCTAGTATAATACCCAGACCGGCGATTGTGTCGGCATGGGTTTATAGCGCTGTGGCAGCGTGGACAGGTACCTTAGCAGAGATTGAGACCCTAGTATGCATATAAATATTTTAAGATGCTGTCTTAAGTGATAGATATATAATTATAAAGCATGCCCAAAGGGACATGAGTATACTGGGTCCTAGAGACAAAAGCTATGGCGATTTCTGCTTGACGTGTCCTGTAGAATATACATTGGACAGATGATGCCGACTTAAGAGGCATATGGAAGGCTGAGGATTGTGTGGAGAAAGGTTCTCGGGCCTGGTCTCCACAGCTATAGCTGGTAATTCTGATATTTTGCCTTATATTCCTGCACAGCCTAGGAAAGCACGACATTATTAAATGCAGCTTTTCGAATAAACAAACAAGAAAGTCTGAGGAGCGTCCTTTCTTGTCAGAGCCGGGGGCAGAGGAAAGAAGCTGTACAACACAGCTAGTCCCCAGGAACAGAAGTCCTCCCCGGACTCTACAAAAATCCACCGCATGTCGCTGGGGCTCCACAGGCGGAGCTAGGCCCGGTGGGGACACGCCTTTGTAAGTTCAGCCACAAGTGGGTTCACTCCCTGTTAGATCCCTGGGCAATAGAAATTGTATCGCAGGGATACAGGCTGGACTGTGAGAAGATGCCCCCTCACCGAGGACCCGGCGGGCTTCCCCCCAAGAGAGGGAGCCAGTGTTAACTGCAATTCGTAAATTGTATCTTCAACAGGTGGTGGTCAAGGGTCCCCTCCTTCAACAAGAGGGTGTTATTATTCGACCATGTTATAATCCCGAAACCAGACGGTTCGGTTAGACCCATATTGTATTAAAATCCGTGAACATATACCTGAAAAGGTTCAGGTTCAAGATGGAATCGCTAAGAGCGGTCATTGCAAGCCTGAAATGAATCGGGACATAAGGGATGCATACCTTCGTGTCCCCATTTATCCACCTCATCAGGCGTACCTCAGAATTGCGGTACGGGATTGTCAGTACCAATTTCACCAAGGTAATGGCGGATATGATGGTGCTCCTACGGAAGCAAGGTGTCACTATTATCACATACTTGGATGATCTCCTCATAAAAGCGTGATCAAGAGAGCAGTTGCTGGACAGCGTATCACCTTCTCTGGAAGTGAAACGGCAACACGACTGGATTCTATATATTCCGAAGTCGCAGTTGGTTCCTATAGCTCATCTGCCTCGCCTAGGCATGATCCTAGACACAGACCAGAAGAGGGTTTATCTCCCGATAGAGAGAGCTCAGGAGCTCATGACACTGGTCAGGAATCCATTGAAAACCAAAACAGGTGTCCGTGCATCACTGCACTCGAGTCCTGGGAAGGATGATGGCATCATACGAGGCCATCCCCTTCGGCTGGTTCCATGCAAGGACAATGGAACTTACTGGACAAGTGGTCCGGATCACATCTTCAGATGCATCGGTTAATCACCCTATCCCCCAGGGCCAGGGTGTCTCTCCTGTGGTGGCTGCGGAGTGCTCACCTTCTCGAGGGCCGAAGATTCGGCATTCAGGACTGGGTCCTGGTGACCACGGATGCAAGCCTCCGAGGGTGGGGGGCAGTTACACAGGGAAGAAAATTCCAAGGTTTGTGGTCAAGCCAACAGACTTGCCTTCACATCAATATCCTGGAACTAAGGGCCATATACAACTCCCTAAGTCAAGCGGAGTTCCTGCTTCGCGACCAAACGGTTCTGATCCAGTCAGACCGCAGGGGCTCATGTAAACCGCCAGGGCGGCACAAGGAGCAGGGTGGCGAGGGTAGAAGCCACCAGAATTCTTCGCTGGGCGGAGAATCAAGTAAGCGCACTGTCAGCAGTGTTCATTCTGGGAGTGGACACGACCTCCACCCGGGAAAGTGGTGACTTCATCAGGAAGTCTTCACGCAGTTTTGCAAATTGATGGAAACTGCCTCAGGTGGACTACATGGCGTCCCACCTCAATAAAAAGATAAAAAAGGTTTTACGCTGGGTCAAGGGTCTCTCAGGCGATAGCTGTGGTCGCACTAGTAACACCGTGGGTGTTCCAGTCGGTCTATATATTCCCTCCTCTTCCTCTCAGACCCAAGGGCTGAGAATTGTAAGAAACGGAGGAGTGTGAACAATATTCTTTGCTCCGGATTGGCCAAGAAGGACTCGGTACCCGGAACTGCAAGAAATGCTCTCAGAGGACCCATGGCCTCTGCCTCTCAGTCAGGACATGTTGCAACAGGGACCCTGTCTGATCCAAGACTTACCGCGGCTGCGTTGGACGGCATGGCGGTTGAACGCCGGATCCTAGCGGAAAAGGGCATTCCGGATGCAGTTATTCCTACGCTGATAAAGGCTAGGAAAGACGTGACAGCAAGACTTTTTCACTGTATATGGCGAAAATAGGTTGCTTGGTGTGTGGCCCGGAAGGCCCTACAGAGGAATTCCAGGGGGGTCGATTCCTGCACTTCCTAAAGTCAGGAGTGACTATGGGCCTAAAATTAGGATCCATAAAGGCCAAGATTTCGGCCCTATCCCTTTTTCTCTCAAAATGAACTGGCTTCACTGCCTGAAGTTCGGACGTTGTTACAGCGGTGCTGCATATTCAGCCCCTTTTGTGCCTCCAGTGGCAACTTGGGATCTTAACGTGTGTTGGATTCCTAAATTCCCACTGGTTTGAGCCACTTAAGACCGTGGAGCTAAAATATCTCACATGGAAAGTGGTCATGCTTTTGGCCTTAGCTTGGACTAGGCGTGTGTCAGAATTGGCGGCTTTGTCATGTAAAAGCCCATATCTGATCTTCCATATGGAAAGGGCAGAATGGAGGACTCGTCCCCAATTTCTCCCTAAGGTGGTATCATCGTTTCATTTGAACCAACCTATTGTGGTGCCTGCGGCTACTAGGGACTTGGAGGAGTCCAAGTTGCTGGACGTAGTCCGGGCCCTGAAACTTTGTTTCCAGGACGGCTAGAGTCAGAAAAACTGACTCGCTATTTATCCTGCATGCACCGAACAAGCTGGGTGCTCCTGCTTCAAAGCAGACTATTGCTCGCTGGATCTGTAGCACGATTCAGCTTGCACATTCTGCGGCTGGACTGCCACATCCTAAATTAGTAAAAGCCTATTCCACGAGGAAGGTGGGCTCTTCTTGGGCGGCTGCCCGAGGGGTCTCGGCTTTACAACTTTGCCGAGCTGCTACTTGGTCGGGTTAAAACACTTTTGCAAAATTCTACAAGTTTGATACCCTGGCTGAGGAGGACCTTGAGTTGCTCATTCGGTGCTGCAGAGTCATCCGCACTCTCCCGCCCGTTTGGGAGCTTTGGTATAATCCCCATGGTCCTTACGGAGTACCCAGCATCCACTAGGACGTCAGAGAAAATAAGAATTTACTCACCGGTAATTCTATTTCTCGTAGTCCGTAGTGGATGCTGGGAGCCCGTCCCAAGTGCGGACTCTCTGCAATACATGTATATAGTTATTGCTTAACTAAAGGGTTATTGTATGAGCCATCTGTTGAGAGAGGCTCAGTTATTGTTCATACTGTTAACTGGGTATAGTTATCACGAGTTGTACGGTGTGATTGGTGTGGCTGGTATGAGTCTTACCCTGGATTCCAAATCCTTTCCTAGTAATGTCAGCTCTTTCGGGCACAGTTTCCCTAACTGGGGTCTGGGGGAGGGGCATAGAGGGAGGAGCCAGTGCACACCAGATATAGTACCTGTTTTTTCTTTTAAGAGTGCCCAGTCTCCTGTGGAGCCCATCTATACCCCATGGTCCTTACGGAGTACCCAGCATCCACTACGGACTACGAGAAATAGAATTACCGGTGAGTAAATTCTTATTTTTTTCCTGCTACTGATTCCTCTCCCTATGCAACCAAGCATCCGACTTGCCTTACTCATTGCTTTGTTGCATTGCTTTCCTGCCTTTAAGTCACTTGAAATAGTGACTCCTAAATCCCTTTCCTCCTCAGTTGTTTCCATTATAGTACCCCCTTGATACTATATTTAGCCTTTGGGTTTTTGAGACCCAAGTGCATGATTTTGCATTTTTTAGCATTAAACTGTAGTTGCCATATTCTTGACCATTTCTCAAGCATAGCTAGGTCATCAATCATTTCTTTTACCCCTCCCGGTGTGTCTACCCTATTGCTTATCTTTGTATCATCTGCAAAAAGGCATACCTTCCCTTCAATTCCATTTGCAATGTCACCAACAAAGATATTAAAGAGAACTGGTCCAAGTACAGATCCCTGGGGTACTCCGCTGGTAACATTTCCCTCCATAGATTGCACTCCATTTACTACAACTGTCTGTTTCCTATACTGCAACCAGGTTCTTATCCATTTAACTGTTCTATAATCCACCCCCATGCTTTGAAGTTTATTTAGCAGTCTGCAATGTGGGACAGTGTCAAATGCCTTACTAAAGTCTAGATATGCTACATCTACAGCTCCAACTTGATCTATTATTTTCATCACAGAGTCAATAAAGTCAATAAGATTTGTGATCTCCCACCAGTAACTCCATGCTGTTTTGGATTTTGTAAGTTGTTTGATTTAAGATATTCCACAACTCTTTCTTTTAATAGTTTTTCCATTACTTTCCCTACTACTGATGTAAGGCTTACTGGTCTGTAGTTACTTGCTTCCTCCTTGCTTCCACTTTTGTACAGTGGAACTACATTTGCTCTTTTCCAGTCCTATCTAATATTGAGTCTATGCGAGTGGTCTCCCTCACCAATTGCTTGAGAGATGCTCCCTGTAAGGAATTTAGAAATGTGCTACTTGTAGCTGAACTTGCAAAAAACCCCTTCCAATTTACATCAAGTAAATTAAAGTCTCCCATTATTATGACTTCTCCCTTTAAAGCCATTTTAGTGATGTCCAACAATAGGTTCCTGTCCAAATCCTGCCCCTGGCCTGGTGGTCTATAGATCACCCCAATGCAAATAATATCCTTCTCTCCGGTTTCTATGGTGACCCAAAGGGCTCCAGTTTTGTCTTCAGTATTTTGTATTAAAGCATTTATGCTTTTTTCCCACATACATTGCTACCCCTCCTATTCTTCCCATTCTATACTTCCTAAATAAATTGTATCCTGGTATAGCTATGTCCCAGTCATGATTCTCATTGCACCATGAGTTATCCCTTGTCATTATCGCAATTAGCTCTGGAATTTTGTCTCCTAAGCTCCTAGCATTTGCACACATAGCTTTAAGAATTTTGTTTGTGCATCTGTTATTAGTAGCCATGTCTAGACAGTACAAAATAAATGACAAGCTTAAGTTGAAATGACCTGTTTGGTGATGTTGCTCAGTGTTTGGTATTTTTTTTTTTTGTTTAATCAGAAATCACACTCTGTCCTTTACACCATGACTACACCTCACTAAATGTAAAGATAGAACACCGGACCACAATGACTAAATGATCAAAGGAGGTAAACACCAGACATCATGCAATAATAAACTATGTTTCACTGAGCAACTTCCCCACACATGTAATTCCATTTACAAGCAATTAATTACATTAAAAAACCATACATGAGTTTGCATAAAAGAGAACTGCAGTGAGCAGATTGGGGATGTTTTGTCATAGTTTAAAAAGTCAGATAATATGCATAAGATGAATTACATACTTTAGAGGAATGAAGGCAGTCCATATGTGGTAGTGTTGGTGTGTAGATGTTTCCCTTCTGTTTACCTTTGGTTTAACATGGGTATAATGCTAATATTATAATAATACTTTTATGTCAGCACTTCCATGGAAGCACTACCAGCCTTATACTAGACTTTAAATAGTAAAAATTGCCATGTGAATGCAATGATTGCAAACTCCTCTTAATACAATCCTACTTAAAAGCTAAGGCAATAAATTAGCTTACACATTACATACCAACAAGGTAAACAACTGAATCTTTACAAAGAAAAAAATAAATAAATAAAAGCTCCTCTTTTTCAATGTATCTATGTATTGAGCTCAGGTGCATCCTGTTTCCACTGATCATCCTTGAGATTTTCCCACAGCTTAATTGGAGTCCACCTGTGGTAAATTCAGTTGATTGGACATGATTTGTAAAGGCACACACCTGTCTATATAAGGTCCCACACTTGACAGTGCATGTCTGAGCACAAACCAAGCATGAAGTCAAAGGAGTTGTCTGTAAACCTCCGAGACAGGATTGTTTCGAAGCACAAATCTGGGGAAGGATACAGAAAAATGGCCCTCATTCCGAGTTGTTCGCTCGCAAGCTGCTTTTAGCAGCTTTGCACACGCTAAGCAGCCGCCTACTGGGAGTGAATCTTAGCGTCTTATAATTGCGAACGAAAGATTCTCAAAATTGCGATTACACACCTCTTAGCAGTTTCAGAGTAGCTCCAGACTTACTCGGCATCTGCGATCAGTTCAGTGCTTGTCGTTCCTGGTTTGACGTCATAAACACACCCAGCGTTCGCCCAGACACTCCCCCGTTTCTCCAGCCACTCCCGCGTTTTTCCCAGAAACGGTAGCGTTTTTTCCCACACGCCCATAAAACGGCCTGTTTCTGCCCAGAAACACCCACTTCCTGTCAATCACACTCCGATCGCCTGAACGAAGAAAAAGCCGTGAGTAAAATACCTATCTGCATAGCAAATTTACTTGGCGCAGTGCGAACATTGCGCATGCGCACTAAGCGGAAAATCGCTGCGATGCGAAAAAATGTAACGAGCGAACAACTCGGAATGACCACCAATATCTGCTGCTTTGAAGGTCCCAATGAGCACAATGACCTCCATCATCTTTAAATAGAAGAAGTTCAGAACCACTCAAAAATAGCTGTGCCAAGGTTGTGGCATCACATTCAAAAAGACTTGAGGCTGAAAGGCTGTGAATACTTATGTACATGTGATTTCTTAGTTTTTTATTTTTGATAAATTCTCAAAAAAACGTTTTTTACTTTGTCATTATGGGGTATTGTGTGTAGAATTTTGAGAGAAAAAAATAATTTATTCCAGTTTGGAATAATGTGGTAACATAACAAAATGTGGAAAAAGTTAAGTGCTGTGAATACTTTCTGGATGCACTGTAAGTGATGTTAGAGCAATTGGGCGATAGTCATTTGGCTCACAGGCCTTGCCATTTTTAGGGACAGAAACAATAATGGTTTATTTAAAACATATAGGCACACAACATGTGACAAGCGGGTATAGCATGTTATGCCGGCAGTCGGGCTCCCGGCTGCCAGCATACCGGTGCCGGAATCCGGAATGCCGACAGCTGGGCTAGCGCAAATGAGCCCCTTGCGGGCTCGCTACGCTCACCATGCTGCGGGCACTGGCCCGCAGGGGGTTTCCCCTGTGGGCCAGTCCGGCCCTGCTGGCGAGGGTCTGGAACTGTTGCCGCCATTGATAGGAGAATTTTGTCACAGGATATGCTTTGCAGACACAATTGCAATACATGCTTGTTTGTACTGTTTATGTGTGAGTGCATTTTATGAAATTAAATCCTTTTATGTCAAGGATTTCTGCACTACTGGTCTCTCTGCTCTGTGTTATTCTCCTGACCCCATTCTCTATGAGTGGAATGTTCAGGTCAACACCTTTTCCAGATCCTCAATTGATATAAGGAGTTGGTGGAGAGTCTACATTTTCTGTCCTTTGGCATATTGACAATTGTGGATATACACGTTAATCCTGAGAAGCACCAAAGTTGAGACATATACTGTACCCCCCAAAAAATACCTAGTGTTAGCTATTGCCAGCTTGGGTGCTGCTTAAATAAAGAGTCCTTCCTTCAATAAAACCGTATTCTTGTCAAATTTAGGGCTTTTCTCCATATCTGATAATCATACTACACTAAGAGTAAAAGAGTATAAAAAGTGCAGTACTTATTTCTCAAATACCTTCAGTTCTTAATAGAATGCAGTTCCAGAGAGTAACTTCTTAAAACCACTTAACTGGCATGGTCAGATCTCATGCGACTGCGCCGTCCCACCCTGTCCCCCCATTTTTGACGAGGAGATCCGTTCTGCAGATGTGCATAATATAATGTTCAAATATTCAAAAAAATACTTTTTCAACTTTATTAAATAAAATAAGTTTTAAAAAACAATGTTTTTAACGCTTTTGAAGGGAAAAATCGTCAGTTAAGTGGGAAACTTTATTATACTTACCAAACTGTCAAACTAATTTTAAAAGACACCATACTTACAGTAATGCTGGACAGTTGAAATTACAGTGTAAGTGTATCCGGAGCTAGTGGTACTACAAAACCCCAAATCAATTTTTTTTTATATAAATATATATATTGTAAACACCTAAAATTTCATAGAATAAGGACAGATAAAAGTGCATTCAATAAAAAAAAATCCATATCTGACCTTGGCCAACCAGTCTGTTTCTAACTGCCATTTTACAGGCTATGTTTGGAAGGTGGCAGTTAGGAACTGATTGGTTGCTACATTATCTCTCTTCAAGGTTTAAAACATTTGCATGCAAGTCAATCTTGACTATCTAATGTACTAACTAGTACAAAGTATAGTCAAAATTGGTATGTAGTCAAAATTGTACATAGACAAAATCTCAAGCACAGATAGTCAAAATCTGTTCTATCTGGGCTCTGGGGAAGTTCAAGGGAAATCGCATAGTCAAAATCGGGCATAGCAGGGATCTCACCATGTGTACACACCTTTTGGTTATCATCCTACAGCCAGATATGAGTGTTGCTTGTCCCGGGTGTGGTTCATTAGGTCGACGTGTTAGGTCGTTATACATTGGGTCAACCACATTTGGTCGACATGATCACTAGGTCGACATGGGCAAAGGTCGACGTGAGTGTTTTTACCTTTTTTTGGTGTCGTTTTCTTGGAAAAGTGATGGGGAACCCTAATTAGTGCACCGTGCCCCCTCGCATGGCTCGCTTCGCTCACCATTCTTCGGGCACGGTGCCTCTCTGCACTTGGCACAGGTTACTGTTCCCAATTGTAGTCCACATGTATCGTTGATTATGAAAAAGGTAAAAAAATGGGGAAAAAACACCTGATAAACTCATGTCGACTTTTTTTCCATGTCGACCTAGTACATGTTGCCCTAATGACCATGTCGACCCAATGTATGTCGACCTAACTCATGTCGAACTAATGACTGCCATCCGCTTGTCCCATGGGATACCAGTGGTTGCAGATATTACACAAGGTACGCATGATAGATTCATGCCTTTCTTACCTGGTGCAACGTCCTCTCCTACTTAGAGTTCTTCACACAAGAAGTCAAAATAATAAATCCCTGAACAAATGCATCTTCACAGCAGCTCAACCAAGTGTGCCACTCATCACAGGTGGAAGACACTGCTGAGCCGCTGACAATCTTGTCCAGCAATGAAATGATTGACCTGCACGTGTGATGATGATGATGATTATTATTATTATGACTAAACTCTCTCTAGTGATTAAAATACTTAGAGGGTGGGAGCCGTGTCTTTGTAATCCCACAGTACACCTGCAATGTGTCCTATGTACACTAATGCACCTGTAATCAGCAGGTAATTTCTGATCATCTACAAGGGGCACACATCAGAAACTATTCTAGATTTAGGTGGCACTTCTGTGTTCCCAGAAGACCTTTTACTTGCCTTTACGGTGGAAGGGGATGTGTAATAATAATACCAATTACATCATCAAGCACCACCCACTTTAGCCAGTGAAGAGATAATGGAAATAGCCCGTAACTGCCCATGCCCATTGGTGTCCAGATGTGTACACTCTGCTAAGAAACCCACCCAGTATGTCGCTGCAAACCATAACTAAAATGAAATCTTTTGGTTGATACAAAAATTCTCTGGCGTTCCAACTTCCTTCCATTTACAATAATTGTATATTTCCATTATTTGAGAAAGCGAGTTGCAACCCATGAAATGCGTTATTATTGATGGAAACACATTTTCTTTATTAACTGCTTAAAAATGTACCTCATAAATATAACAGACACAGAAAAGCCGGCATGGGGTCATCCGAAAACATTACTTCAGTAGAGTACATAGGGTTCCACAGCGAACATCGGGGTTGTAGTGGTGGATGAGGTATCCGGGCACCAAACAGTTAAAGCTTTTTGAAGCGTATACCAGAATGCTCGGCTTACCTCCTCTATAAGCCCGCCTCCTGGCACAGGCAATCAGTTCTAAGTTGGTTCCTGCAGAAAGCGGGTGCACCTAGGCAGGGGGCTATAGCAGCCCCAGAAGCTTTTACATTTTCACTTAGAAGACTTTTTGACTGTTTTCGTCTTAGCTGGCAGCACTGTAAGTCAGTGTGATTTCAGCACTGTGTCTCCGTCACACCCCCATCCTCCCTTCTCTCTGGTGCCAAAACTTCCCACTAGCAGAAGCCTCGGGACGTGTACCTGTGCCAGAGACATACGTGGCTTCTAACACCACTGCTGTGCAGACCCAGGACTGGGGGCTGGCACCGGAGGGACTGGTGAGAGGGTTCCCTTTGCAGGACCCGCATTTAAATCGTGGTCTGCTACAGTCTAGAGAGACGGACCATGGTACGGGCATGGACACTGGGGACAGGGACCCCACTAGACAACCAGGGCAAATCGGGCACAGATCCAGGTGTGTATACACCTTTTTATTTAAGGCCCATCAGTACCTGGGCTGGAAGACCAGCATAGGGGACGCGGTCCTTGACCTGTAGCCCCTCCCCCAGCTCTGGTTGCCATCTATTGAAGATTTCCCGCTCTTGACCTGCCTCACTCTACTTTCATTCTCTCACAGAGACCCGGGCAGCCATCTTACAGCAAGGCAGCAAGCAGGTCTCTGGAAATGCTGGGCTATGTCTCCCTGTAAAAACTTAGCAGACAGTATCTCATATCTATCCCTGATATTCTGTACCCTGGGCACATGTGCTTTTTGGGTTACATATCACAGTATATTTAGATTTATATCTGTGTTTGGTCACATACCGGACTCTGCACTAACTACTCATTATATTTAGTGTGCAGGCTGAATCCACTTTGTTTTACTATGTCTAACAAATAGGGATGCAAACAAGCAGAATCCCCTGTGTTACTCTCATGCAGAGTTTGTTCAGCAGGATTATCTGAGGAGTATATGATAAATGATGGACTCTGTGCTAACTGTTATACACCTCCCAGTCAGTCTGCAGCTCCTGCCCCAACGCAGGAGCCTCCCTGGGTGGCCTTTTCTACACTGCTGGGTACTTTGGTAGAACACCTTGGTCCCCCTATTGCACTACCTCCTAATGTATCTATAGTGCAGGCATGTCCATACTGTGGCCCTCCAGCTGTTGAGAAACTACACATCCCTGCATGCCCTGACACAACTTTAGCATTCTCTGTCAGCAAAACTGTATGGGATATGTAGTTTCACAACAGCTGGAGGGCCGCAGTTTGAACATGCGTGCTATAGTGAATCAGCCTTGGGAAGATAACCTGTCTAATCAGCTGCAACATCTAACAGAGACTCTGACTAGACAAAAGGCTCTGACAGGTCATAGGCATGCCGCTGCTTCCTCTAAGCAGGCTACCTCATCAGAAGTGTCATCTAAAGAAGAAGGGGAGCATACAGTTTTTCTGACACAGACTCCTGTGCTGCGGAAGAGGAAGCTCCCATTCTGGTAGATGTCCCTGCCCTTGTGGAAGCAATAAAGCATATTCTACAACTTTCAGATGAGGAGGAACCCACACCAGTGCTTAAGAAAACTGATGTGTTTAAAAGCAGAAGGTGATTAAAACTGAATTTCCCCATTCTGATCAATTAATGAACATTAGGCGGGGACCCTGGAACACTCCGGGTAAAAAGTTCCCTTTGTCTAGGCAGGCATTAGCTCGCTATCCTCTGCCAGTAGCTATCTGTAACAAGTGGGAAATTCCACCTCCACTGGACTCTCATGTCACCCATCTCATGGTGTCATCCACTCTGCCTGTTACCACTGTCACCTCCCTGAGGGAACCAACAGAAAGCTGTCTGAAATCTATCTATTCCCTTACAGGGGCTATACATAGACCCACTCCTGGGCCGCAAAGACTATAGAAGCATAGGTACAAGCACTTGAGGAAGAACTGCCTCTGGATATTTAAGACGGAGGCAGACTGTATCTGACTCATATTAAAACTGCCTCTCATTACAGGTTGAGTATCCCATATCCAAATATTCCGAAATATGGAATATTCCAAAATATGGAATTTTTGGAGTGAGAGTGAGATAGTGAAATCTTTGTTTTCTGATGGCTATATGCAATTATTCCAAAATGCTTAAAAATCCGATATCCAAAATACTTCTGGTGCCAAGCACTTTGGATAAGGGATACTCAACCTGTATATTCAGGAAGCATCATCTAAGGCTGGAGTGCTGGCCGCAAAGGCGCCAGCTACATCTATACTCCGTATTATTTGGCTACATTCCTGGAAAGTGAATTTGGATTCCTAGAAAACCGTAGAAATTCTTAACTTCATGGGAGGTATGTTTTTGGGGGAAGAACTAGATAAAATAGCTTTTTTACCCTCCAATAAATCCTGCTCAGAGGGCCAAAAGTATTTTCGTCCCTTTCACCCACAAGGCAAGGCAAAGGGGCAGTCATTCCCTAGGCAGTCACGTCCTGCAAAACCTTCTAAGCCCAAGGCCAAGCAACCCTAGTCGGATCATCAGCCTGTGGCAAAAACAAACAAATCTGCGGCCTGATGGGGGTTGGGCCTACCATCGGACTCGACAAAGTTGCAAAATCTACAAACTGAATTCAGTTCTCTCCTTCACTGAGGAGTGATTGTGCCAGTTCCTCAGTCCCAAAGGGTAAGAGGCTATTACTCAACCCTGTTTCTAGTTCCAAAACCCAACTGGTCACACCGGCCTAAACTTAATCTCAATCTTTGAACAAGTTTGTGAAAGTTTCCAAGTTTCGCATGGAAACTTTGCGTTCAATAGTTCTAGCCATGGAACCTGGAGACTACATGGTTTCCTGGATATACAGGATGCATATCTGCATATTCCTATTGCCACTTCGCATCAGCAGTTCCTGCTGTTTGCTATTGGCAAACAACATTGTCAATTCCAGGCTCTACCGTTTGCACTGGCTACGACACTGTGCATTTTTACCAAGGTCATGAGAATCATGACTGCTTATCTCAGTCACCAGGGTATACAGATTCTTCCATACCATTCCCATAGGCTGAAATGGTCACTACCCTGATTCTCAGTACATACATCTCCAAAAGGGAAACCTGGGCTCTATTTCAAAGGCTGCTGCTGGCCGCCACCCTGCTTCCTCGTCCACATATAGGGGCCTGACTCCTCTCCTGAGAGCACAAACTCTGTCTCTGAGATGAGGTAAAATCCTTTCCTCAGCTCCTGAGGTACTACTCTCCTCTCCTCCACTGAACTCCTCAACTGCCGCCCATTGTAATCTCCTCCTACATGCTCAGGGCTCATGGTATTTGTTTCTAACTGCACAAAGGATTTCTAAAAAGTCTCTGGCACTTCTATGCTCATTCCACTATAATTATGTTATTTTATTTCGTATGTACATTGGCACCATATTACATTTTAATATGCATCCTATAATAATAAAATAGAGTACATCTCATCTACATACCCTCCAACTGTACCTTTTTAATAGGTACAGTACCTTTTTTTTATGGTCTGTACCTATTTTTGGCTCTCCAAACTTCCATTGAAAGTATAGGAAAAGGGGTGTGACCACGCCCCCTTTACCCGTGGCTACACCCCTTTTTCTAATTTGTACCGATTTTTGTGTGTAAAATGTTGGAAGGTATGCATCTATATTATACATACATCTGCCTCTTATACATAACCCCCATTACGTGGATGGAGGTTACATTTAGGAGCAGTAATCTACTAATGTTAGGTAAATTGGTAAAACTTTTGTGTTTATTCAGGGCCAGGCATTGACATTGTGTTAAAAAATAGAAAAAAATTATTTATTTTTTTAACTCATGTTTCTTCAGACAGGCCAGGCAGTGTTACTGTGTTTATGAACAACAATACTCAGTAGTTGCCATGCCACTGTGTTAATAATGTATAAGCGCTGTGTGTGTCACAGTGTGAAGCTGTCATTTAAAAAAAAAAAGGTGTTTTTTTTTTTTTTTTTACTTTTGCGTGTCAGGGCCAGGCAGTGGCACTGTGGTACAATAGCTCTCAGTAGGTGCAGTGTCCCCAAGTTACTAACATAAGCACTGTGAGTTGCATGCAGTGCCGGATTAAGCCTTGGGGGTGCCAATGCACTTTAGACAGGGGGGCCCTGATGAAAGGTGGGGTTGTATATAACATTGTGTATACCTCCCAACATGACCTATTCCATGAGGGACAAAATGCTCTTTGAATGGACTTCCCTCTTAATACATGATTGTAATCACCTGTGTTGAACTATTTAATTGATAAGAAAGGTATTTCATCACAGGTGACTGCAATCATAACTTAAGAAGGAAGTATAGTTTGAGAGAATTTTTTCCCTCCTGCAATGGGTCATGTTGGGAAGTATGGATTGTGTATATTACATTTAGCCCAATGGTGTATATTACATTTAAACTAATAGTGTAATAATGCCCGAGTACTGTTTAAAGCTCCATCTAATTGAAAGAAAACTTTTTTATAAAATGTTCTTGTAATGGAACAAAGACAACTTAAACAACCTTAAAATACACATAGAAAAATTAAATTATATCTTGTCATATGCAAGAATAGCAGTAGTCTTTCTACTACTTACACACTGGGACAGGACTCAGGAGGACTCTGTGTGTGGGTGTGTCTCTAGACCCTTATAAGATGACAAGTTACACAGGACTCAGACACCCAGGTGTGGAGAGAGCTGTAAATGACACAGGGAATCCACCCTATGTCGCTTACAACTCTCTCCACCCTCCTATCTCTGCACTGGTTGGGAACCTCTGTCTATAGTTCATGAAATCTGATACTCCTGTGTCTCAACCTGCACTGCATTCTGGCCTGCTCGCATTCTGGATGTCTGGTTCTGCTGCTGCATAAGAGGGAAAGTTAGTGATGTCGGTGTGCTCTGTCCGGGGGGGCCCAGGGTACACTATGCCCTGCATCCGCTCCTTAATCTGGCTATGGTTGCATGTGTAAAAAATACCCCTGAGGATGTCAGATGGATAGGACATAGCTCCTCCATGATGAAATGCATTGGTTGATATCTTTGCCCTATGCTGTTGCTCAGATAAGCTGTTTTATTCGCTTTCATTCTGTACAGGCATTCACTTATGTTTCTGTGTTTTTAAAAGTCAAAACTGTAATAGACTATGTATGTCTTTTTATGATCTATGGGGGTAATTCCAAGTTGATCGCAGCAGGATTTTTTTTTAGCAGTTGGGCAAAACCATGTGCACTGCAGGGGAGGCAGATATAACATGTGAGAGTTAGATTTGAGTGGGGTGTGTTCAATATGCATTCTAATTTGCAGTGTAAAAATAAAGCAGCCAGTATTTACCCTGCACAGAAATAAAATAACCGACCCAAATCTAACTCTAGCTCAGCTTTAGTATAGATCTCGCTCTATTCCTAACAACACAATACATTTAGCACATTGTTATTATACACAGCAGCACAGTGTGACTCGGCGACACGTGTTTCACAGTTAAGTTTTTTCAGGGCTGAACATTGTGATTACTCACTTAAAGTGATATTGACTTTTATCAATTACCTGCTGTAAATCGACTGAGAACAGCTAATTATATTGAGATCAGTGAGGAGAAGTACTGATCTATAGCTGTATAAGCATATAAGTGAACATCAATTATCATTCACTTAAAGTGACACTGACTTCAGTTATTATCTGCTGTAAATTGATTAAGAACAGCCAATTACATTGAGATCCCTAGTGAGGAGAAACACGGATTCATAGCTGTATAAGCATATGAATGCATATAAGTGAGGGGTCATAGCGCCCAAACAGATTATTCACTTAAAGTGATACTAACTTTAGATATTACCTGCTGTAAATTGATTGAGAACAGCTAATTACATTGAGATCACTAGTGAGGATAAACACTGACTCATAGCTGTACAAGCATATGATTGCACATAAGTGAGGGGTCATAGCGCCCAAACTGAGGGGGAGCTTTCTATTGGAATATTGCACTTTACAGTACCCTCAGTAAGCCTATGTAGTACAACTGATCAGTGACTTCAAAGCGCCATTGGGCACTCAGCCTAACAACACATATAATTTGATTCAAGGGTCATAGTACCTATAATATATTATATATGTGTAGCACTACACAGTTAGCACAGTGTGTGTTTTTATTCACACATCTCACACTTTGTTTTGTCAATTTATATGTTTTTGGTTTTAATATTTCACAGCTACAGGTCTTTTTAACAAATATACTCTAATAAAAGTTATAATTTATGTATCAATTTAATGTTTAAGTGCGCCACTTCAAGTCCAATCCTTCTCTTTTTCTTTTTGTGCATAACTATATATTGGTAACAATATATTCAGTGGCAGCACCCCCTATATAATTCAAATATCTGATATAGAATATAACTAGGGGTTTCCTTTGTTCTAATTTGGAACTTTTCTATAATATGCTAGTGCAGTAGTATCCCTTTCCCTTTCCCTGCTAACGTACTATTCAAACTGACCTATGACCTCTCCTGTACTGTAAATGACCAGCCCTGTGTCCAATGGACAAAGAGATTACAGTTTCAATTGTGTTAGGTTTTGGACTATTGTATAAAAAGCCAGCTGCATGCCCGGTCCCACACAGACTCTGAAGGTCATCTACCCTGATGACTGAGGACCGGGCCGGGAAGCGCAGGCGAAACCAAAACGTATGTACCATTGACTGTAGCCATTTTTCTATTGTATTGTATTGTTATTGTAACCCCCTTTCAGTAATTATATGTTGGTGTGTCAGAACCCGGCATCTTAAATACAATCTGGTGTCGTGTCTCTTTTCCCTGCTAAGGTTATAAGTGTATTTCATTCACACGTGTAGCTGCAGAGTGCTCACAGCGTGTCTTTGGGGGTGTACTTTGTACGGCCAGTGCGGCGTTAGTACGCAAAGTACATACATGGTACGGGGCTTTGTATGCTAATGGTGTAAAAAGTACGTAGGCTAAGGATTGATTACAGCGGCTTTAGCGGCTCCATTTAAAGTGTATTGAATTTCTTTTTAAAGTGTTGCTTTTAGTTCTGTATGTAAAACGACATTTACAAGATGCTGGCCAGTTTCTTTAGGATTCCTTCGGCCTGCGTCCGACCATGATCGTGCCTCCCGTAGCGCGGACCCTTCTAACTGGCTAATGACAATCTCTGCCCATTGTTCTTCGCTCAGCGTGTATAACCGGAACATGGAGTGTAATTTTTCCTTGAATTTCCTGAATGAGCTGGTCCCTGTACGTGGTTGTCACCTGAGTATGTGGGAAGCCAGGGGGCCCCGAAGTAATATGGCATGGTGATTGGTGCTGTCGGCATTGGTGCCGTCAGTATTATTGCCGCTGGAGGTGCTGGATTGGGTGCATCAGGCGCTCTTCTGTGGCTCGGGGTAGAATCCACAGACTGCGGTTGGTCTCCCGTATCTAGTGCGTCTTGCGGCTGTGACATCTCGCCATTCACAAGGGTGTCTGTAATCCTGTTTGTGACGCCAAGTTGAAATAGTCACCCCTGTGTTTGAATTAAATTGTACCTGCTTTCTTCAGGCGATGCTCGCGGCTTCAATACCTCTCTCGACCTCTTCCTTAGGAGCCTGTGGCAGAAGAATAATCACCCCAAGGAGGACCCGACGGACACGGGCAATACCAACATGTGATGACAAGATGTTTATTAAATCGGGAGAGACAAATGTCACCATTTCATATATTAAAATGACTACTAGGCCAACTCTACCTCCAAGGCATGGGGTGGAATATCGCGTATCATTTATATCCTAAACACAAGTGACATCACTTATCCTTTGCATAATAAGCATAAACGTATTCACATATCATTTGCATAATAAGCATAAACGTATTCACAGAGCATTTCCATAATAAGCATAAACGTATTCACATATCCTTTGCATAATAAGCCTAATTGCTCTTTAAAGCTCAGAAGGAAAAACCAAATGTCCTTTTAGCCAGGAGAGTTCAGGAATGTTCAACTGGCATACTAACACGCCACTAGATGGCGGTATGGGCATATATAATGGAAAGTCTTTAACGTGATACACAATCCAGAGAAGTCTATAAGTCTCGGTTTGGGCGGATTACAAAAGTCAGGTGATATAGATGACCCAGCTGCAGAGGGGCCAACGTGGTGCGAGTGTACCGGCCTCAATATGAATTTAGTGTAGGATTCCTCTCCAAGAGTGAGGCATGAGCTATGAAGTGCCTCAATAATAGTCAGGGCACTAACGTAGGCTTTATCCCTGGGGATAACACAAACAGACCCTTCGGCATGGATTTCTGTGGGGCAACACTGTGGCTTGATTTTGGCCTGATCCCTATATCCCTGATGTGGGGCAGGCCAGAAGTCTTTAGCCTGATCGGGCCTGAGAGGCAGGGATGTGAGGGCTAAATCGGGCTTGGTGTCAGTAGCATGGGCTATTTTCCTAGGCTTACCCTAAGTCTTGAGTAGGCTGACGGCAGTGCACTGCTCCGGTCCCGAAGTGCTGAGATGGCCGGCTGCGCAGGGCTCCCTTGCTCTGCTGGCTGTATGCAGCTCTCTCTAGTGGTTGGTGGCAGTTTGCGGCTTGCGGGTCCCGGCTCTCCCTCCCGGTAGTCAGACGGACAGGCTGCGGCTGGCAGCTTCCTTCCAGGGTCACCCCGCCTCCACCCGCGCTGTGGCTCCCGTCACCTCTGTGCTACGCCCGGCGGTGGTGATTGGCGTCTCTCTCTCTGGCGGCACCTGGCTACTCACCGCACACAGTGCGGCCGCAGCTCTCCTCTGTGTGGCGGGCAGGTGGGTGATAGCGGTCAGGGACCCCGGCTCTCTCCTCAGCACGGCTGTGCCTCTTCCGCTCTCCGCAGCGGCGTCGCCTGTCCTCTCCTCAGCAGCGGGTCACTCTGGCACTGAACCTGTTGCTCCTCCCCTTACTTTCCCGCTTCTTCTCCTCCAATCCACGGCGTTCCAGGGGTTCCTGCTCTCCCCAGAACGGCTGGAAACTGCTGGGTCTCGGTGCCCGTCTCAGCTTCCCCCTCCGTGCACTGTTGGTAGGCAACCAGACGCAAGGTTTGGATACTGCCCAGGCCCTTCAACGGCAACTTATCAGGCAGCCTTTGTTGTACTTGGGGGCTTAGGATGCACCAATGGTACCCCCAAACATGGTTATCATATAATACTTTCCGCCAATGGCTCTATTGCTAGTGCAAATATCAGCGGGGATAAGGGACAGCCCTGTCGTGTCCCATTGGTCACATCAAATCCTGTAGAGAGGCACCCATTAGTGAACACCTTAGCCGATGGACAAGAGTACAAGGCTAAAATAGAGCTAAGGAAGTTACCGTCAATACCAAACCTCTGCAACGTCTGCTGCATATAATTCCAATGAAGCCTGTTGAATGCTTTCTCAGCATCGAGGGATAAAAGCAATAAAGGCCGGTCAGACCGCTGGCAGTGTTCGATAATATCAATCACTCTCCTCGTGTTGTCAGAGGCTTGCCTACCTGTTACAAAGCCAACCTGATCTGGGTCAATTAGAGTGGGCAAAATAGGGGCCAGTCTGTCACGATCCGGGTATCTGGACGCCATTTCTTACCCATCAGATGCCTCCTAAGGCTGGCTCAGCGCTCCAGCACCGGATCCCATCTGTTATCCTAATGTTAACATTCCTGCATCCTCTCCTGTCTCTCTGAGACGCTGTCACAGTAACGCCATAATACATCTGGCATGGCGTCTCCCGCGGCCTCCGCCGCCGTCCCTGAGCTTCTGCATGCAGAGTGTCAGAGTGGATTACGTCAACCGCGGCCTCCGCTGTGTCCGCGTGGTTGGATGTGCACTTGTCTGCCTGGCGTCTCCTGTCTCCAGTGGCCGGCGCCGCCATTACTGTTTTCATTACCACATGGATTACAAACCAAACTTCCCTCCAAGTGTCTGCATGGGCGCAGCCATCTTGGATTCTGTCAGCTGATCATTTCCTCCAATCTGTTGTCAGTATTGTTAATCTGCATAATTGCCTAGCCAATCCCTTCCTTGCTGCAGGTATAAATACACTGTGCCTGAGCAAGGAAGGCGTCAGTGCTTTGGTTGTCAAACCTAGTTCCTGTTTGTCTCTCTCCTGTGATTGTCTTTCAGGTTCCAGCTCCTGTCTCAAGACTTCCAGCATAGAGACCCGCACCAGCATTCCACCTGCGGTGTAGCCTGACTCTCCGATCCATTTTGGATTCATCTGTTTCCAGCCACAACATTACCTGCTTCCAGCCCAGCTTCCAGCAGAGTACAGCTTCTCTTAAAGGGCCGGTGTCCTTTCTACAGTTTACCACTCTCCACCGGTATTATTATTTCTCCGCTCTCAAGCTCTACATTTCATTCATATTGCATCGCTCTCAAGCTTAATTTATTATTTAACTGGTTCCAGCCAGTATCCACTCCGTGCCAACATCTGTCTGGTTCCAACCAGAACCCACAGCAGCTATTTTATTTACAGCAGTCCAGCTTTTCCTGGAACACCAGCTGGTACGATCCTGGGCTTTCTTCATTGCTACAGTTGGGCCTGGTAAGGACTTTCCAACTCGCAGATAATAAGAACTGTCTCATACTACCAGAGCTCTGTGGCCCCTGCCACCCTGTAGTACCCAGGAACTGTATTATTTCTCTGCTGATTTTATGTTTCTTTTACTGCTACTGTGATGCATGGAGTTTGTCATAAATAAACATCATTGACTTTTATTCAAGTTGTCGTGGTCACGCCTTCGGGCGGTTATTCTTCATGTTACTTACATGTCCAGGGGTCTGATACAACCTCCCAGGTTCCGGTACATCTCAGCCCCTACAACTGAGGCTGCCTCCCGTCAGCTCAGGCCCTCAGTTGTGACACAGTCTGTTTGCTATTAATTTTGCAAACAATTTGACATCAACATTAAGTAAGGCGATGGGGCGATAGTTTTGGACTACCAGGTTTCGGAATCGTTATAATTTGGGACTCCAGCATTTCCTTGGGGAAATGAGAAGTATTAGAGGCTTCATGAAAAACAGTCAATAAAATGGGAGCTAATATACTTTTAAATTGCTTATAAAAATTAGAAGAATAGCCGTCAGGGCCAGGGCCTTTGTCTAGAGGTGAAAGCCAATGGCCACTACCACCTCCTCAAGAGTACATGGGGAGTTGATAATATCGGACTCTCGAGCCGATAGTGATTTTAGGGGGAGATTTAGAAGAAACTCAGAGATCTCCGGGGGATTAGGTTGGGGGGTATTAGGATCGTCTTTTAAATTGTATAGTTGGGAATAGTATTCCGCAAATGTATTGGCTATGACGGAAGGATCCATAACTTTGGCTCCCTTGGAATTATACACTGCTTGTATTCGTTCCCTAGTCCTGCGGCCTCGTAGTTTACGTGCCAAAACTAGACCGGCCCTATTGTCTAAAGAATAATATCTTTGATTAAGTTGCTGAATGTTACGGTGAACTTCGGCCAGTGCAAAGGAGCTAACCTTGTCTCGGGCTGCTAGGAGTTTGGTAAAAGTAGCCTTATGTAAAGGGTTCACTTTATGGGCCCTCTCCAAAGAAGCAACCTCCCGCTTGGCGGAGACAAGTTGTTGTGTAAAATCATGTTTTAATTTGGCTGCGATTTGTATCGCCGAGCCTCGAACAACTGCTTTCTATGCGCACCAATGGGTGAGAGTGGAGGTATCCGATGGCCGATTAGTGTCTAAATATAGCTCTAAAGAGTTCTGCAACGCCTGGAGGCCCTGTGGATTTTTCAAAAGGTGAGCGCCCAATCTCCATCGCCTAGGGGTGGTTTTATAGGTAGATACCTCCCAGTGAACAAATAGGGGGGCATGGTCAGACCATGTCATTGGCAGGATAGAAATCTTGCTTAACGAGGCTAAAGTCCATCCATCTACAATGGCCAAATCTATCCATGAGTATGTTCTATGCACATGAGAGTAAAAAGTATAATCTCGCATCGACGGGTGTTTTACCCGCCAAGCATCATACCAGCCGTATTCAGCTAATAGGTTTCTAAAAGGACCTAAAGATATACGCGGTTTCACCGCATGGGGAATGCTAGGCAGGTTGGACCTATGTATGCTAGGGTCTGGAGCCAAGTTGAAGTCTCCTAGGAGTAAAATAGCACCTTTAGACTCTTCCTGAAGGACACAAAAGAACTTTCTGTGGAAAGGGGCTTGCTTGGTATTGGGCGCATAGCAGCAGGCAACGGTAAACTCAACGTTTTCCAAATGACCTATTTATATTAAATATCTACCCTCAGGGTCAGAATGTTGGGATGACAATACAAATGGGCTACTCCAGCTTTTTTAACAGGGCCATTGGCCGTAAAGCACAGGGGATATTTAGCATTGGAAAAACTCGGGGGTTTTGATTCGGGAAGTGCGTTTCTTGTACAGCTACAATGTGTGCTTTCTATTTAGAAAAGTAGTTAAGGGCTATTTTTCTTTTATGGGGGGAGTTCAGTCCCTTAGCATTAATTGAAATAACATTCACCATGAATCAAATAGACAATCTGCTGAGTACGGAGGAGTTTGGAGACCAAGGAACAGTGTACCCGTCAGTAATGGAAGTATTATAAGGCTCACAAAAGGGGAAGTAGAAACACAGAATAGGGAAAAAAAACGAAGAAAACAAAACACGTTAAACAACTTAACTGGTCTCCCTTGAGACCACATATAGACACCTTGACTCGGCATCTGTGTGCAACAGGCGGGGGAGAAGTGGCAATCCTCCCACCCACCTTCCCAACCCTGAGACAAAACAGATTGTCCGTCAGTCCAGTCGCCTCCCAAGGGGCTCCCCATCTTATTCCCTCAACCATCTACTTCCAACGAGCTGTATCTAATAACAAAGAGGGAGTGGGGGTCCCACAGAGAGAGGCCGGAGCGATGACATAACATCATAAAAAATACAACGCATAAGAACAACAATATTGGTAAACGTAAGAATAAAGAAGGATCTTATAACAGATGCGGCAGGTCATTCGTGAAAGAACCATGTAGCCGCTCACACTTTCAACTGTCCTCCAGGGCTTTCTAAAACAAAAATATGTAAAAAACAATGAAGAAATTAACAAATGGAGGTACCATAGTAATATGGACCTCAGGTCACAATATATATGGAACATAGCAACAGGATAAGCTCCTGGATAGACCAATAGGTAGCATCGAAAAGGCACAGATACAGCCTAAATCAGCCACCTACTCCACCGTGGACCAGTTCGGCTGGAGTCGACGAGGAGGAGATGGGCCACCAGATGAACCTGCAATGTTCCATGAATCTAGGAGCTTCGATCCTTCTTCAGCATTGTTGATCACGATCGTGGAACCTTCGCGCACTATGAGAAGCTTAGTAGGGAATCCCCAGTGGTAGGATATATTAGCCTTTCTCAAGGCTGACGTAATGGACTGAAATGAACGTATCTTGAAGAGGGTAGCTTGGGACAAGTCTCCGAATAACTGCAGATCCCTAAGAGCCGCTGACATATCTGATGAGGGTCTGGACGCCTTCAGGATTGCTTCTTTAATATGATAATAATGCATTTTCATAAGAACATCCCTAGGGGCATTATCCGGAGCCGCCTTGGCTTTAGGGAGTCTGTGAATTCTGTCGACCAGGAGGTCCGCTGAGGATGCTCGTGGTAAAAGCTTTTTAAACAAATTGATAGCGAAGTCATGAAGACTGCTGTTCAACACAGCTTCTGGAACTCCGCACAATTTAAGGTTACTTCGTATATATCTGTTTTCCAGGTCTGTGACCTTATCCCTGAATTTATGCACTTCAGCCTCAAGCGCATCATGAGAGTCAATCAACTGGTTATGAGACCCCACTACTTCCTCCATCTTTGTTTCCAAATGGTTGGTATGATCTCCAATTTCGACGATGGATTGTTGGCACGCCTGGAGAGTGGAGCGGAATTCAACCGCTATTTCTGCTTTGAATTGAGATATAAGTAGTTTCATTGTACCAACAATTAACGCATCAGAGTCACTGACTGAGTCTGTGGAGGGAGAGGTTGGTGTCGGAGGTGCGGGGTCAGAAGCAGAAATGTTAGGGCGGGGGTCAGAGTTCCGTGCCTGAGGCTTATCTCCCATTATTTTGGAAGGTTGAGGAGATGATTTAAAAAAGGAAATTTGGGATACTGGCTTTGAGGATTTATTGCATTTAGGAGGCATAACAGAACTCGAAGTATGTCAGGGAGTTCACATTTGGAGTCGATGAGAGCGGAGATTCCACAAAAAAAAAAGATAGATACCAGTTAACACATACTCCGGGTTAGGACTGAGGCGGGATGAAAAAGCATCAGAACATGGTACATTATCGGTGGATGGAGAGAGCAAAGACTATAAAATATATAACGACCCCTGGGGAGGAGAAATGCTGGTGGCAGCAGTGGTGACTGAAAAGCACAGAGAAACCACGCTGTGAGCCTTTGCAGTGGGGCTGTATCCAAAGGGGTCACCAGAGACAGGAGGGGGAGCCGGAAGATGGCCGCCACCACTGCACAGAGAGCCGGATCAGCCTGCCACGCCAGTCACAGGGAGAGCAGACAGAGGCGCCGGGTGTAGGAGAGAGCCGCAGCCGAAGTCCAGTGACTCAGTGGATCCCGGCAGCAGCAGTTCCGGCGGGCGGTGCGATGCACGGCAGAATGGGCGTCCTTACACTGGAGGTCCGCAGAGGGAGGTCAGGGTCCCGGCTCTAGGCTGCTCATCAGGCCGCAACCCGCAGGATCACCTAACGTGGTCCCCGGCTTTGCAGCGCTATTCTAGAGGTATAGGAGGTAGGAGGGGGCACCCCCCAATTTGTAATAGCCTCTAGGGATGGTAGGTAACCGTATATAAAGAGCATGGTGCAGGAGCTCTAGTAAAACACGTCCTCCTCCCAGGAAGCCTCTTTTAAACAATGGGTCCAAACACAATACAATGGGAAATGTAAGCTCTTCTTCCATTGGTCCGGGGGTGGGACATATCCAGTGCACTGGGGATCATTGGTCAGCTCAACCGGTGGGCAATGACTATGTCCTGAGATGTGATTACTGTTGTTTACATCTGAGTTCCCGCCCCAAGACCAGTTAAACCCACCACATTATCATACATGAATCCAGTATTGATAATAACTTATTGCCGCAATATGAGACAATATCCTCACACCCACCGGATTACTGCTTATGTGACCCTGAACAATATGATCCCACACATGATATATTTATTCATTCCCATCCTCGTGATATGTGTATGTATGTGTGTGTATATATATATATATATGAAGGCAAAGGTACGGCACTCACAACCACTTGGCAGCCAAAATAATGACAAGAAGCAATTTTGTACAGCAAAATTGCTTCTTGTCATTATTTTGGCTGCCAAGTGGTTGTGAGTGCCGTACCTTTGCCTTCCAATACGTTTTACCTGTAAGGGCACCAAACCCAGCTTCATATAACTCGTGGAGTGCCGGGCCTGCTGCATTTTATATATATATATATATATATATATATATATATATATATAGTTTCCTGCTATTCATAATTAGTTATGGAATATATATATATATATATATATATATATATATATATAGCCATGGGTTAGATGTGGTTAAACTATGTGTAGAAAAATATAAATGTTATACATTTGATATATCATACATCAATGTCTGGTCTGTAAAGTCACCTTTTTTTGGTAATCTTGAAAGGTATTAAGCAAACAAGGGTCTGACTTGTGTTTGTGTAGGTTATATTGTGTTCTTGTTTGTTCTGACCTCTAGTGTAACAATGACAGTCCAGTATCTATTGACTCAATATACTACTCTAAAACAATTGGGGCAAACAACGGTATTTACACATTCCCTCTGTCCGAGGTCCATTTTCCATGGTCACAATGATTGCTTAAACATGACAGTTTGATACATTTAAGAAGACATTATTTATATTGTATTCTTGGAAGTATCACTTTTGAATGTGTATAAGAGCAATTTGCTATTTTGTGCAAATATAATTTTTAATCAACACATGCATCTTCTACCGTAATGCACACAGTAACTTGCTGGTGAAGTGTGTATAGACTATGTGTAAATTATGCACTATATAGATTAAATATTGAATATGGCTTTGTGGCTTTTCTATGCAAATGCGTATGTTACCGCATTTACTCATACCACGCACTAATACGCAGGGCTTCATGAGCCAATGTACGCAGCATGTGGGTATGCACATGCACGGCGAGTACACACCTGCACAGAGGCCACTCTGTGTGGTGTTTGCACGTGTTGAGTGTAGGTGTAATATTTTCGACTTCGACACATTGAAGCTGCTGTTCAATCTCACTATGAGTTTGAGATTGTAGGTGTAACTTTTGCCCTGGGGAATTTTGGGCAAGCCAAAAAGTGGACAGTGTGAGTGAATATAGGAAGGCCCACCTTCCCTGATAGCACCCCATCTAAGGCTATGGTTTATTTCCAGATTGGGAGAGACTAGACAAGATTTCATGAAACACCCGCAAAGGGCATATGGCCCCTATAATTACTCTAAACCATACCCCCTTCAGGAGGTTATTTCTAATTTCCGTTTCTAACTTCTGTTTTTAAAAATGATATGTTGTAGACTGATATGATGTATTTACCTACTTCAGAGAACACTGTATGTACTATTATGCAATTGCTGTTCCCCCCTCCCCTCATTTTATTTCTGTAACCTCTCTTCTTCCATGCTATTTTGAAAACTAATAAAAATTAATCTTGAAAAAAACTAAAACAAATTAATAGTAACCTATGAAATCAGTCAGACACTCCCAATAGTACCAATTCACATTACACAGCAGTGTCCATTATTCATTTTATACCACATGGTAGGTAACCCCTTATACACATTACACCTCACAGTAGTACCCCTTATACACGTTACGCCACGGTAAAAGTCCCTTATGCCATGGTAGAGCCCCTTACACACATTAGAGGCCCTTATTATACCAGGTAGAGTCCCTAATACACATTATGCCAGGTAGATCCCAAATTATGCCAGATAGAGCCCCTGATACAAATTATGCCAGGTAGAGCCCCTGATACACATTATGCCAGGTAGAGCCAGAGCCCACATTATGCCAGGTGGAGCTCCCTAGACACTTTATGCCAGATGCAGCCCACATTATTCCAGGTAGAGAGGAGAGGAGGGAAGGGGGTGGCAGTGTGTGTGTGTCATTGTCACTTGCAGAGTGGCCAGCGGCTCCTTGCAGCTACAGATGTGGAGGGATGGATGGATGCTCTCAGCAGCCTCACACCAGGAAGCACACAGCCACACAGCAACCACATTACAAGCTGCAGCTCCCGGCTAACAATCTCATGCTCTAACAAGTACTACTTCAGCATGTCGGTGCACAGACCAGCCTTGCGGGTGTTGCCAGCGGGGTTGCGCTCATACTGCACATATGCTGAGGGCCGGGCACCGCTGGCATACATGTAGTTATAGCCCTGGGTGCCATAACGTTTTAATGTTAAAAGGGCCAAGATGTAATTTAATTTTGCTGCCCCTAAATTGCTGAATGTTGCCACCTATGGGGCAGCTGGACTAACCTACCACGCCACTTACCTGATGACAGAGATCGATATTTCTGTCTATATTTATGTAGGTATCTCTATGATGTTGTGGTCTGTGACATGCTATGCAAAAGGTATTCTGGGGTGCATGCGCCATAACAAAAGAGCGAGGAGGGGAATATGGGCCCTCATTCCGAGTTGTTCGCTCTGTATTTTTCATCGCATCGCAGTGAAAATCCGCTTAGTACGCATGCGCAATGTTCGCACTGCGACTGCGCCAAGTAACTTTACTATGAAGATAGTATTTTTACTCACGGCTTTTTCTTCGCTCCGGCGATCGTAATGTGATTGACAGGAAATGGGTGTTACTGGGCGGAAACACGGCGTTTCAGGGGCGTGTGGCTGAAAACGCTACCGTTTCCGGAAAAAACGCAGGAGTGGCCGGGGAAACGGTGGGAGTGCCTGGGCGAACGCTGGGTGTGTTTGTGACGTCAACCAGGAACGACAAGCACTGAACTGATCGCACAGGCAGAGTAAGTCTGGAGCTACTCTGAAACTGCTAAGTAGTTAGTAATCGCAATATTGCGAATACATCGGTCGCAATTTTAAGAAGCTAAGATTCACTCCCAGTAGGCGGCGGCTTAGCGTGTGTAACTCTGCTAAATTCGCCTTGCGACCGATCAACTCGGAATGAGGGCCATAGTCCTCTGCGTATGCAGAGATCAGGATTTTTTCAGCTTGGGGTGGATGTATTAAAAATATACACAGGCACATAATGGGGGCCCATTGGCACTGGGGGCAGGGGTGGGTGCTCTGACATTGGGGTCTATTCCATTTGGGTGGTAGAGGGGTGATTCTGCTGGGGATCTTTTGCCACATGGGGGGCTAATTTGGTAAAAAATTGTCACTTTAGTGGTTACTGTCTGAAACATTATAATGAAACAGTTGATGAGCTACAAATTGGCAACAACTATCACTTTCTTTTTTTAGGTAGGATTAATTTGCTTAAGATGATTACCTTTCCAAAGATCTTATATCGGCTACAGACCCTCCCTATTTTATTATCACAAACTGATCTCTTGTACATTAATGGGGTGTTTAGACGTTTTATTTAAATTCGTAAGAAATCTTGAACCACCCACATAACTTTCATAAACCTTCCTATCAAATTACATCCACTCTGTACAGTCCACACATATCCTCACATGTCTTCTCATTCTATGCAATAGAGAGCACCTTTCCTTATGTACACATGCCTATTTCCCTATAGATTGTAAGCTTGCGAGCAGGGCCTTCCTACCTCTATGACTGTTATCACCCAGTTTGTTATTGTTATTTCAAATTGTAAAGCGCAACGGAATTTGCTGCGCTATATAAGAAACTGTTAATAAATAAATAAATAAATAAATAATAATAAATCTTAAACAGTTTTCTTTTCTTGAGAAGAAAACTGATTTTAGATTTTAACCTGATTTTAGATTTTAATCAGGCAGCTATATGTAGAGATGAGCGGGTTTGGTTCGTTGAGGTCCGAACCCCCCGAACTTCACCCATTTTACACGGTTCTGAGGCAGCCTCGGATCCTCCCGCCTTGCTCGGTTAACCCGAGCGCGCCCGTACGTCATCATCCGCTGTCGGATTCTCGCGAGATTTGTATTCTATATAAGGAGCCGTGCGTCGCCGCCATTTTCACTCGTGCATTAGAGATGATAGCGAGAGGACGTGGCTGCGTTCTCTCAGTTTCTGTGTTCAGTGTGCTGCAAATATCTGTGCTCAATGTGCTGCAAATGTATGTGCTGCAAATATCTACGTTCTCTGCCTGTTAGGTTCCTGGTGCTCAGAACAGGGGAGATGTTGCGTAGTGAGTCCTGAGCACCAGAACGTGATGCTGAGACAAGGTGTGGTGTGGAAATGGAACGGGAATAGCCCCTGGCACCCTACCTCCTCTGCTCTACCCGTCTTGTCAATTCACGCCTGCATGACTATGGTTTCTTGGGCCCATGGCAGCCGCGTTTGAAGGGCGGATTAGGTCTGCCCCACTCCGATGCCCCCGCAGGTCTTAAAGGGAGACAAAGCGTGAACTGAGACAGGGTAGTAACAAGGGGACCTCTAGCTGAAACAACCAAAGCCAGGGGCTACTGACTAGCCTAAAACTAAATGTATGTGCGGCTTGCCGCCAAAGAAAAAGAACTACAAAGAAAATGCTGTCCACACGCCGACACAATACTTTTGTGTACCGGCGGTGACAGCATAAGCAGAACCCTCTGCAAAACACCAGTGACAGAAATAACCAAGGAATACAGCGGCCTAGGCCGACGGATGCGGCAAAGCCGCTACTCACGGAACCGGTACAAATACTGGCAAACGGACAGGAACCCCCAATGCTGCCGGCACAGACTCTCAGAACTGGAGGACAGGCAGAATCCCAAACGACAGACCGGTGGACACCAAGAAGCCAGAAACTCGACCAGGCACAGGCAAAGCCACAGGACTTCTGGACAGGAATGCTTCACGGCAGGACACGATCAGACACAGGAACCGACACTCAGAAAGCAGCTAGACAGACACTGCTAGACAGGAGCTCAGGAACTGGCAGGAACAAGCTCAGAACACAAGCACTCTGGAAGACTGGAAACCTAGAAATATCACCAGCGTCTGTGAATTGCACTCAGCCAGCATATAACAGAGAGGCCTAATTAATTATGTCGTGCAGCTGCCCTGTTGCATGACTCCAAACTGACAAAATGCAATCAGCAGACAGGTGAAGCCACCCATATGGAAACAGGCTGCAATACACAGACTCACCACTGACAGCAAACAATAATCTTCTAAACCAGAGCAAAGGGAAATCCTGGCCTGCAGGAGAACTATAAACATAAAATAGGAATGAACCACTACCTGTGGTTCATAACAGTATCCTCTCCTTAAGGGTGAGCTCCGAGCACCCCATGACACCCACGGGGAACATAAACAGAAGTATAACACAAAATACATAACCAAAATGCAAAACAGGAATAAGCCACAGCCGTGGCTCATAACACTGCCTGAAAAACGCTCCATATCTGTGCTGAATTGTACTATATAGTAGGAGGACAGTGCAGAATTTTGCTGAACACCAGTATATAGCAGTACGGTACAGTAGTCCATTGCTCTACCTCTGTGTCATCAAGTATACTATCCATCCATATCTGTGCTGCATTTTAGTTGTGCGCAGTATATAGTAGGAGGACAGTGCAGAATTTTGCTGACCACCAGTATATATATATAGCAGTACGGTACAGTAGTCCATTGCTCTACCTCTGTGTCATCAAGTATACCATCCATCTATACCTGTGCTGCATTTTAGTTGTGCGCAGTATATAGTAGGAGGACAGTGCAGAATTTTGCTGACCACCAGTATATATATAGCAGTACGGTACAGTAGTCCATTGCTCTACCTCTGTGTCGTCAAGTATACTATCCTTCCATACCTGTGCTGCATTTTAGTTGTGCACAGTATATAGTAGGAGGATAGTGCAGAATTTTGCTGACCACCAGTATATATATATATAGCAGTACGGTACAGTAGTCCATTGCTCTACCTCTGTGTCATCAAGTATACTATCCATCCATAGCTGTGCTGCATTTTAGTTGTGTGCAGTATATAGTAGGAGGACAGTGTAGAATTTTGCTGACCACCAGTATATATATATATATATATATATATATATATATAGCAGTACGGTACAGTAGTCCATTGCTCTACCTCTGTGTCATCAAGTATACTATCCATCCATATCTGTGCTGCATTTTAGTTGTGCGCAGTATATAGTAGGAGGACAGTGCAGAATTTTGCTGACCACCAGTATATATATATAGCAGTACGGTACAGTAGTCCATTGCTCTACCTCTGTGTCATCAAGTATACCATCCATCTATACCTGTGCTGCATTTTAGTTGTGCGCAGTATATAGTAGGAGGACAGTGCAGAATTTTGCTGACCACCAGTATATATATAGCAGTACGGTACAGTAGTCCATTGCTCTACCTCTGTGTCGTCAAGTATACTATCCTTCCATACCTGTGCTGCATTTTAGTTGTGCACAGTATATAGTAGGAGGATAGTGCAGAATTTTGCTGACCACCAGTATATATATATAGCAGTACGGTACAGTAGTCCATTGCTCTACCTCTGTGTCATCAAGTATACTATCCATCCATAGCTGTGCTGCATTTTAGTTGTGTGCAGTATATAGTAGGAGGACAGTGTAGAATTTTGCTGACCACCAGTATATATATATATATATATATATATATAGCAGTACGGTACAGTAGTCCATTGCTCTACCTCTGTGTCGTCAAGTATACTATCCATCCATACCTGTGCTGCATTTTAGTTGTGCGCAGTATATAGTAGGAGGACAGTGCAAAATTTGCTGACCACCAGTATATATATATAGCAGTACGGTACAGTAGTCCATTGCTCTACCTCTGTGTCATCAAGTATACTATCCATCCATAGCTGTGCTGCATTTTAGTTGTGCGCAGTATATAGTAGGAGGACAGTGCAGAATTTTGCTGACCACCAGTGTATATATATAGCAGTACGGTACAGTAGTCCATTGCTCTACCTCTGTGTCGTCAAGTATACTATCCATCTATACCTGTGCTGCATTTTAGTTGTGCGCAGTATATAGTAGGAGGACAGTGCAGAATTTTGCTGACCACATGTATATATATAGCAGTACGGTACAGTAGTCCATTGCTCTACCTCTGTGTCATCAAGTATACTATCCTCCCATACCTGTGCTGTATTTTAGTTGTGCACAGTATATAGTAGGAGGATAGTGCAGAATTTTGCTGACCACCAGTATATATATATAGCAGTACGGTACAGTAGTCCATTGCTCTACCTCTGTGTCATCAAGTATACTATCCATCCATACCTGTGCTGCATTTTAGTTGTGTGCAGTATATAGTAGGAGGACAGTGCAGAATTTTGCCAACCACCAGTATAAATATAGCAGTATGGTACAGTAGTCCATTGCTCTACCTCTGTGACGTCAAGTATACTATCCATCCATACATGTGCTGCATTTTAGTTGTGCGCAGTATATAGTAGGAGGACAGTGCAAAATTTGCTAACCACCAGTATATATATAGCAGTACGGTACAGTAGTCCATTGCTCTACCTCTGTGTCGTCAAGTATACTATCCATCTATACCTGTGCTGCATTTTAGTTGTGCGCAGTATATAGTAGGAGGACAGTGCAGAATTTTGCTGACCACCAGTATATATATAGCAGTACGGTACAGTAGTCCATTGCTCTACCTCTGTGTCGTCAAGTATACTATCCTCCCATACCTGTGCTGTATTTTAGTTGTGCACAGTATATAGTAGGAGGATAGTGCAGAATTTTGCTGACCACCAGTATATATATATATATATATATATATATATAGCAGTACGGTACAGTAGTCCATTGCTCTACCTCTGTGTCATCAAGTATACTATCCATCCATACCTGTGCTGCATTTTAGTTGTGTGCAGTATATAGTAGGAGGACAGTGCAGAATTTTGCCGACCACCAGTATATATATAGCAGTATGGTACAGTAGTCCATTGCTCTACCTCTGTGACGTGAAGTATACTATCCATCCATACATGTGCTGCATTTTAGTTGTGCGCAGTATATAGTAGGAGGACAGTGCAAAATTTGCTGACCACCAGTATATATATAGCAGTACGGTACAGTAGTCCATTGCTCTACCTCTGTGTCATCAAGTATACTATCCATCCATACCTGTGGTGCATTTTAGTTGTGCACAGTATATAGTAGGAGGACAGTGCAGAATTTTGCTGACCGCCAGTATATATATAGCAGTACGGTACAGTAGTCCATTGCTCTACCTCTGTGTCGTCAAGTATACTATCCTCCCATACCTGTGCTGTATTTTAGTTGTGCACAGTATATAGTAGGAGGATAGTGCAGAATTTTGCTGACCACCAGTATATATATATATATATATATATATAGCAGTACGGTACAGTAGTCCATTGCCCTACCTCTGTGTCATCAAGTATACTATCCATCCATACCTGTGCTGCATTTTAGTTGTGTGCGGTATATAGTAGGAAGACAGTGCAGAATTTTGCTGACCACCAGTATATATAGCAGTACGGTACAGTAGTCCATTGCTCTACCTCTGTGTTGTCAAGTATACTATCCATCCATACCTGTGCTGCATTTTAGTTGTGCGCAGTATATAATAGGAGGACAGTGCAGAATTTTGCCGACCACCAGTATATATATATATATATATAGCAGTATGGTACAGTAGTCCATTGCTCTACCTCTGTGTCATCAAGTATACTATCCATCCATACCTGTGCTGCATTTTAGTTGTGCGCAGTATATAGTAGGAGGACAGTGCAGAATTTTGCTGACCACCAGTATATATATAGCAGTACGGTACAGTAGTCCATTGCTCTACCTCTGTGTCGTCAAGTATACTATCCATCCATACCTGTGCTGCATTTTAGTTGTGCACAGTATATAGTAGGAGGACAGTGCAGAATTTTGCTGACCACCAGTATATATATATAGCAGTACGGTACAGTAGTCCATTGCTGTACCTCTGTGTCGTCAAGTATACTATCCATCTATACCTGTGCTGCATTTTAGTTGTGCGCAGTATATAGTAGGAGGACAGTGCAGAATTTTGCTGACCGCCAGTATATATATAGCAGTACGGTACAGTAGTCCATTGCTCTACCTCTGTGTCGTCAAGTATACTATCCTCCCATACCTGTGCTGTATTTTAGTTGTGCACAGTATATAGTAGGAGGATAGTGCAGAATTTTGCTGACCACCAGTATATATATATATATATATATATATATATATAGCAGTACGGTACAGTAGTCCATTGCCCTACCTCTGTGTCATCAAGTATACTATCCATCCATACCTGTGCTGCATTTTAGTTGTGTGCGGTATATAGTAGGAAGACAGTGCAGAATTTTGCTGACCACCAGTATATATAGCAGTACGGTACAGTAGTCCATTGCTCTACCTCTGTGTTGTCAAGTATACTATCCATCCATACCTGTGCTGCATTTTAGTTGTGCGCAGTATATAATAGGAGGACAGTGCAGAATTTTGCCGACCACCAGTATATATATATATAGCAGTATGGTACAGTAGTCCATTGCTCTACCTCTGTGTCATCAAGTATACTATCCATCCATACCTGTGCTGCATTTTAGTTGTGCGCAGTATATAGTAGGAGGACAGTGCAGAATTTTGCTGACCACCAGTATATATATAGCAGTACGGTACAGTAGTCCATTGCTCTACCTCTGTGTCGTCAAGTATACTATCCATCCATACCTGTGCTGCATTTTACTTGTGCGCAGTATATAGTAGGAGGACAGTGCAGAATTTTGATGGCCACCAGTATATATATAGCAGTACGGTACAGTAGTCCATTGCTCTACCTCTGTGTCGTCAAGTATACTATCCATATGTGTGCTGCATGTGCTGTTTGGGGACTATTTTTTTAAGTGCCATCCTGTATGACACTGCAGTGCCACTCCTAGATGGGCCAGGTGTTTGTATCGGCCACTTGGGTCGCTCAGCTTAGCCATCCAGCGACCTTGGTGCACCTCTTTTTTTCTTTGCATCATGTGCTGTTTGGGGACTATTTTTTAAATCTGCCATCCTGTCTGACATTGCAGTGCCACTCCTAGATGAGTCAGGTGTTTGTGTCGGCCACTTGGGTCGCTTAGCTTAGTCATACAGCGACCTCATTGCAAATTTTAGGACTAAAAATAATATTGTGAGGTGTGAGGTGTATAGAATAAACTGGAAATGAGTGGAAATTATGGTTATTGAGGTTAATAATACTATGGGATCAAAATGACCCCCAAATTCTATGATTTAAGCTGTTTTTGAGGGTTTTTTGTAAAATAACACCCGAATCCAAAAACACCCGAATCCGACCAAAAATTGTCAGGGAGGTTTTGACAAAACACGTCCGAATCCAAAACACGGCCGCGGAACCGAATACAAAACCAAAACACAAAAAACAAAAAAATTTCCGGTGCACTTCACTAGTAGGTATACTCATGACTGGATACATGATTGTGAGCTCTATGCTAACACATTCTTGGACCAACAATTTCTGCCAACAATGACTTTAACACATTTTTTACATCTCCATCAACAGGAAATTCCCCCTCTGTTGCAGCTAACCCCCTCCCCTGCTGATATTGTCTTGGATTATTTGGCTTAGATCACAGGTTCTCAAATTCAGTCCTCAGGACCCCACACTCTGCATGTTTTGCAGGTCTCCTCACAGAATTACAAGTGAAATAATTAGTTCCACCTGTGGACCTTTAAAAATGTGTCAGTGAGCAATTAATACACCTGTGCACCTGCTGGGTTACCTGCAAAACATGCACTGTGTGGGGTCCTGAGGACCGAGTTTGAGAAACTATGGCGTAGATTATATTTAGTAAATGGGATTGGAATAGCCACTATTCCCTTTTTCTCCCACTGTCAGAAAATTATGAATTTGAAGATGGGAAGGCATGGTTTCCCTTTACGGTCTGGGCAAAGCTGGGTGTGCATAATATTGGCGTGGTTGTTAATAGGCTTTCTGGGAAAACCATTTACCATCTCTAAGGCCTGATATAGGCTTGATTTTCTTAAGTCTCATAAATTGGCTTTTTTACAGACCCAGCAATATGTCCCTATTTTATTGTCCCTGTCATCGCCATCTGAAATTTAGATTTGACTTCATCTAGCTCCCAGGTGATGCCCCCTGCATTTAGTCAACTATATACAGTATATCATGGGCTGCTACACTACAGTATGGCCCATGGGCTAAAATCCAGCCCCTCTTTCCGCCCCACTCAGGAAACCAGTATCCGGTTAGACATGATGATTGTTGACATGGTCACTGTCGATGTTTTGAGCATGCCGACGTGCTGCAAGTCAACAGTTCAGCTATGATGTCTGTTGATATGTTAACTATCAACAAGTTATGCCACACCCTGGAATACCACGGTATCTCTAGGGATCTCTAGACACCTCTGTCTGGAGTCTTGAGCCAAGAAATGCTTTGAGGTGGCAGGGTGGTCTAGCAATCCCACTACCAGGCTGGCCACCTCTACAGCTGCATGTGACAGTATCAGTGCTGACTGCAGTAGCATGTGGACTTGGCAGCTGCAACATCGAACAGGCAGGTCAGGGGTGACTCAACCACAAAACTGGAGATGTTCGGAGAAGTATGTAACATAAGCGGCTCTAGCCTGGCACATATGTGGGGTTTCTGGGCTGTCACATAAGTAGGGGTTTTGGGATGGCACGTAAGGGGGACACTTGCCTAGCACATAAGTGGGGGCTCAGCAGAGAACCCTTACCTAAAAAAATTGGGGCCATCACTTCAAAGTCATTCACTAAGGAAAAACTTTGTATGCCCTTAATATAGACTGATATGTACTCCTCATTATGGGGGTGATGGGAGTTTGGGTACATCACAGTGGAGGATCCATGTATTGGAGTTTAATGCTACTAATTAGGCATTGCTGTATCTCAACAGAAAGTTCTCATCTACTATTTATCAAGAGATACATTTCGGAATTTACTATAGATGTTATTTGTCTATCTTCAGAGGTTTTTTTTTCAGGCATTAGACTGTCCCCATGGCCGGCAACCGAAATCTTGGGGCCCAACACCAGGCTTGGCGACAGGGTGGTACAAAGAGTACACCCCCACCGGGCCCCGCAGTTCAGAGGGGCCACAGCAATTTAATTGTGATGGCTACTGCTGTGTTGTGGGGAGGACAGGGGGGACACAGCTGCAGCTGTCTACTCTGGAAGGTAGGGTGGGAGTGTGGCTGCAGGGGGGAGGGAAAGGTGAGGTGCTGGCAGCTGCTTCATCTCTGCGGTCCGCGGGAGGGAAAGATAGGATCACTGGTGTCTGCTTGTGTTTGTGGAGCGGGGATGTCTGATCCCTACTGCAGTGTATGGAGTAGAGATAAGCGGGTTCGGTTCCTCGGAATCCGAACCCCCCCGAACTTCAGCCTTTTTACACGGGTCCGAGGCAGACTCGGATCTTCCCGCCTTGCTCGGCTAACCCGAGCGCGCCCGAACGTCATCATCCCGCTGTCGGATTCTCGCGAGGCTCGTATTCTATCGCGAGACTCGGATTCTATATAAGGAGCCGCGCGTCGCCGCCATTTTCACACGTGCATTGAGTTGATAGGGAGAGGACGTGGCTGGCGTCCTCTCCGTTAGAATAGATAGAGACACTTGAGTTGATTAATTACTTAGTAATTTTGGGGAGCATTAGGAGTACTCAGAGTGCAGAGTTTTGCTGATAGTTACTAGTGACTGACCACCACCAGTTTTATTTATTATTTAATATAATCCGTTCTCTGCCTGAAAAAAACCGATACACAGTCACATACCATATCTGTGCTCAGCCTCAGTGTGCTGCATGATAAATAATATCATCTATGTATATCTGACTGTGCTGAGTGCTCACTGCTCACACAGCTGAATTGTGGGGGAGACTGGGGTGCAGTTATAGCAGGAGTACAGTGCACACTTTTGCTGCCAGTGTGACTGACCAGTGACCACCAGTATATTGTCTGCTTGAAAAAGTTAAACACTCCTGTGGTGTTTTTTTTTTTTATTCTATAAACGCATTCTGCTGACAGTGTCCAGCAGGTCCGTCATTCATTATATTATATAAATATTTACCTGCAGTAGTGTTATATTTTTTTTGTTCATCTCTATCATCTTTATCATCTCTATATTAGCAGACGCAGTACGGTAGTCCACGGCTGTGGCTACCTCTGTGTCGTCAGTGCTCGTCCATAATTGTATACCTACCTGTGGTGGGTTTTTTTTTTCTATCTTCTTCATACTAGTAGTTTAGGAGTCTGCTGACAGTGTCCAGCAGGTCCGTCATTATATTATATATACCTGCAGTAGTGATATATATATATTTTTTATATCATTATCATCTCTATACTAGCAGACGCAGTACGGTAGTCCACGGCTGTAGCTACCTCTGTGTCGTCTGTGCTCGTCCATAATTGTATACCTACCTGTGGTGGGGTTTTTTTTTCTATCTTCTTCATACTAGTAGTTTAGGAGTCTGCTGACAGTGTCCAGCAGGTCCGTCATTATATTATATATACCTGCAGTAGTGATATATATATATTTTTTATATCATTATCATCTCTATACTAGCAGACGCAGTACGGTAGTCCACGGCTGTAGCTACCTTTGTGTCGTCAGTGCTCGTCCATAATTGTATACCTACCTGTGGTGGGTTTTTTTTTCTATCTTCTTCATACTAGTAGTTTAGGAGTCTGCTGACAGTGTCCAGCAGGTCCGTCATTATATTATATATACCTGCAGTAGTGATATATATATATTTTTTATATCATTATCATCTCTATACTAGCAGACGCAGTACGGTAGTCCACGGCTGTAGCTACCTCTGTGTCGTCAGTCACTCGTCATCCATAAGTATACTAGTATCCATCCATCTCCATTGTTTACCTGAGGTGCCTTTTAGTTGTGCCTATTAAAATATGGAGAACAAAAATGTTGAGGTTCCAAAAATAGGGAAAGATCAAGATCCACTTCCACTAGTCATGGCCGAGATGATGAAATTCCATCAACGTCGTCTGCCAAGGCCGATGCCGAATGTCATAGTACAGAGCATGTAAAATCCAAAACACAAAATATCAGTAAAAAAAGGACTCAAAAATCTAAAATAAAATCGTCGGAGGAGAAGCGTAAACTTGCCAATATGCCATTTACCACACGGAGTGGCAAGGAATGGCTGAGGCCCTGGCCTATGTTCATGGCTAGTGGTTCAGCTTCACATGAGGATGGAAGCACTCAGCCTCTCGCTAGAAAAATGAAAAGACTTAAGCTGGCAAAAGCACAGCAAAGAACTGTGCGTTCTTCGAAATCACAAATCCACAAGGAGAGTTCAATTGTGTCGGTTGCGATGCCTGACCTTCCCAACACTGGACGTGAAGAGCATGCGCCTTCCACCATTTGCACGCCCCCTGCAAGTGCTGGAAGGAGCACCCGCAGTCCAGTTCCTGATAGTCAGATTGAAGATGTCAGTGTTGAAGTACACCAGGATGAGGAGGATATGGGTGTTGCTGGCGCTGGGGAGGAAATTGACAAGGAGGATTCTGATGGTGAGGTGGTTTGTTTAAGTCAGGTACCCGGGGAGACACCTGTTGTCCGTGGGAGGAATATGGCCATTGACATGCCTGGTGAAAATACCCAAAAAATCAGCTCTTCGGTGTGGAAGTATTTCAACAGAAATGCGGACAACATTTGTCAAGCCGTGTGTTGCCTTTGTCAAGCTGTAATAAGTAGGGGTAAGGACGTTAACCACCTCGGAACATCCTCCCTTATACGTCACCTGCAGCGCATTCATCATAAGTCAGTGACAAGTTCAAAAACTTTGGGCGACAGCGGAAGCAGTCCACTGACCAGTAAATCCCTTCCTCTTGTAACCAAGCTCACGCAAACCACCCCACCAACTCCCTCAGTGTCAATTTCCTCCTTCCCCAGGAATGCCAATAGTCCTGCAGGCCATGTCACTGGCAATTCTGACGAGTCCTCTCCTGCCTGGAATTCCTCCAATGCATCCTTGCGTGTAACGCCTACTGCTGCTGGCGCTGCTGTTGTTGCTGCTGAGAGTCGATGGTCATCCCAGAGGGGAAGTCGTAAGACGACTTTTACTACTTCCACCAAGCAATTGACTGTCCAACAGTCCTTTGCGAGGAAGATGAAATATCACAGCAGTCATCCTGCTGCAAAGCGGATAACTGAGGCCTTGGCATCTTGGGCGGTGAGAAACGTGGTTCCGGTATCCATCATTACTGCAGAGCCAACTATAGACTTGATTGAGGTACTGTGTCCCCGGTACCAACTACCATCTAGGTTCCATTTCTCTAGGCAGGCGATACCGAAAATGTACACAGACCTCAGAAAAAGACTCACCAGTGTCCTAAAAAATGCAGTTGTACCCAATGTCCACTTAACCACGGACATGTGGACAAGTGGAGCAGGGCAGACTCAGGACTATATGACTGTGACAGCCCACTGGGTAGATGTATTGACTCCCGCCGCAAGAACAGCAGCGGCGGCACCAGTAGCAGCATCTCGCAAACGCCAACTCTTTCCTAGGCAGGCTACGCTTTGTATCACCGCTTTCCAGAATACGCACACAGCTGAAAACCTCTTACGGCAACTGAGGAAGATCATCAAAGAATGGCTTACCCCAATTGGACTCTCCCGTGGATTTGTGGCATCGGACAACGCCAGCAATATTGTGTGTGCATTAAATATGGGCAAATTCCAGCACGTCCCATGTTTTGCACATACCTTGAATTTGGTGGTGCAGAATTATTTAAAAAACGAGAGGGGCGTGCAAGAGATGCTGTCAGTGGCCAGAAGAATTGCGGGACACTTTCGGCGTACAGGCACCACGTACAGAAGACTGGAGCAACACCAAAAACGCCTGAACCTGCCCTGCCATCATCTGAAGCAAGAAGTGGTAACGAGGTGGAATTCAACCCTCTATATGCTTCAGAGGTTGGAGGAGCAGCAAAAGGCCATTCAAGCCTATACAACTGAGCACGATATAGGAGGTGGAATGCACCTGTCTCAAGCGCAGTGGAGAATGATTTCAACGTTGTGCAAGGTTCTGCAACCTTTTGAACTTGCCACACGTGAAGTCAGTTCAGACACTGCCAGCCTGAGTCAGGTCATACCCCTCATCAGGCTTTTGCAGAAGAAGCTGGAGACATTGAAGGAGGAGCTAACACTGAGCGATTCCGCTAGGCATGTGGGACTTGTGGATGGAGCCCTTAATTCGCTTAACAAGGATTCACGGGTGGTCAATCTGTTGAAATCAGAGCACTACATTTTGGCCACCGTGCTCGATCCTAGATTTAAAACCTACCTTTGATATCTCTTTCCGGCAGACACAAGTCTGCAGGGGTTCAAAGAACTGCTGGTGAGAACATTGTCAAGTCAAGCGGAACGCGACCTGTCAACATCTCCTCCTTCACATTCTCCCGCAACTGGGGGTGCGAGGAAAAGGCTCAGAATTCCGAGCCCACCCGCTGGCGGTGATGCAGGGCAGTCTGGAGCGACTGCTGATGCTGACATCTGGTCCGGACTGAAGGACCTGCCAACGATTACGGACATGTCGTCTACTGTCACTGCATATGATTCTCTCACCATTGAAAGAATGGTGGAGGATTATATGAGTGACCGCATCCAAGTAGGCACGTCAGACAGTCCGTACGTATACTGGCAGGAAAAAGAGGCAATTTGGAGGCCCTTGCACAAACTGGCTTTATTCTACCTAAATTGCCCTCCCACAAGTGTGTTTAGTGAAAGAGTGTTTAGTGCCGCCGCTCACCTTGTCAGCAATCGGCGTACGAGGTTACTTCCAGAAAATGTGGAGAAGATGATGTTCATTAAAATGAATTATAATCAATTCCTCATGGAGACATTCACCAGCAGCAATTGCCTCCACAAAGTACACAGGGAGCTGTGATGGTGGATTCCAGTGGGGACGAATTGATAATCTGTGAGGAGGGGGATGTACACGGTGATGAATCGGAGGATGATGATGAGGTGGACATCTTGCCTCTGTAGAGCCAGTTTGTGCAAGGAGAGATTAATTGCTTCTTTTTTGGTGGGGGTCCAAACCAACCCGTCATTTCAGTCACAGTCGTGTGGCAGACCCTGTCACTGAAATGATGGGTTGGTTAAAGTGTGCATGTCCTGTTTATACAACATAAGGGTGGGTGGGAGGGCCCAAGGACAATTCCATCTTGCACCTCTTTTTTCTTTCATTTTTCTTTGCGTCATGTGCTGTTTGGGGAGTGTTTTTTGGAAGTGCCATCCTGCGTGACACTGCAGTGCCACTCCTAGATGGGCCAGGTGTTTGTGTCGGCCACTAGGGTCGCTTATCTTAGTCACACAGCTACCTCATTGCGCCTCTTTTTTTTCTTCTTTGCGTCATGTGCTGTTTGGGGAGTATTTTTTGGAAGGGCCATCCTGCGTGACACTGCAGTGCCACTCCTAGATGGGCCAGGTGTTTGTGTCGGCCACTAGGGTCACTTATCTTAGTCACACAGCTACCTCATTGCGCCTCTTTTTTTTCTTCTTTGCGTCATGTGCTGTTTGGGGAGTATTTTTTGGAAGGGCCATCTGGCCTGACACTGCAGTGCCACTCCTAGATGGGCCAGGTGTTTGTGTCGGCCACTATGGTCGCTTACTTTACTCACACAGCTACCTCATTGTGCCTCTTTTTTTCTTTGCGTCATGTGCTGTTTGGGGAGTGTTTTTTGGAAGGGCCATCCTGCGTGACACTGCAGTGCCACTCCTAGATGGGCCAGGTGTTTGTGTCGGCCACTAGGGTCACTTATCTTAGTCACACAGCTACCTCATTGCGCCTCTTTTTTTCCTTCTTTGCGTCATGTGCTGTTTGGGGAGTATTTTTTGGAAGGGCCATCCAGCCTGACACTGCAGTGCCACTCCTAGATGGGCCAGGTGTTTGTGTCGGCCACTAGGGTCGCTTAGCTTACTCACACAGCTACCTCATTGCTCCTCTTTTTTTCTTTGCGTCATGTGCTGTTTGGGGAGTGTTTTTTGGAAGGGCCATCCTGCGTGACACTGCAGTGCCACTCCTAGATGGGCCAGGTGTTTGTGTCGGCCACTTGGGTCGCTGAGCTTAGTCATCCAGCGACCTCGGTGCAAATTTTAGGACTAAAAATAATATTGTGAGGTGTGAGGTGTTCAGAATAGACTGAAAATGAGTGGAAATTATGGTTATTGAGGTTAATAATACTTTGGGATCAAAATGACCCCCAAATTCTATGATTTAAGCTGTTTTTTAGGGTTTTTTGAAAAAAAAAACACCCGAATCCAAAACACACCCGAATCCGACAAAAAAAATTCGGTGAGGTTTTGCCAAAACGCGTTCGAACCCAAAACACGGCCACGGAACCGAACCCAAAACCAAAACACAAAACCCGAAAAATTTCCGGTGCACATCTCTAGTATGGAGGGGGGTGTTGGGTTGGATCCATGCTGCAGTGTGTAGAGGGGGGTGTCGGATCCCTGTTGCA